>NC_061508.1:170104491-170188541 GCF_022539505.1 Lolium rigidum
TTCTCGTATCGTGGCTCTCGGTACTAGGGTTTTCGTGACGGAGAGATTATATAGGCGAAAGGGCAGAGTCGGGGGACGCTCGAGGGGCCCACCCCATAAGGCGGCGCGGCCAAGGGTGGGGCCGCGCCCCCCTAGGGTGTGGCCGCCTCGTCGCCCCTCTTCGTCTCCTCTTCGGACTTCTAGAAGGCTCCGTGGAAAATAAGACCGTGGGCTTTTGTTTCGTCCAATTCCGAGAATATTTCCTGTGTAGGATTTGTGAAACCAAAAACAGCAGAAAAACAGGAACTGGCGCTTCGGCATCTTGTTAATAGGTTAGTGCCGGAAAATGCATCAAAATGATGTAAAGTGTATATAAAACATGTGAGTATTGTCATATAACTAGCATGGAACATAAGAAATTATAGATACGTTTGAGACGTATCATTGCTCCATTGCTCCACTCCATCGGCTACAAGACGCCGTGATCACATCCCATCGGCCTTGTAGGGATCGATAGGAACGAGTCACCGGCATTTTGACACGAAGCATGAGGTGGAAGAATTTCTCTTCGATTCGCTGCCAATAGCGCTTGCCGGTTTGGTCCGTTGCATGGATAGCGTTCATGGACACTTGCGACCACGCTCGAACCAAGCAAGTGTCTTCGACCTCGGAGTAGTTGATAGCTCTCCTTTTATTTCCCTTCACCGCCTCACTTAAGGCCGCATCGTCAACCTCTTCCAACGCGTCTTATCCATAGGCGTCACCATCCTCCATCTCTTCGACGTCCTCGTCCTCTTTGCTACCACATTCGATGTCGTACGCAACAATGGGCGGCTCCGTAATATTCATCGAGGAATCGTTTAGAATTTCCATGAACAGCGGTAGAACATCGTGTGGATTGGCCTGGCATACCTCTGCGGCATTCCGCCGAACATGTTTGAGGCGCCGTCGCCGTGCTCCTACAAGCTGATGATCTCGGTAGCTGGCGGAGTCGGGGCCGGCAGATCAGCAGTTGTCTTCCTCTTCGTGCCCTCCCGTGCCTTCTATAGACCCTCCCTGGCTTCTTCGCGCTCGGCCGCGACTTCTTCGCACCTTCCCCTAGCTTCTTCGCGCTCGACGGGGCAGCACCATTGTGGGTGGAAGACGGGGCAGCGGATGGGTTGGCCACGGGAGGAGCAACAGGAGGCGACGACTGAGGCCGCGGAACCTGGCCAGCGGCTGGCGGGTGCTCCGAGAGGTTCATGGGGTGTATCCGGCACGGGGCGACGATGGGGAGGCAGATCGTTGTCGGCGAGGTCGCAGGAGCGGGAAGGGAGGGAGCTGAATGTTCCGTCCCGCCAAAATGAGATGTGTAGCGCGGGTCACACTCGGTTCATCCGCGCAAAACGTGTATTCACAGTTCGGTCGGAGAATTTTTCAGAGCCTTGTACAGTTTTTTCGGTTCGCGTTCATATAGATCTGGGATCTGATCAACGCGCGGAATCGAACGAAAACTTTAAACGAGCAGTTATTTTACGGTTTTGGCGATGTTACGGTATCGGATCCGCTAGAGTTGCTTTAATACCGTGGGTGAAAAAATCATGCAAATTCATTTAGATTATTTGAGACAAAAAAAATTTACCCTCAATTAAAGTTCATCTACAATATTTTTTAAAAAAACTTTAGACTCTATTTCTAATGCATATCTTTGTGGAAGGTGTGAGGTGATGATTGAAACTCAAAAAATATGTGGATGGCGACAAGGAATGGAACAGATGGTGGATAAAATGATGAACATGATGATCATCGATGACACTCTTTGATATTTACATATTTTATTGTACCACACCGAGTTAACATGCTCGTCACAGCTAAGAAAACATGCAAAAATGTTAAGATGGCATAAAACCATGTCCAAAATTTTCTAAATGTGGTAACATGAATCACAAATGGATAACTATTAGAGTAAAAAGTGAAAATTACCGAAGAAAAGAAAGAAAAATGAAGGGCAGATTTTTGGTCCATTAATACATGCAACTAAATAACAGGCTTTAATTTATGCATTCATGCTATGCTTAACAATGCAGATACTACCACCGTTCCAAAGCTTATATTATTTTTAGAAAGTTAAACTATGTCATCTTTGATTAACTTTTTTACCAAAAATCATTAACATGTAAAATTCAAATTCAATATCATTAGATGGATATGAAATATATTTTTATATCATATCTATGAAATATCATATTTTGTTGATAGATTCTTGTAAAAATTTAATCAAACTGTACTTGGTTTGACTTTAAAAAAATCAACCTTAAACTTTAGGATGGAGGTAGTAATAACTAAATAAAATGCACACCGTACCATCAAGCCAAATCAAACCAGGCTCCTTTGACTTGAAACATAAACTTCACCAATATTATATGAAAATGTTATTTTAGAAAATCTACTATCAGAATCTTTGTTCTAATATGAATTCCATGGTATAACTTTTTACAACACATTGCCTATGTTTTGTTGACCGAAATCATGGTGAATGTTAACCTTGAAAAGAGCGTGGAAATATGAGTACAAGCTTCGTCAAACTTTGTAAAATTTAACTTTACCAAAATGCTAAAACGCAGGGTTTTTTTTAGGGCAAAGCTTAAATACAGGGTAATTGTAAATGGAGGGAGTATGTAGGTTCTGAAACGAGGTTAGTCTTATCCAAGTCCTTATCCACCTCAGCATCTCCTCCGCCAATCGCGAAAAACGCCACCTCCACCTGTCCCGCCTTATCCACCTCACGGAAGCCAGCACCAGCACCACCTGCTCCTCCACCTCCATCCCTTCTTCCTTCCGCCACCACCACCGTCCAGCTTCCCCCAAAACATAGTCCACATGGCCGCGGCGCTCGCCTCCTCCCGCTGCTGCGGCCGCCCCCCGCTTCTTCCCACTGGTCGCGGCCGCCGCTCTGTCGCCCGGTGCGCCCTGTCCGGCGAGGTGAGGAGATACGATTTCTTACGATCGTAGCAGTTGTAGTCGCTGCAATGTCGCCCTTGGTTCGAAATTGGGGTTTCTGATGCATGCCGATATGGCTCAGCGTTGCTGTATTTCTTAACCCCGGTGAGAATGTTGCTAATTATGTGGTTATATGTACTCAGTTAGGTGGGTAATTGGGTATTTTGAAACTAAAGAATATCAGCCTGAACGATGTGACTGAACGTTAGTGCATGAACACAACCAATGTTACTGATTATTTTGGATGACCAAAGATTGAGTATATTATTTCAGAATGAAAGCCAGAAGTACTTGTGAGTTCATGGCTGTTGACCTTTGGATGAGTGTGAAGTTGTTTTATAAATGGGTTGTTTTGGGGAAGCATTATCTGTGTTAAGGACTGAAATCAAATCATTTTTTCAGGACAATAAAATTCTTGAAATGTTGCTTGATGTATAAATTGAGATCTCCGTCTAATAGAAATAACTGTAACCAAATGATATTGTTGTGTATCTTGGTGCCGAGTATGTTCAAAGGATTGGAATGCGTCCAGTTAGTTTTGTTCTAAATTAGCTTCTATGGTTGTTAGGTTTCTGCAACTGAATATTTTGTGTAGATACATAGATTTGAACGTACTTATGCAAGCATATGCAAACACATTTCATGATTTTACTCTTTTAGTTGCCCTTTTTGGATACTCACCATTATAGCTGACTAAATTTTAATACTATGAGCTGTTCTTAGTTCTCCTTTTCATTTCCTTCAATTCTGCAGAAAGGAAACTCATTCAGCTGGAAAGAATGTGCAATTTCTGTAGCATTGTCGGTTGGATTAATTACTGCCCCATCAACATTTGGATGGTCAGCCCATGCATCTCCTCTCGAACCTGTGATCCCAGATATTTCAGTTCTCATCTCTGGACCTCCCATTAAAGATCCGGGCGCTTTGTTGAGATATGCTTTACCCATAGATAATAAAGCTATCCGTGAAGTTCAAAAACCGTTGGAGGATATCACCGACAGTCTCAAGGTTGCTGGTGTTAGAGCCTTGGATTCAGTAGAAAGAGTAAGTCATACTGTCATGATTCCTAGTAGCAAAGATTTAGGTTATATCTAAAGAAGTAGAAAGCAGCTATCTGTTGTGTAGCGTTTCTTGAATATGCTCTACCCATATGAATCCTGGCTTCTTCGTATTTTTCTTGAAACTGTAGAATGTGAGGCAAGCATCAAGAGCACTGACTAACGGGAGGAGTTTAATACTTACTGGTCTTGCTGAACCAAAAAGAGCAAATGGAGAAGAAATATTGGATAAATTAGCTGTTGGACTTGAAGAGCTTCAACGAATTGTTGAGGATAGAAACAGGAAAGCGGTAGCTCCAAAGCAGAAAGAGCTTCTTGATTATGTTGGAACGTGAGTAATACTATCACCTTAAATTAAAATTAAATAAATTTCTGGTTTTATTCAGTTCTGATCACTTATTTTTGGGAGTCGGATTTGGTAGTTTCCTTTTTTAAAAATTATGGGGTTTGTCTATGATATTATAATTTCCCGAAAAACATGGTAATTGTGAAACATGACACCTTTGTAGCATTAACAAACTGAATTATATATCTCTACCAATAAATAACTGCTGAGAACTCTTACGAAAGAGCTCTTCTCATTTATACCTTGTCATTCACTCTGCAGCTGAGATCTTCCTGGGACATTGCATTTCTGCAGCATAGAAGAAGATATGGTCGATGGCTTCCCCTATGAAGTACCAGAAGAATACAACAACATGCCTCTTCTTAAAGGAAGAGCTATTGTGGATATGAAGGTTAAGATTAAAGACAATCCGAACGTAGAAGATTGTGTATTTCGGATAGTTCTGGATGGATACAATGCTCCTGTGACTTCTGGGAACTTCTTAGATCTGGTGGAACGGAAGTTCTACGATGGCATGGAAGTCCAAAGAGGTAACCCAATATCTGGGATGCATTCAAGGATTATACTCTATTGTAGTATGCATTAGCATTATCCACCAGATATTAACTGTTTAGTGTTCACAACCGAACAAGCAAGTATGTCTAAACAGTTAAATTTTTACTAATACAGCGCGCGTGTTGGTCCTTTTGCAGCTGATGGTTTTGTTGTTCAAACGGGAGATCCTGAGGGACCGGCTGAGGGCTTTATTGATCCCAGTACTGGCAAGAGTCGTACCATACCTCTTGAGATAATGGTTGATGGTGAAAAGGCGCCTATTTACGGCGAAACACTTGAAGTACGTACCCATCAATTAGTTTTGTTATTGTCTATTGCACGGCTGCTGGAAATTCTGGCGCTGTCCATTGAATGGTATTGTTCTTGTGGTTCATATCGTCATGCATTTCAGGAACTTGGACTCTACAAGGCTCAAACAAAACTTCCTTTTAATGCATTTGGAACGATGGCAATGGCTAGAGAGGTAAGTCTCACCTAGGCTCTTCAGTTTTAACATGTCAAGAATATGCAGAAATAGTTTACTCCCTCCTTCCAGAAATATAAAGAACACACGCTTTCCCAAATTGTTATGGTTGGATTTGCATTAAAAACACTTTTCAATGGTATCCGACAATGCACATATAGTTTGACTGATGGTCAATGTTTAGATATTTGAGAACGTGTGCATTATATTTCTGGATGAGGGGATTAACATATTCTTAGTCCTGACACACTGCATATGTATATCATGACAGGAATTTGATGACAACTCCGCTTCTAGTCAAATCTTTTGGCTCTTGAAAGAAAGTGAGCTGACACCAAGCAATTCCAATATATTGGATGGGCGGTATGCTGTGTTCGGTTATGTAACTGAAAATGAGGATTACTTGGCTGATCTCAAGGTTGGGGATGTTATTGAGTCCATCCAGGTTGTCTCAGGCCTAGACAATCTTGTCAACCCGAGCTACAAGATCGTAGGCTAACGTGTTTGTGTATAAGTGTTCGTTGACATGAGGTTGTTTTACAGTATTCAAAAGTGATGTAAAGCGCTGTAAGTTCTAACCTTGTCCCCGCGTTTTTTTTCTTCCTTTTTGTGCCTAGAGTTTTTCATTGTGCGGAATTTGATATTTAATAGAAAGTCAAAGCTATATCTCTTGTCTCCTGCTAGTAGGTCTTCTTAGGCCGTGTATAGCCTGAAGTTAAATTAGTTTGGCAAGAAATTCAGAAGATAGAACTGAAACGTCAGCCATTTGGCTAGAGAAACTATTCATAGACTCCCAATATGATATTGCACCATCTCCTTTGTATGGGGCTCCCGATATGATGTTGCACGGACTTCTACTATCTGTGTACCAGTGGAATCTACTATGACATTTTAAAGTCTAGTCAAGCCAAATATTTCAGATTGTACCATCAGCTATTCATAAAAATACAAATTTTCACAAAGCTAAATTTATGCTTAAAAATAACGCGAGATGTGGGAAGGTATATTGCTATGACTGAATCTAACCAAGCAGAACAGTATAAAAGTAAATAGGGTAAGAACTGACACAAGTTTTTCTAAATGGGGTAAACGGGTACAATGATCAAAAGAGGCGCCACCACACAGACGCACCACCGCGCCTAAAGCAAAGTTTCGCTAAATTTCAAGATTAACGAAGTCACAAACGAGTCGAGCTACTGCTAAAAGAGTATTCTGCCTAATTGATATTTGCAGTTTGATTCGTAGAGGGCCAGAGATATAACCATCTTAGTCCTTTGATGTCTTCTGAATATGGGTCGCCAATAGGGAAGGAGGGATCGAGTATTTTTTTTTCTTTGAAAAATATCAAGCATTTCAAGACTATGCTCACTTATCAGAGTGGGGGAGGGGGGCATCGACGAAATTTGTCTTCTAAAATGTATAGGAATTCATTGAGTTATGTTCTCCACCGTTGCCAACTGTATTGAACTTTCCTACTACCATCTATATATGTCCCATAATATAAGGCGTTAATCTTATAAATGGTAAAGAAGTATTTATAGTTTATAAAATGGAGAAAATTATTCCATCAGATCAACAGGACCAGGACGTTAAAAATTCCGTCATGTACCCCTTCGCCCGAAATGCTTAGGGGGCGGCTAGGCTTTCTCCGCCTCCCGTTGGTAATTTGCCTCACTTCTGTGGCCTTCGAGCCATGGAGGTGGGGCGGATCTCGGCCGCGTTGGTGGGAGGGCTCCATTCCCTTAGTTTTAGGGTTTTAATTTGGTGGGGTAGCGCTTAGGTGGTCGTGGCGGCGTCTTCTTCAATAATGTCTCTCCGACTTCAGCCCCACCTTGAGGGTGATGTCGAGAAAATTGTGGGAGTGGTGTGGTTCTCGAAGACTTCTTCTGGCTAGGGGGATCTTCGGATCTTCATGGAGCTTCATCGGCGGTTATTCGACTTCCCATCCGCAGGCCGACTCGGGGAGGAGCGGTAGCGCTGGCGCGCTGTTGACATGGTCTGGAGGTTGAAGACGAAGGGCATATCAAAAATTTTGTTGTAAAAATTGTTTTTATTGTGGTGTTTTGTATTGTTTGATGTTTCTCTTAATGCTAGGATTCTATTCGCAAAAAAAGAGAAAATTATACTACAATAGGCTACATTCATGTTTTTTGCTACCTTATATCCTTGAACTTGTCGTTCTTTCTTTACTGCTTAAACTTGCATCAATTTGCACCACAATTACAACATACTAATTGGGATAAAAAAATCTAAGATAAAAATTAGGATACCAAAATAAAACAAGAGCAAATAAAGATGATCTCATGTACAAGTATCATTTTACATATTCTTCTGATGAGGTCTAGCCTCCTATGACGAACACGGTCTCTAGGGATCGACGAGCGAGGGGTGAGGAATGCGATTCACATGATGAACATGAAATGGAAATCGAGATACAAACATACAAGACACACACACGTACGCACATGCACGCACCCCCACACACACCCGCACGCACGCACACTCACTAGTTGCCCTTGGTAGACCGATTTACCAACTCAATAGAATCCGCAAGAAAGTGATGAAGGGCAGAGTTTCCTCATGAAACATTGGCAAGCAAGAGGATAGATTTCTAAGAGTAAATAGGTATCAAATGATTTAATCCAAAGGAAAGACCAAAACAATGAAGTTCACTCATAATCACGGGGGGAGGGGGGGGGGGGATTGGATAAAAATCAGTAGATCAAACCCTAAGCCTAAGGAGAGACCTTAATACCCATGAGGGATGAAGAAAGCACATGCATGCCCTATTTTTTTTTATCTTATCCCAATTCTAGTCTAAATCTCAGATTTAAGCTACAAGGGCTATATTAGTGTTAAGTGTGAAGGGGTAAGTTATAATAATATTACAATGACAACATCACATTTTATGCATGCAGGTAGGGGGGAAAACAGTCCGATCTTGGTGGTGCCATCTAGTCTTGCACCTGGTACTTCTCAGATAGTTTCTTTAGGTGTTGTAATGTCTTACTGGAGGTGTTGGACATTCTTGCTCAGAGTGTTTGGAAGTCTTGTCCCAACCAACCAAGTTGTTGGACACGTCCTGTCACATATTGTGTGCGCGTTGGACAAGTTACATGATAGTCCTATCTCGTGGGACAAGTTGCCGTATAATCTTGTACCTAAAGTTTGGTTTCTCTTTGCTTCTTTCCTTTTCTCCTCGTTTCCATCTTCGTTTTTTTTTTGCTTCCATACTTTCTTGTGGTGTTCCATTTGGCTCGTATCTAAGTATAAACAACACATCGGAATGAAATAATATACCATCCAAAGAGGTATTGAAGTTATATGTGGAGAGGAGCGAGTTCACCACATCTTGAAGTGCTTTGGCTCGTGGTTGAGTCATAGGTCCACTTAGAGGACTTGTAGACCTCGAGGAGGCGTCGGCCCTAGGACGGGCTTTATCATCTTCTTTCCCAACTTCTTTCACCTTACTGGGGGTGTGTACCTCGAATGATCATAGTTTAGATACGTTTTTTTAATCCATAGGTAGCACCCAAACTATATCCGACTAGTGACTGGGAGAACATGGGTATATGCTATGGACGTGTGGGTATACCCAAACCCTACCAGATAAGCTGACACCTTGGGGCGCTATCGACCCTCCTAAGCCATTAATATGATCTCTCATCAAGTCCTCCAAGTAGTGCATTCCTACTCCCCACACAAACACATCCGTTAGAGACCAGATAACAAATCCCCTTGTGTTCTCCCACCTCCACTAAAAAAACCTAGCTCACAAAATATATAACCGATGACAATTGGTAAAGTATAGTGCGGGTAGCGCAATCACTTACACGAAGACATATGGTGCCGCTATCCCATGGGTAGAAACTAAAAATCCATGCACATACTCTTGCCTGGAGATATCAAACTCATGTGAGAGCCCAACTTTCCTTCTAGTTTCTTTGATTCCACCCGATGTTCCTTTTCCATTTGCTTCCAATAGTTCAATCTATCCAGAAAAATTGTCGGCCTACCAGCTGATTGTACCGGAACTACTATTGACTAAAGCTTTCAAAATTTTACGCATAAATCCCCAGCCCTTCTTCTTCATCTTGGATTTCAAGGTTATTATTTTCCGAGAGAAAAGAAAAGAAAAGAAAACATAGCTCTAGTCACAAACAGTCCAATCTCTACCCTCCATGTAGCACCACTCATGCCAGCCAATCTGAACCATCAAATCCAACTCCTTCGCAACTTGACTTCTCTCCCCGTACCTTAACTTACCTTTCCTCTTCATCCCCGATCCCCGCCCTTCTCCACGCTGCCCTCGTGCTCTGCCCTACCCAAGACCCAATCCAACCCTAAATTCGCTCCCGCAGTCCACCACCGCTGTGCCCTAGAGCTGCTCCCGTGCCGCAGCTCACCGCCACCGCCGGCGCCTCTACATATCCAACCCCTCCACCTCCTACGACGTCGCCGCCATCGCCTTTCCCCTTGCACCACCTCCTCCCGCCCCTCGTCCGCAGCCTTGGACATTGATTTTTAGGGTATGGCCGTACGAGCTTTTGGTCACCCGGTGATTGCTTAATTCCCAACTAACGTCCACAAATTTCCAGTCTAGATCCTCCGCTGGACCTTGAGCCGCTGCGGAGATGGATCCGATGGACATCGTGGGCAAGTCCAAGGAGGACGTCTCCCTCCCCAAATGTAAGCTCCCTGGCTTGATTGCCCGATATATCTCGTACTATTGGTGCCAAAAAAAAACTTCGATGCTGCCCTTCCTCCATGCGATAAGGTCTTGTTAACCCTAACCCTAATCAATATAGCTACGGGGCAGTGGTTTCCGTAGGCAATTTATCTTATACAAAAAATTCTACGCAGGGAGATAGTCGTTAACCGCCCCTATATCATGGACATGTTTCTAGGCGCATGCTTTTTTTATATAGAGATTCTCCTATGTTCACTGCCTTGCAATTAGATGTAGTTTCGTCTTTTTGACTTGTTAGTGGATCCTAGTTGGTAATTCTGTTAATGAGTTATGGTTAATTAATGAGTTTGCTCTGGCGGGGGTTACTAGACAAGATGTGATTCCTGTACCAGCTTTTAAAAGGATTTTTTCTTTGTTTGCCGTGGTAGAAGGATACGTATCCAGTTCCACTAGATTTAAGGTGTATATTCTGTCATGTCTATCAATATCCAGATGTAGTCGTGTTCCACGTCGGAGTATCTTGATTGAAGTTGAAGGTTTTGCTACTTTCGTTAGTCTAAAGTGGGTGAATAATGTTTCATCTGCGTTTTTTCTATCTAGATGATCCGCAGATGGGAGCTCATAGTTTGCAAAGTTACCCCTGTTTGTGTCCTTTTATGCTTTTCTGTAAGAACCCATAGAAGAGACTATATATATTTTGTAATTTTGATACATCTTTCTAGGATACCTCATGATAAGTGTTGTTTATGTTGTGGATATTTGCCACCTTTTTCTGTGTGGTGCTACCAAACCTACCTAATAATTAGTAAACTGCCCCAACTTTTGGGGAGAGTAATCAAGTAGAATTCTCAGATATAAATGGTTTCCTTGTTTTCTGAATGGAAACACTTTCCTCCTGTCCGTGGGCTTGTTTATAGAATCTTAACTGACTGAACATTCTGCTTTCCCTTTCAGCAACAATGTTTAAGATCATTAAGGAGATGCTGCCACCTGATGTTCGAGTGGCAAGAGATACACAAGATCTTCTTGTTGAATGCTGTGTAGGTAAGAACTATATTATGGCTCCCATTTAGATATATGGTATAACTTGTGTGTTCAATCCTGCAATATTTTCTCTTGAATAGCAGAGTATGGTTGGCGCGACCATCTTGCATTAATATTGTGGAGCCGGTGATGGTTCATCCACACACCCTCCACCAGTCCGAGTAGGGTATGTAGTCTGTCCGAGTCCGAGTTGGATTAGTATACCAGCAGTTAGCTGACTCGGTTTCCTATATCCTAGCTTTTATATATGTGTACCCAGCTTGTAATCAACACCAACACCAGACCATGAATCAGTGTTCAAACAGGCATGATATGGCAATCAGCCAAGTTGTGGACCTGTTGCTGCTAGGAATCGATCAATCGATCCTCCAGCTTTGTTTTTTTACGTGTGTGTCCAATACTTCCATATGTAAAATTGAATGCCATTGTGATTAAAGTAGAATGGTGATTGTCCTAAGGAGATTAAGATGGTTAAGATACATAATCTACTGCATGTGCCATACAATAACATAGTAGGGCCAAACTTCTCTGTTCGTGTAAAACGTGGTTATTTCACCTGGTACAGTTTATAGTCCAGGTATTTTTGTCACTAAGTTCACCAAGGATGATGGGTTAATATTTGCATATAGACTGTATCATTTTTTTGTATCGTCAAGCAGAAGATGCAAAGGCTGGATCTGATCTAACCGCTTGTATGAATACTTCTTTACATATTCAGAGTTCATCAATCTTCTGTCTTCTGAATCCAATGACGTGTGCAGCCGGGAGGAGAAGAAAACTATTGCTCCTGAACATGTTATTAGGGCTTTACAGGTTTGCCTTCCTTTTTTTTTCCTTTAATTTACGGTGCATGATTATATGAGTATATTTTATCATGCAAATAGTTACATGAATTGTTTTTTCTTATAATTGATGAAGATTTTGATTGTCCACCCCACTGAAGAACATGATTACATGAAAATCTCCTTTAAACTGTCATGATTTTATGTTGTTCAATAATAACATCATTCAAGTTGTTAGTTGTTTAATATAAAGGCACCTAATTTTTTGTGGGTTTCCATATAATCATTCAAGTTTTAATACTCTACAACTTAAAGATAATGATAATTGTATGTCTGGGTATGGTGCGAAAGCTGAACATATACATTACATTTATTAATTATTGGTTTTCATGTGCTCTTATCTGAATGTGATCGTTTGCAAGTTGTGACTAAAATTTGAAAATAATTTTTCAGTTGAATATCTGGGTCACTGGGGACAGTTCACAGATCAAAATGGCAGATGATGTTTTTCCTGTATTTATTGCAGTTCGAGCTGCCATGACATAAACTGCAGAAAACCTGCTGAAAGCGCTCGTACTGTTTTTAAGAAAGGGAAAATTCAAAGGGCTAATGACACCTGTGTCATCCCCTTCTTTGCAGAATAGATATGTATTTACGTAATAGATATGCTCCAAGCACGAGTTATTGAAAAGATTAAATTGCAAATCTTTTGAAACACAAATCACCAGAGAAAAGGTCAAAGACTAGTTTACAAAACCAGAGCGAATGGCAGTTGGACTACAGAATCGGAACCAACGCCTTGTGCGGTCCAGTTTTCTTAGAAGACTATCCTGGAAAAAGCCCGGAAAAAATGACCTTGGTGAGGTGTGCTAGCTAGAAATTGAAACCATGACCTTGACCCAACTAGTGTGCTAGATCTCTACCAACTGGGTTGGACTCATTTTGTGTCCAAATCATCTAGTAAACGGTACTCCCTCTGTCGCATAATATAAGATGTTACTAGAACCATTGTTATGGGACAGAGGGAGTATATTACTTGCTTCCCAAAGCATAGGAAGTCGTAACTTGTTCAAACAAGCATAAATATTTGTTGAACTAGATGATTCCCCACACGTTGCCGCGGAATTGGTGATTTGATTTCTAAATATTGCTTACAATATAAATTCATTCCATAAAATTTATGCACGAAAATACATTACTATATAAAAAGTTAAACATTAAACAATTAAATGTGATGGGATTAAAACCCACTTAGAATGCATTAATGCACGCTACATGGTGAAGAAGTTCTCTGTCCAGATCAGACGGGTCTTGGCAGACCAAGCTAGCAAATCGAATGGCTACAACAAATTAGATTATGGAGCTCATTGTGAGAGTAGAAAAATAGGTGCTCCATTAAAAAAGCTAGCGGTTTTGGCCTGCATTGAACTGGCTGAGCTGGTGGTCTGACCAGCAAACTAGCGAGCCAGTTGATTGACCTGTCCACTCACTGGTCCATTTTTTAAACTATGGTAAAAGCCACTGGTTTGCTAGCTAACCAGGTTTTCTTAGGCATAATTGAATCCTGAACCCAGGATTTTGATTCTAAACTTATTGGTGCTTGATCTCCCTTGAGAGTAATATTATTGCTGTTTCGAGCTGTCTATATTGTTGAAGAATTACTGTATTACTCACCTTCCCTAAAAAAAAAATCTTTTGGGTGAATAGGTTGGGATTTAAGCTGGTGCAAAATTCTCACATTTTTCTTAATCTTCCTCTCTGCAGGATCTTGGCTTCAAGGAGTACATTGAAGAGGTTTACGCAGCCTACGAGCAGCACAAGCTTGATACTCTGGTTTGTACTGATCTGCACCGTAGACTGAATATTATGTTCTAACAAAGTGTCGGCCTAAAATATTCATCCTTCTCCTGTTAAACTGAATATTGACTTCTTTGGTAACATTTATCTCGAGTTACAGCAGGATATAATGCAGTTACGTTGTCCCAAAACATGTATAACAAGTTTGTACAAACTACAAAGAATGTGTTGAAAGCCCAAAAGAGGTAGCGACAGGTTAAACTTTTTAGCAAATTTAAGCCTAGCTAATAAGAAGCAAACAGATAGGAACATATGATTCGTGACACAGATTGTAAAGGATAGAAATTCGGTTTTGCTATTTCTCACATAAAAGACCTGATCCAACTATTAGAATATCTTCAAGCGCATAACTTTGAGAAAATCTTGAACCGACAACTGTCAACTGGTTAACAAACTAATTTTTTTAAAACAAACTGAGCCATAGTCAGTGCATAAGAAATATGGGAATATTGCTGTTAGAAATTGACCAGGTGAGCACTAATGGACTAGCCCTATTATTATTTATAACACATAGAACGAACCCTATTTTCCTCAGTTGCCTTTTCTAACTAACGTTGGAGAATATACCGACTCTGGTATAATTATCTCTGCAGGACTCTCCAAAAGCAACCAAATTCACAGGCGTGGAAATGTCAGAAGAAGAAGCTGTTGCTGAACAACAGAGGATGTTTGCTGAAGCCCGTGCAAGGATGAAGAATGGGGCAACCAAATCAAAGGAGTCTGAAATAGAGCCACATAACCAATCACAACAGTCTCTACAACCGCAAGTGCAGCTGTATCCTCAAGCACAACAGCCTCCACAGCCTCAAGTGCAGCTGCATCTCCCAGCACAACAGCCTGCACAACCTCAAGTGCAGCTGCATCTTCCACCACAGCATCCCCTGCAATCTCAAGTGCAGCTGCATCCTCAACCTCAGCAGCTCCTGCAACCCCAAATGCAGCTGCATCCGCAGGCTCAACAGCAGCAACCTCTCCAACAGCCACACCAGCCCATGCAACCACTCCAGCTGCATCCTCAGACTCAACCACAGCAACTACTGGAGCCTCAAGTGCAGGTCCATCCGCAGACCATGCAGCCTCAGCTGCAGTTGCAGCCTCAGTCTCAACCAGAGCAATCCCTGCAAACTCAACCACAGCTACACGTGCAAACACAACAGACTGCACCACTGCCCCTGCAACCTCAGCCACAGCAACCCCTAGAATCTCAACCCCAGCTCGATCTGCAGCCGGATCTACCAACGCAAGTGCCGGAGCAACCTCAACCCCAGGCGGAGCTGCTATCACACCCACAGGCGGAGCACGGCTTGGACAGTTCGTGACTCTGTGGTGTAGCCTCGGTACAAGTTCAAGATGGGGTGCTTAAAGACTATGTGCGCCTCCTAGACTATGCTTTAGGTTTGCATGCTTCATGTACAATGTAAATCCAGTGTGATTTCAGTTATGGTGTCTAATAATCTGAAGCCCTCTAGTAACTGATGTACTTACCGTATTTGGATACCGTAATTCTGACTGTCGTCTGTAGCTTCATGGCATTTCCTGTGCTGTGTCAGAAATTTACTTAATTATCAGTGTAATCTCCTAACTTGACATTTCTCCATGGTGATAGTGAACTAGTAGTGATTGATTTCAGTGAGCTAATGCGTCTTGAATGCTAAGTGCCAGCGTGTGCACTCTGCAATGTCTAGTGTCAATCGGGTGCCAGTGGATACATGCATACCTGGGCATTTCTCGGGCCGGGCGGGCTTCGGGCTGGCCCGAAAAAAGCCCGACGGGAAATCCTTGGCCCGAGCCCGGCCCGGCCCGACCAACTTTCAGCAAATTTTGGCCCGAGCCCGGCCCGCGGCCGAAAGCCCGGTTTTCGGGCTGGCCACGGCCGCCCGATCTAATGCTAATTTGCTTTTCGTGGCCGAGCCCGGTTAGTTACGGCCGAAGAATGTGGCCGAGCCGCCGATAGAGAGAAAGCCCGCCCGCGGATTTTCGGCCGGTCGTCGGCCGTTCGGCGGCTTCCCATGCCCAGGTATGGATACATGCTTCAGGCTTCTAAATCAGCTCTCGATTTCATCGGAGAAGTGATGCCAGGCGGTCAATACTCGCCCTTCTTCATCTACCCAACTTGGAGAACATGTATGATTTTTTATTCTTTTTGAGGAACCTACATGATACGGGCGACCGTCGGTCTTCACCGCATCATGTGCTTCATCGCCAAGACGGCACGCTAAGGTGAATCTTCTCCTTTACGCGTGCCTCGAATCGCCTATTTGGGACGATATACTACTTCATACCCCGTCATATCTTGATGATAGGAACTCGACGACAAGTACGGGGAGAAGAGAGGATGCCATGGAGACCCGAGGACGCAAGGCCGATGTCACGGAAGCATGGAAGAGAAGGAGAAAGAGGAGCTGGACGCTCCAGGCCGGAACTTCCGCCCGACACAGCTGGAACTTCCGCCCAGACACTATCAAGACCGAAGATGCTCGCACTGAAGAGCTACGGCCGGAACTTCCGCTCCTGATGGCCGGAACTTCCGCCCAGGACCGGAACTTCCGCCCAGGACGGCCGGAACTTCCGCCCCATCGAACCTCAGCCAGATCTCAGCCCACTTTGGCTTGTAACTTACCCCTTCACCCCCTTACCTATAAATAGGCACCTACCCCACCTTCATGAAGGAGAGATGATGTTTAGATGAATTGGCTTATGCCTCTATTATCCCCTAGTGGATTTGGGAAACCCCCACCTTAGGTTAATTCCTATTGTACCACCCGGGCTCCGATCGAATCCTATTGTATCTCTTTGGTGACTTCTACCAATCTTGATCTTTTGCTTGCACTTCTACCTATTTGGTCTTTTGCTTGCACTTCTATTGAGTTTGGTCTTTTCACCCTTCTAGATTCATAGGATCTTCGATTCGTCGATCTTTTGCGGGACTTCTACCGAAAGGTCTTTTCCTTGCAACTTCTATCGAGTTGGTGGTTCGGGCCAACGAGAACAAACCGATTGTGTTGTGTGCGTGTGTTTGTATCGTGTTCTTCGCGTTCATCCACTTCCCCGCGAATCCCCCTCCGCAATCACACTCACCCGGGTCAAACCATGAAGATTGGGCACACCCTCGGGCTTAGCCCGCATCATATGGTATCTGAGCAAAGGTTGCCACGGATTTGACCCTCCGATTCCACCAATTTCGCCCAAAAATTGCCCCAAAATTTTTCCCCCAAAAAATAGCTCGAATTTGGATCTCAGGATTTGTTGCGTTGTTTGTGGTTCTGGTCAACAGATCTGTTGTCTTTAGTGTTGATCTATCATCCCTCCAAATTTCACCAGCTAATTCCACCGTTTACCCCTCTAATCCGACGATTTTCTGCCCATTTTTCCGCCCGTGTTCGTGCTGTTCGTCGCGCAGATTCAGATCTGAAATTTTCTGGTATTTCCGGAACTTCCGCCCCTCAGGACCGGAACTTCCGCCCAGATTCCCTGAAAAGAGAATCCAGCCGGAACTTCCGCCCCGAGAGACCGGAACTTCCGCCCACCGGAACTTCCGCCCAAGTTCCGGCCTAGTTCCGGAATTGCGCCAAAACGCCCCGGGATGGTTCTGTAACGAAAACGAACATTTCCGGAACTAGACCGGAAGTTGGCCGGAACTTCCGCCCCGACCGGAACTTCCGCCCCTCAGGACCGGAACTTCCGCCCCTCAGGACCGGAACTTCCGCCCCGAGCGACCGGAACTTCCGCCAGCACGACTTTCAGCACTAAAACTGGCAGTTTCAGCATGTAACTTAACCAACTTTCCGGAGCCCGTTTGACCTCAAATTTCGACCAATTTGACCATCCATCTTGACTCCAACTTTGACAACTTTGACCGCTCATTTTGACCAAACTTTTCGGGCATTGACTTTTGTGTTCGGTTTCCGATTTGGAGTGCATTGGTTGTCTATTTCGCTTCCGCGCCTACATCACCACCGCGACGACACCTTTGGCACCCCGGATTCCGGCGCAACTTCGACACCATCATCGACACCACCTCGATCATCGCAAGTTCGTGTGCTTGACACCGCCTAACATCAATAGGTATAACTTGCCCCACCCCTTGTAACCCCATTTCTTTCTTTGTGTACCTATCCCATTGAGAGTGGCTTTCCGAGTGTTGCGAAGCATTGCACAAGTGTCACGACCGTGAGAGGGTGTGTGTGTGCGTTGTGTTGAGCAAAGCTCCGAAGCAAGCTCGGTGAGAAAGATACACAAAAGAAGAAAAAGTGTGACATATATATAGAGAAAAAGAAAGCTTCTAAGCATAGAAAAAAAGTGAAAAAAAAGAGAAAAAGAAAAATAAATAGAAAAAGAGTGTGTGTCCACCAATACAAAGGAGTGCAAAGCTTGTAAGCACTAAGAGAGAAAAGAGAAGAGTGGCATTTGTGCAAATCTTGTTGCTTCTCGAATATGCAACCAAGCTACGGTCTCTCTTGTGTTGGCGCGACACCGAGCTTATAGTCTTCGTTAGGACCATCTTTGTTACTTGCTCACTTCCTTGGTCGCGCTAACCCCATTGTTCTTCCTTGTGTGTGTTTCCGTGTTTTCTTGACATAGATCACCGCTTTTGACATTTGACTTTGGATCTTACCCACATTTGACAATAGACATTTTCTTTGGTTCTTTTCGTTTGCTATCCACTTCCTCACCTACCACCATATAGAGTTCTTAGCCTTTTGCGTATGCTTTGAGTGTGTGTGTGAGTACATATCGGTTGTTCTCTAACTTGAACCATTTTCTCGATTTTGTTGCTAGTTTTGACCTCTTGGTAGTTCTCCTTCCACCATACATACACCCTTCCTAGTGAGAGCCACCCAAAATGACACCACAAGAACAAGCCGAGATGAGAGCCTACTTTGCCAACTTAGATGATCAAATAGCCAATATGACCCCCCAAGATAAAGCCGAGTGCAAATCCTACTTCAAACACCTTGAGAGCAAGAGTGACACACCACATGAGTTGAGTGAGGACGCTTTGATTTCTAACACATTAACCTCTACTCCTCTTGTGTTGTCTTCCTCTTTGCTAGGTTGCTCGGACATCGACGACGTCATTGCCATGGAGATGAGGGACTCCACTATATGTGAGATGAGGGACTCCACTATATGTGAGATGAGCGACTCCACTATATGTGAGATGAGCGACTCCACTATATGTGAGATGAGTGCATCCACTATATGTGAGCTTGAGTGCATACACTTCGAGAGCATGAGTGATACACCACATGAGATGAGAGTGGTAGTTGATAGGTCATGTGAGGCCATTTCGAATTCTAACCACTTACCCTCTACCTCTAGTGTGTTTCCTTGTGTCTCTTTAGGTCCCATGGATGATGAGACGTCGATCACGGAAAAGAAGATGTACATGGTGCATGAAGATGATGCTATCACACCATTCTTAATTGAAGATGAACATGGAGGCCACATGGAGCCTACCTCTTCCACAACACCTACTTCAAAGGAGTCGGAGTACAAAGGTACCAACATAGGTGTTGATGATGCCATGATCCCACTAGTGGACATGATGATTTGTGAGTGCTTGCATGAGTTGGATGATCCTATTGCTATGTCATATGCTTCTTTCACATTCCCTTGTGATACTTGTGATACCACTATTGTTGATCATGTGGAATTAGTTGCTTATGATAATATTTCCATGCCATGCTATGAGTCTTTCGAGTTACTTCCTCTTGCTTGCAATATGTCGAACAATTGCTCTTTCCCATGTATTGCTTGCAATGAAAATGATGATGCTAATGCTTGTGTTGTGACAACCTTGATGAACAATTGCTCTTTCCCTAGGTTTGTCGACTACAATGATAAAATGTTGAACATGTTTTGTGCTAGATGCTTGCAATACTCTCCCATTAATGCAACCAAAATGTTGAACAATTGTTCTTTCCAATGCTTGGTTTGCAATGATGTTAATATGCTTGTAAATGAGATTGCCCCCATAGCTCTCTCAAATTTTGGAGACTTTGCCTATATCCATGATGAGCATGTTCATGTGTTTACCCCGCATATTCACCATATCTATTATGATGCTTTGCTTAACGCTAATGGTGATGTGCAAAAGAGATGGACCATCATGATGGATGATGTGTTCATATACCATGTCAACCTCGATTGAGCACGAGTTGACAAAGAGAGCTCTAGAGAGCATAATACAAGTGAGTTCAAGATCGAACCCGGCTCTAATACCTTTCCCATGCTTTGCATTGAACATGTCGAACAATTTCTCTTTCTCTTTGTTCTTTTGCAAGCATGATGATGTGATTCTTACCGTTGGTGTTGCCTCAACCAAGTTGACCAATTCCTATTTCATTTGGTTTGTTGGCACACACGGTTGTGTAAATGTTGTTTTGATGAACTTTTTGGATGATATGTTGTGTGTTGCACCAAATATGAGGACCAATTTCTCTTTCCAATGGTTTGTGTGCACACATATTGATGATATTTTGGACACTCTTCCGTATGTGTTTTTGCCAAATTCTCCACTTGTTGCTTCAAGGATGTTGAACAATTTCTCTTTCCGATTGCTTGAGAGCAACAATGAAAATGACTTTCTACATGAGATGGACACCACGGTCGTCTCACAATTGGGAGTTTTTGTGTTTCCACATTTGGAAGATGTTCATAAGGAGTTCTTACACATTGACCTTGCATATGCATTATTCTTGATACATTTGTGTTGTGCTAACGGTGTTGTGAACATGAAAGGACATGTCATCGATGATGTGCTCCAATATCACACACAAACATACTTTGCTTGGTCTTTGTTGTGTGAAGGTACATGTGACATATGGATGAGCGTCCACGAATGGGTTCAACCCCATACATCTACTACACAAGATCTCTCAATGAGAGCACACCGACATTATGCTAAGGTGACCTCCTTCTACTTACGCTCTCTTGCTAAACCCGTGGAACATTGGCTATGCTTTGAGTGTTGTTTGGCTTTTCTTGTGCTATTCATAGGGCTCTTGACAAGCGAAGCGACATTCAAGTGTGGTTGTCATCTACCTCCTATACAAGTTCATGAAGAGCTATCGTCGAGGACGACTCTTTTTCAAGTGGGGGGAGATGATACGGGGCGACCTTCGGTCTTCACCGCATCATGTGCTTCGTCGCCAAGACGGCACGCTAAGGTGAATCTTCTCCTTTACGCGTGCCTAGAATCGCCTATTTGGGACGATATACTACTTCATACCCCGTCATATCTTGATGATAGGAACTCGACGACAAGTACGGGGAGAAGAGAGGATGCCATGGAGACCCGAGGACGCAAGGCCGATGTCACGGAAGCATGGAAGAGAAGGATAAAGAGGAGCTGGACGCTCCAGGCCGGAACTTCCGCCCGACACAGCCGGAACTTCCGCCCAGACACTATCAAGACCGAAGATGCTCGCACTGAAGAGCTACGGCCGGAACTTCCGCCCCTGATGGCCGGAACTTCCGCCCAGGACCGGAACTTCCGCCCAAGTCGGCCGGAACTTCCGCCCCATCGAACCTCAGCCAGATCTCAGCCCACTTTGGCTTGTAACTTACCCTTCATCCCCTTACCTATAAATAGGCACCTACCCCCACCTTCATGAAGGAGAGACGATGTTTAGATGAATTGGCTTATGCCTCTATTATCCCCTAGTGGATTTGGGAGACCCCCACCTTAGGTTAATTCCTATTGTACCACCCGGGCTCCGATCGAATCCTATTGTATCTCTTTGGTGACTTCTACCAATCTTGATCTTTTGCTTGCACTTCTACCTATTTGGTCTTTTGCTTGCACTTCTATTGAGTTTGATCTTTTCACCCTTCTAGATTCATAGGATCTTCGATTCGTCGATCTTTTTGCGGGACTTCTACCGAAAGGTCTTTTCCTTGCAACTTCTATCGAGTTGGTGGTTCGGGCCAACGAGAACAAACCGATTGTGTTGTGTGCGTGTGTTTGTATCGTGTTCTTCGCGTTCATCCACTTCCCCGCGAATCCCCTCCGCAATCACACTCACCCGGGTCAAACCGTGAAGATTGGGCACACCCTCGGGCTTAGCCCGCATCACTACATCAGGAGAGACTCCTACTGCTCTTAATTTAAATTAAACTAGTTGAATGCCCGTGCGTTGCTACGGTTTATATTTTTTCTTCATCGTCGCCAATATATTTTTATAGTCATCTCACCCCAAGCAAAGAAAAAAAAGCATCACCATTGTATTCTGCCTACGGTACTATGCAAACCAGGCCGCTTCAACTAATTTGTTTTATTAAAAGATGCATTAGGTATTACAATGTTGTCAAGAAATTTTTCCTGATGTAGGTGGCTTGTTTTGATGGGATCGCAAAAGATCCTTTCGATGGCATTACAGATGAAGATAGTACTTCAACAGAACCAGATACATAATTTTTTACTTAGTCATGAAAATGGCCATCTCCTTTCATCCTAAAATCAGCAATGGTATTATTTATTCTTATAGCAGAAATATTTGTACACTATGGATCAGATACAATGAAGAATTGGGATGCAGTTAAATGCCAATTAAATAAAAATCAGATGTTTATACCACACATAACATTGAACATGAAAATATGAAATTAGACATTGGCTAACAATAGTGTGTGGCGAACAAATCTAGAGAGCGCAATGTAAACAAGCAATACAAGGACTCCCAGAATAACTTAACCCCAGCAAGGATATAATTACACTTCCAAGCCAACTTGGACAGCTCGTAGCACAATATAGCAAGAAAAATCCCCATCTAGCAAATTATGTCTACCAAGCTATGGCTCTGCTGTTTATTGAACACAAATAAAATCAATCATTATGTACCTCTACAATTTCTTGGTTTTTAAGATGGATGAGTATTATGAACTTGTGTATGATGTCAGAACCTCTCTTTACTAATCCCCCCACACAATGAAACACAGATAAATTAAGAGAGAGAAATCTGCATCACTGTAAGTTTTCCTTGGTAGAGCCATGCACTCGTGGCCTGGAGCGGCATCAAATATTGCTTTTTGCCATGTTATCTAAATAAATCAATTCACTCGACCATGGTACCAGTATAGAAATTTCCAGATATTTATGTGATGAACACTTTCATACATTACAAGATCAATACCTTGTAACAAGCATGCATCATCGGTTTCCTCTTAGTTTAACACCTAATTCAACACATATTGTGGTAATGATGAATAAATCAGAAGGACATTCCCATCGAATCCGCATCCATGTACAAAGCGCATGCATCACTGAACTTGTTTGGCTATTTGTTGCAAGAATGTACAACGAATGAAGCCTGGTGAACACATGGGTACGTGAGCACGCGGTGATTAGCTAACACGTGTCTAACGCTGCTTGTCATTCCGTTACCTATAATGGGAACACAACAACGTGTGGCTCTTTTTATCCCCATCTCCTTAATCGATGTGCTCATGGCCGAAAGAAGATGCTCAGATCCTGGGGTCAGTTTTGGGACGTCGCCGGCCTCGCCCTTCGTCTCTCCTTCTTCTTCAACGACGCATCATGGTCTCCCCTCCGGCACCCTCCTCCTGGGCTTCTTGGCGAGCGTGGGCTTGCGCGAGGGTGCGACCGCCTCCGTCTCCAGCTCGACGTGGACGGCGACGGAAGGATCTTCCTGCCGGAGCTCGCTATGGTGTCTCACACCATCACGCCGCCGCCGAGCGAGTCCGCGGGAGGCCGGGAGGTGGGCGCTCGGGAGAGGGGCGATGGGGAGGCGGCCAGCTCGATCTGGAACGCCGCCCTTGTTCCCCGCACTCCAGGACCAAGGGGCGGCCATGGCGGCCCAAATAACACACGTCTTCTGGTCGGCCTCGCCGCGTTCGTCCCTGAAGCCGGCCTCCGCGCAGCCCGTCGATCCCCTCTTCCCTCGCTGGTGGGGAAGCCGCTTGTTCAGCAGGTTACCATCTCCAGGTCCGGCGACCGCCTCGCCCGCAAGCGCCGCCGCTTCTCCCCGCGCCGCCTCCTCCCCTCCGCCGTCCGCTCCTCCTCCGCCCGCAGGCTCCCAGCGTTTGGGGGCTCTCCATGAACTGAATTGATTTTGGGGAAGGAGCAGTTGCTACTCAGGGAGAAAGTGGAGGAGCGCGGGTGGTGGTGTGGTGGTGGGCATGATTAGAGGACAACGAGGATGAGCCGTTTTTTTAGGCAGAAAAGCTATTCACGCCGTGTAGTCTCTGTGAGACAGAAAACGAATCTCAAAGCTGATCCAACGATGCTTAGATCGTGCTCACGTACCCCTGAACACCAAATCCACTCTCGAATGTACAATACCCAAAGAAGTTGGTTGCTTCCTTCAACTTGACAAGCAACACAAAAATTAATATCTAGGTTAACCCAACTAAAGGGTTAGATCCAAATAGAATAAGAATCAAACCTGACACTAAAGATGATTTGATAAAACAAAACATAATTGCATTTTCTTAATATTTGATACAGGTAAAAAAAGTTGCAAAAGTTCACCTTGCATTATGAATCTAGAATGTTCAAAACGTACATCTAAGTGAAAACGAATCATGAAAATGCACTTGTAGTTCTTCATGTAACCCAGCGATGTTATATACAATCCAAAACAAGCAATAGTAGGAGAGAAGGAGAGTACATATCGTGTTCATTATCTGGCATGATGACCATCTCTGAATTTCATGGGCCTCTGTCCATGCTACCGGGGACTCGCCTCCAATGTCACTGAGTCTATTTCCAGAGATCAACAAAATATGGTAAAAATGAAGCTTTTTATAGAGCGTAGATGGATGGTTGCAGTAGAGGTTTTGAATTACTACTTAAAGCTACACATCAGAAAATATAGGGGACAACAGTTAACCTGAACCTTCGGGCCAAAAGTTCAGAGAAGGACCAAAGAGAACGAACCTAGTCGTGTCCACCAACGAAACCACCACAGTTCTCTGCTCCAGCCACTTGCTTCTGCTTTGGGACTCAAGGAGGCCGAGCACCACGAGATAGTGGCCTTCCTGACTGTTGCTATTGCTCACACGGCCTCAGCTTGCCATGGCAGTTGCTCCGTTGCTACCAATCTGCCATCATCACTTGTTTGCGACTTCAGGAGATCAAACTGAAACCTAAAACATACCTAACATCAAGGAACAATCCCGGTAGAAATGTTGTGCTCCAAGATCTGACATCGCTGCTGCATGAGAGAGAGAGAGAGAGAGAGAGAGAGAGAGAGAGAGAGAGAGAGAGAGAGAGAGAAGTGGAGGAGGTGAGACGTGAGGAAGAGCACATGGGTGGAGGAGGAAGTGGTAAACTGGGCGTACCTGTACCTGCACACTGGTGTTTGTGTCGCCGCCAGGGTCGTGCTCGATGTGGCCGTCTTCGCCAACGCAATGTCTGCTGCCGAGAGAGAGAGAGAGAGAGAGAGAGAGAGAGAGAGAGAGAGAGAGAGAGAGAGAGAGAGAGAGAGAGAGAGAGAGAGAGAGAGAGGAGAAGGGATCGGTCAGGCCGTGTACCTGCTCTCGGAGACGTGTAGACCATCCGTCCTCGCCGTTGGGACCCGTACGTCTTGCTCCTACGGATCCCCTCCCCCACCATATGATCGTCTTCTATCGTGATGTGGCGGCAGCGGTGGGAGGGTGATGGAGGCGGCACATGGGAATCCTGTAGCCGTGAAGCTGGGTAAGCGGGGGAATCGACCGGCGATAGAGATATCGATTGAACTCGATCCTTCCGCGACTTGCCTACCTCTGTCCCGTCGTGGCTGATGCGGCCCAGGCCGGCACCGGCGCGGGTTGAGGCGGAAGTTCCGTTTCTGCGGTGACAGCGCTAGAGGATAACAGGAAAGGGGAGGTGACAAACCCTATCAGGCTGCCGCTCGCCTATATTTCTTCCCCTTGTGTGGCAATGGGAAAATGATGCGCTGTTTCGTTGATTCTCCCGTTCTGAAGGATGCTCAGAATTCAGATGAAACTAAGACGCGACTAAGAAGGATCGGAACGTCTCTGACCAGAAAATGGAAGTCTGATTGGTGGCAAGTCTGTGCACCACTAGTGGTCATGATTGCACTTTTTTTTGCGAATAAGTCCTCGTTGCTTTCCATGTAATACTAACGATTACAATTACGGTGATCGATATTGCTTTCCATGTATTCTTGAGTATTACCAATTGCTCTCTCCAGATTGATTGTGGCGATCCCGTTATAAATGTTCCCGACCTTGATTTTGGAAAGTGATCGGTGTTTAGAAGATTTTGAGAAGGTAGATCGCACGGATGGCTGGATGGCAAAGGGGCGACGTTTAGTAAGATTGGATGGTCAAGATGTCTCCAATCTTTGACATCAAACATTTTTGACGACGTACCAACTTAAATATAATAGTAAAAATATGTACAACATAAGGAGATGTCACAACATATCGAACATGTTCAATATCCTGACAGGCTGCTCTTTTTGCGAACCACGTGGCACGAGGTGCTAGCTTGGATCCAATCGTTCAGCCTCGTTCCCGTCATTGGGGGTGACTTTGTGGACGGGGGGCAGCTGGCCATCCACTCAGCCTCCAATGCAGCAACGAAGGACACATCTTCGGTGGCTTAGGGCATCTCCAACGGGGCAACTCATCCCGCGCCCGTGTGTTCGGATGGGTCGAGCCAGACAAAAATGCGGCCCAACGCGGGGACGCACCGCAAAAGCGGATGGCCGCGGCGTCCGGAACGACGGGGCCGGGTTTGCGTGGCCGCGGATGGCACGCGGCGTCCTCGCGTGTCCGCCTGGTCCGCCTGACTGGCCCACATGTCGGTGCCCCAGTCCTATTAAATGTGGGCTGGGGAGGGGGACTGTCCCTATCCAGTCCCCACTATCCACTCCGGCCGCACGCGCGAGCTCGAAGCTTCCGCGCCGCCATGGCCCCGAAGCGTGAGTTCGCGCCGTCCGCCAACGACCACGAGGCCGGCAGCAGCCGGCCAGTCGCGCCGCCGGCGTTCGCCATGGGGCCGCCGGCGTTCGCCATGGGGCCGCCGGCGACGCCCAAACGCGACCGGATCTACGTCACCGTAGCGGTGGCGCAGATGTTCTGGGACGCCGGCGTCCCAATGCCGTGGGGGGGACGTGCCTCCCCCACGGCTGGCACCTGAGCCCAGATCGGGTTCCGGTGCCGCACATCCCTGCGTCAGGCCGCGCCCGCGTCGCGGAGATCCGGAGGCGCCGCGCGCAGCTGCCGGCGGACCTCCAGGAGGACCCCGCGTACGGCGACGCAAGTCCCAACTAGGACTTGTGGTTCGAGGTGGAGCACGATGCGCGCCGGCACACGTGCTTCACGTCGGCGACGGCGCGGCCTCGCGCGCAGCCGCGCACACCTGCAAGGCGGGTAGGCCGCCGCCCCGGCGGCCTGTACATCGACGAGCCCCAGCCCCAGCCCCAGTCCCAGCAGCAGCCCCTGCCGCAGGCCCGGCAGCGAGGAGGACGAAGACGACCCGGAGGCTGCAGGCGGCGCTCGCGGCGTCCCGCGAGCAGTGCGACCTCGACGAGCTGGCCAAATGGCCGCACCTCGCCGAGACGCTGCGCGCCTCCGCCCTGGCGGAGAAGGCCAGGAAGGCCCAGGAGAACGCCCAGGCGGAGGCGTGGGCCTTCCTCGAGATGGCGCGCCGGCAGGAGGAGGACATGCGCCAGGCGGCGCTCTGGGAGGAGGAGGAGCGCCGTGCCGCGCTCCTGGCGGAGGAGGAGCGCCGGGCCGCGCTCCGGGCGGAGGAGGAGGAGCAGCTCCGCAAGGAGTCCGCGCGGAGGGTGCGACTGCGCAGGCCGGCGAGCCCGCCGAACCCGCACTCCGCCTGGGAAAGGGCGCAGTGGTCGCCCTGGCCGGAGTCCCCGCCGCCCTCCAGCGTTTCTAGCCGGAACAGCGCTTCGCCGCCGGGGGGCGTCGTCGTCATCGATGCCGCCGCCGACGAGTACTACTGGGGGTAGTACTGCCGGCGGCCACCGCCTGCTCGCAAACCCTGGCTAGGGTTTTTTTTTATAGTTTAAAGCCCATATAGGGTTTTCTTTTGTGTAAAAATTGCCCAAAATAGGGCTAAGTTTAATTACCAACTAGTTTAAATTTATGTTTTGTTGTTTTCCTTTTTCATTTTGATTTTTGTTTTATTTATTTCATATGCGCTGCGTCCGCGCGTTGGACGCAGCGCGCGACCCAAACGGACACGCGGACGCGAGCCGCTGTCCGCATGTCCGCTCGGTCACCTAAACGGCTTAAAACGGACGGCCCAGCGCGTCCGTTTAGATGAGATGCCCTTATGGCTTGGTGGATCTAGAAGAGATAATTCCGGTCATTTTAAATGGCCACTCCCTGACATCGCTAGCCTACTCGATACAATAGAAAAGCCTGGTTGTGCCTGGCATCACTTCTTTGCAGCATGACCAAGCTATCCTATTAGAGGTGCGGGTAGGATTGAAAATGAAACGCAAACTTTCTGTCCGTTTTCGAAGAAAAAGGAAATGGAGAGCTAAATACGGAAAATGAAGCGGCATTTAGAGGAAAAGAAAACGGAAACGGCAAAATCATAAATGGAAACGGAAAAGAAAACAAGGGAGCCCTTTCCGACGAAAGGGAAACGGCAGAGAAAATTCTGTAAAAATTAATACGGAAATTTTTCGGAAATATAACCTAGAGAGGCCCGTTTCATTTAGTAGGCCTACATTTACACATGAAACTGGGCTTGGACACATATCAAGTCCACTAATTACTCTAACCCTAATCATTTTATATAATTGCATGTACATGTAGTCGTTAAACTATGTGTGTTACTTTATGTTGAATTGCCACTTGTCGAAGTTAAGTGATATATCTTATCTTATTATATTTTTATTTATGTGTGTCTTTCAGCCTACAAATTAAGGTATTATGCCGCTATGTTGCGGCAAATATCCGTTTTCGTAACGTATCCGCTACGTATCTGTTCTGTATTCATATCCGATGATTTTCGTTTTCATATTCGTTTCCGGGATTTTCGATCCCTTTTTCGATTCCTACAAGATAGTGGAAAACAAAAATGATAAAGCATGTTTCCGTCCGTTTCCGTTTTATTTTCAACCCTAGGTGCGGGGTTGTATTTTCAGTGCGGTCCTTCTTGACTTGTACATAACCCTATGCTCTTTTTCGGAAAAAAAACATAACCCTATGCTTTCTAACAATGTATCGGAACACAAAGAACTTTTTCATTTTTTTCACAGAAAAAACACATAGAAAGTGCAAACAAGGACGCCATCGAGATGCATCCCATATTTATGTTACAAATAGAAACATAAATTTTTTGACCCATGATTGGTACTAATGTCGTTCAAAACCTTTTGAACTTCTACAGATAATATATTTAAGAAACAGTCGCAATGATATTTTTATTATAAAATATAATTTGAATTTTGCTATCATAATTGTACGAAGAGTAACAATCAACGTTGCTTTTCGAAGTTAGTGCCAATGTAAAACATGTATCCTCTTGGATGGGGATATTAAAATATTAGGCTGGTTATAGTGGAGAGTAACTTAGACTAGTAACATATTCCATTACTAGTTAAAATTACTACCTTCATACTCATAGTAGGAGTAACATAGATAGTAAGATCACACATTTCAAGACATTTTGGTGACATGATATGACTATAATGAAGAAAGAGAGTGGGGTGGTAACTAGCTATGTTATCATAAGACTAGTCACAATGGAAAGTATCATACACTAGTATGATGCACATGATACTAGATTATGATACTACCTCCACAATGCATAGTATCATAGTATCATCAAATTTAATGTTTTGTAGAATCTCAATGCAAGTTTGTGCACATGATGTGTTTGCCATTAAGTTTTCTAATTTTACGTGCTATGATATGGGTCTCTAGGTTTACAGGTCTTGCACGTATCTCTAGGTTGCTAATTTCACAAAGACTAGTCACAATGGGGAGTATCATATAGTAGTATCATGCATATGATACTAGTGTTTGATACTATCTTCACAATGCATAATATCATGTAGTAGTATCATAAGTTAATTATATTTAGTGATTTGTAGAATCTCAATGCAAAAGTGTGTACAAGATTGGTTTGACATTAATTTTTCTAGTTCTACGTGCTATGATACAGTATCTACCTATGATACTAATACCATCTCTTTCTTCATTTATTAATGTGACACATCAGCTTTTTGCATGCATGTGATGCATGATACTAGCTATGATACTCCCATTGTGGGTAGTCTAAGATATGTACTACAAAATATATATACCATTAGAAAGCTTAGATCTTATACTTTCTAATGGTATAATTTTTATAGTGCAAAATTTATATTATATTTGTCAAATTGATGATCTTGGGATACGCGCAGGCCCTTTAAATCGGGACGGAGGTAATACTCCCTCCTTCACAGTTTATTAGGCGCGCACGTACCCCTAGGTCATCAATTTAACCTATATAATTTAAATTATATAATACAAAATTATATCCTGAAATAGAACATTTGAACTTTCTAATGATATTTTTATAACATATAACAATGCAACTTGATCAAATCTGAGCCTAGAGAGGGTATCATATTATGATACCACTACCATCTCTCACCTCATTAATTGGTGCGCCAAATTAGATTTTTGGCAACATGGCATGCATGATACTACTACTTATGATATTTCCATTGTGACTAGTCTAACATCACACACCCCAAGAAAAAATGAGTCTACAAACTAATAAATAAGACTTTGCATGATATCATCCCTATGTTACTTTCCACTATGAAGGTAGTAACATGAACTACCTTATGCCACTATGAGTAGGTAGTAATTTTGTAATTTCATGCATTGTATCATTTATTATGTTGTAGACTCATCTTGTCTTAGGGTGTGTGATGATATGGTAACATAGCTAGTTAGACTAGTCATAGTGGGGAGTAACATAGAGTACTGTAGTGTCATGCATATGCCACTAGTCTATGTAACTTAGATGTAGCATCATGCATGGATGTATTAATTAGCTTGTAGACTCATTGTACCTTGAAAAAATGTGATGTTATGTTACCAGACCGAGAACAGACCGTCGGTCTGGTGGCTAGGCGTGCGGGAGCGCACCCTGCCCACCCGGGTTCGAACCTTGGGTTCGACGGGTGCTCAGGAGTTTTCTTCTATAAAAATGCCAACGGGTGCTAGTGCCTGGGTTGGTTGCGTTTTGAGAACAGACCGTCGGTCTGGTGGCTAGGCGTGCGGGAGCGCACCCTGCCCACCCGGGTTCGAACCTTGGGTTCGACGGGTGCTCAGGAGTTTTCTTTTATAAAAATGCCAACGGGTGCTAGTGCCTGGGTTGGTTGCGTTTTTTTTTTCATTTAATGGAATGCCATATCATCAAAATGCCTAGTTAACAATGCATGTAGTTTCATATTACTACCTTAGTTACTCCCACTATGAGTAGTCTTACTACCTCACTCTCTTTTTTTAGGCTGTGTGATGTAACCGATATGGCATGTACGGAATGATTCTATCTTTAACAATTCAAAAAATGCTTATTTTTGTAGGTTATCCCTCTTTCAATACATTGTACCCGTATGTGGTTATGTCTCCAGCCAGATGACCAACGCCAGGACATGAATTTTGGGTGCAACCGTTTGGAGACGGTCGCTCATGATTTATTCAGCCGGTGCGGCTGTCAGCTTGATCGCAAGCTAACATCATGTTGATCATTTGGCGATATTTTTGTTTATCACTTTTTAGATGGTTGATACATGTATCGACTTTAAGTGATCCGTGAGTTGTAATAAAAGTGTAATAAGGTGAATTTGAGACTACTTTCAATAAATTAATAGAGGCCGTATGCATCATTTTAATGCAGGTTGGGGCTCGCTTCTCCCTTTCGGAAAAAACTACCTATCACTCCCACTATGAGAGGTCGAGTAGTCTTAGAAGCACAACAGTGGGTATGCATGTTCACGTCTCCATGAGTATTTCTGTCTCAAAGAAAATAAAAAGCTTACATATATGATAGTGAAATGTCACTCAGCATGATGCAAAACTACTGCTACTAGTACATATACTCTTATTGTGAAAGGAGAATACACCACAACCTTCTCTGCCTGGTAATAAACTATTAAGTCCACTGACTTAATCAAACTCGCAGGCAGCTCTTATTTTCCCGGAGCAAGTAGGACGTACGGCTGATCATAGAGGAGCCAAATGTGGCATCCATCGCCAGCAACGAAGATTAATTAGTTAACCAAGCTTAGGTCCATCCACAAGCTTAATTAACTAATTAATTAGTATACTGGAGATGGATGACGAGACGAGCATGCATGAGATCATCACTTGCAAGTGGCGACGAGGACCCTCCTGGGCGCCCCCGACGGCCGGCGGCCGTGGAGCGTTGCGAGGTTGTCGAGGATGAGCACGTCGCCCTTCTCCCACCGGAACTGGATGCTCTCCTCCTCGATGATCTCGCCGCACCGCCGCACGAAGTCCTCCGGGATCTCGGACCCGTCGGCGAACGTGGCGGAGCTGAGCTCCTTGCCGTGCATCCCCACCACCGTGTTGAACCACATCCGCCGCCCCTTCCTGCCCGGGAACACGCGCGTCAGCTGCCTCGGGCCCAGGATGGTCCTCACGCCGCGTTCCTCCGGCAGCCACTCCACGTCCATACCCAGCGCGCGGGCCCTCTGCTCGGCGACGGCCTTGTCGGTTGTGGCGAAGGCGTCCTCCCACCCTCGCCCGCGCATGGACTTGGTGTTGTCCTTGCTCAGCGCCGTGAAGGTGTAGCGTAGACCCTTGGCGTCCAGCTCCTCCACCATCTCCGGGAACTCCTTGAGCGCGCGCTCCGTCACACGGAAGCTCGGCACAAACGGCGTCTCTCCGCCCTCCGGGGGCGGCACCTCGCAGAACAGGATCACCTTCCCAGGGAACTCCTTGATCTGTACGAACAACACACTATCAGTGGTAACCATGTGTGTGGTGAGGTGGAGCAAGCAAGATGGAGATGGAGTTGCGGCGCCGGTGTACTTACGAGGACCATCTCGTGGTGGTAGTAGATGAACTCCTCGAGGGGGCCCTCGTTGGCGGTCCAGACGCGGCCGTGGATGTGGGTGCGCGGGGCGGGGCCGACGTACCGGATGTCCGGCCACCCGAGCGTGTCCACGATGGCGTCGAACTCCACGGCGTCGCGCACGCCGAAGCCGCGCAGCAGCACGGCGCTGTTGGTCACCACCTTCTCCTCCACCCACTCCCGGTTGGCCACCAGCGCCGCCACCAGCGCCTCGTGGTTGCCGCTCACCTCCTGGCTCGCCGGTGTCAGCACAAGCGGCACCTGCTCGCCGTCGATCTCCACTTGGCCCTTGCACTCGCCCACGCCGAAGAAGTCGTCGTAAGACGCCGCGACATCAATTGCAGCTTCTCCCATGGCTCACTTGCTTTGTGTGTGACTGATGTCTCTAGCTCTCGATCGACCAAGCTAATTTGTGTTGGTAGGCGGTGATTCTTGTGAATGCAGTGGGAGTAAAGATATCGCTATTATATATAGCGATGCCGTAATGCGGTGACAGTTATTTTTGGAGGTGATTTCTACAAAGACTGTGTGATGGAAACCATGCAATTGTTTTGACCTCTGCGATGGACGAGTGAGGGAGATAGAAACAAGCTGATCAAATCAACAATGCGACATGTAAATAATCACGTAAGTTCCGTATTTTTGTCTGGATGCAGGCGTGCCAACAAGATGAAATAAACTGACCTGTCCACGGGAATTTTGTTTCTTTACCCGTGGCTCCTTAGTTTTCACCGATCTATTTTGTGTGGAACTCACCCATGCATGGTCACTTGCTCGGTCGCTGCTGCAGATGAATAATACAGCCAAACGCACGCATGGAGGCTCTAAGTAAACTTTGCCCCTACAAAACAAAATTAGACCTTGTCCGTGACAAAGGAATCCAAAGAACCACCTTGAGATGCTTGATCAGCCGGTTGAACATGTCTTGGTTAAGCAAATGGATTCGTCCCACCTCCCTTGGTATGTTAGCTTGTCGTGCATAATCTCACTCTCCTTTCATCTACTCCCTTCTCCGAATTCTGAAATGAAATGGCAGAGCTCCTACTTTTAATCGTCAAAAAGAAAAATCATCTAATTTCAATCGATGGGACTACCATAGTAGCCCTGAAACCGGTAAACTAAATATTATCTTCTTCAGTTTTGTAACATTACGTGTAATATCAATGTATACGTTCGATTTCTAAAACTTCGATATCAACATCTTATTAAAATTGATTCTCAATAAAGAGTATATATTAAAATCGCGAAGATACCGATTACACCCAGCTGCAATAACGCAATGCTCTATTGGCAATACGGTTGCAAAATAGATGACATATTCCTTTTAACAGCGGACCAAACACCACCAAGATAATACCAGGAATCCTTCATCTCCAAAAGCGATGCAAGAAGAAAATAGTGCACAAGCACCGTCATCGCCCTGATCGCCCTGATCAATGCCCATAGGTTTTCACCACGGATAAAGTTTGCACTCACATAACAAGATCATTGCCATATACAATCAATTAAGGCCAGATCTTAGGTTTTCACCCTGGAAGTTTAGACATTAAATTCCTCCTATCGCCCCGAGTTGCCAATGCTGCTGCTCCAAATCACAAATCACCAAGCCAGAATCTCGTCACCACCAAGATTCAAACCTCCATTGCTAGTCCTTAGTTCTCTGCTTCCATGCCATTCTCCGTGTTTGACTTCACAGTGGAACTATAAGACATGTTACACGTTAGCAACACACCGCAGAGCTTCACAACGCTCCCTCTAAAACCAAACGGTCAGAAAAAACATGGTTACGCGCGACCGAAGCCCACCCGCTCTGGTAAACTCCAAGCATGTCGTCCATTTGGAATTCACCGGCGTAGCCTTCTGGAACTCGACATTCGGTCCAAGATCAATGAAGACATAGCGCCATGCAGTTCATCATCACGGTGTGAGAGGGATTCAAGAACTGCCTGCCACCATTATTCTATGAAGCAGAGAGTAGGACCCCATACCACCGCCCGCTAGTCGACCTCCTCCGGCGAAAGCGGAGGTAACCTAACACGAATGATGCACACACGCTGGCCCAAGAACGGTAGCATGCACCGAGCTGCTTTCCCACGCGCCTCCGAGCGACCGATAGCCGCGCTGATGGCAGATCAAGGCGGGAGCCTCAATCTGCTACCGCAATCTCCACTCCACGCGCGGGCGCAAAAGGGGAATCCGTCGCTGCCACATGTGACGCCCCGGAACCGGTACCATGAGGATTCCAGCGATCCCGCCGAAATCCGCACGATATCGATCCAGAGACGCCCTCCGACACGACGTGCGCGACAAATCACACACGTGATGCCAGAGGAATTAACACGAGCGGTAACATTACAATAGGATTACAATAGATCCCACAAGATACATATATTACAACAACAACTCCAACGAGTCAAGATACAAATATACCATATAAAGATCCAAATCATACAGAAGATCAAATACGTCCGAGTACGGACAAGATACAAGTTGGACTAAGAGTCCTGAAGATAACCAGTGGCGTCCATGTGGAGGAGCGCGCGGCCGGAGACAGGCGCTGGCGAAGACGGTGCAGGTCAGGTGGATGCTCGCGCGGACCTACAAGGTCGCGGTTCGAGGACGAGCGCCAGGACGCCCGAGACGAGCTGCGGCCGACGGGGAAGGTCTTGACGCCGGTCAACGCGGTCAGAAACAAGGACGTCCGGGACGGCACCGGAAGAAGCACTGCAGGGAGCCGCGGTCGCGCTGGAAGTCGAGCTGCAGGCCATGCAGACCCGTGCAGCGCAAGGCGCCGGCGGAGCGGCTGGAGAGGCAAAACGAAACAGAGTGGCAGCGGCAAGGAGGAAGAAGGTGGAGGCTAGGGTTCGAGCTCAGCAGCAAGAGGATTTTATAGGGAGAAGAGAGCTGCACGGTGGCCGTCCCATCGTGCGACAGGCGACGTGGAGTGCGCCGATGCGTTGCCGTACGAGGAAGAAAGCGACATGAGCAGATGGAGCGATACTTGGGCCAAGCTGGGCTGCTTCGGTGGATGGAGGGGAGAAACAGAGAGAGGTGAGATGGGCCAGAGGAGAAGGATAAGGGCCCAGGGAGAGAGGGTGAAAGGTTTCCTGTTTTCTCCTTTGATTTTAAAAACTGGTTTTATAAAACCTTTTCAAAATAAACCAAAACAAACCAGATTTTATTTCTGAAACATTTGAAACATTTTTATTTTGTTTTAAAAGCTTAGTCTTTAGGGTTTTGTTAAATCATAGAAGAGAGGAGGTTTATTATAAAAACCTTATGGGAGGGTAAAATAAAATAAGAAGGGTTTATAAAATAATTTTATTTTGGTAAAACATGGATGATATGATGCATGATGCCATGATGATTCACAAAGAAAAAGAACAAACATATTCTAATAGGGGTGCTACCCTGGGCCGTTACACCACACGACCTCGGGCATTAGCCCATCTTGCGCGAACAGACAGAATCCTCCCCTCGCGGATGCCGTGCAGAAGAGAAGGTCGCTGCCGCTACACGGCCAGGGACGCCGCCGCACGAAGAATGACACTAGCGCCATCCTCATCCGTCACCAGCGAAGTGCTTCCACGATGCAAACCCCCGGCACCCCGCTACCGCGGCCCTTGCCGGCAGCGGCGGTAGGCGAGGCCACCATGTATTTGGTTGGAGGTGGCGTTAGGGTTTGCCGAATCATGGAGAACATCAAATACATACAACACGAAAATATATTTCTACTACTGAATGTTAACTGTAATATTCCCTCCAGTTCTATAGCATATGTCGTTTCAAAGGATAGTTAGGTTTCGAAAACTTTGGTTATCAACATCTTGCTTTTTTTTGCGAAGAGTACACCGATCTATTCATAATCCTCAACAACAGCGTATGTAATTTCAATGTATAGCATTCGATTTCTAAATCTTGGATTACAATTAAACATCTTGCTAAAAGAATTGATAGTCACAAATCCACGTGCATAACCTTTTTTCTCCACTCGCACGTGTATTTTTGTTGGGTTTTAGAAATATATTACTTACAAAAAAATGGTAGTCATGGTTGTGTTTTGGATACCATGAGGATACTCAAACAACTTTTTTGGGGGGGATAAATGACTATATATACTATCATCAAGAAGATATCAAATACACATGAAATCTGCAACAACTCGGATATCACAAGCAATTCGGATATCAGGATGCACGTGCGGATATTATTCAACTTATTAGGGAGTCAGAGAAACCATCAACATTTGGTTTGATCAAAACAAAATTTGGAGCAGTTTTATGGCTTTTAGTCTAGGTGTACCGTACCACAGTGTGAGGTGTCAAAGCTTGAAGACTGAACTTGTAAATTCTCCTTTTTTAAATTCTGGATCATAGTTAAATTCAGAATTGGGACCCCAAGATTGAATATTTTAAATTGCAAGATCTACAACAATCTTACAATATTGAGCAAGTAAATACTAGTAAAATATTATCAGAATGCGTATCCAAATTGATTGAGAGGTGGCGCATTCTAATCTGGCTATTTAAGATAGTTTTGCAAAGATAGTTTTCCTCCTTAATGTAACTCTCTTGAATTTTGTTATGGCTTTTGTGCATAAATAAATAAAGAAAATCACACCGTAGAGGCTTCCCCTACGGTTTCACAGTAAAAAGAAAAGAATATGTCTTTGCAAGTGCCTGAACGGTCAAACATTTGAGGAGCTTAATTATGAGAACATTCTGCTCATTACATTTTAGTTCGCACAAAACATTCACTAAGGATGTGGTGCTGCTTGTCTTGTAAGGATGTCGTTAAAAAACAATCAAGTTTAAAACAGTAGTGTGTGTATCTACCATTTGCATAGTCCAAAACTAGCCTCAAAGATTCATAGGACGCACCATGAATATGCCAGCCGATAAACCAAACAAATTACCATGAGACACGACACACCATAACATCTGGATGAGAAAACTATTGGTTGGTACTTTGGAGATAGACGACGCCGATGACGACCATGCTGCTGTGGGCCTGTGGTGGCCGGACGGCTTGTTGATAGTCTCGTAAGGGCATGTTCAACGGGGCGATCCATCCCGCGCCCGCGCGTCTGGATGGGTCGATTCGGACAAAAACATGGCCCAGCGTGCGGACCCATCCCTAAAACGGATGGCCGCGGCGTCCGGGACGACCCAAACCCAGCCCAAATCTGGGACGAGTTTGTGTGGCCGCGGACGCGGAAGGCTGGTCGCTCGCATCCTCCCCTTGTCCGCCCCTGACCCACCTGTCTGTCTCCCAAAACAGAAACCCCTAGCACACATCTACCGCCGCTCCGCCGCCAGCCAAGGACCGACGATTTGGGAGCGGCGTCGACGCGGGCCACCGTCGTCGAGATGCCGACAAGCGGGGTGGAAGCATAGGTCGCGGCCCCGCGCTGCTTTCGCCGCGTCGTAGCAGAGTCGGAGGACGCCGTCGCCGTCGCTGTTATCCTCTCACCATCGCGAGACCTCCCGCCGTTCGCAGGTGCGCCGTTGCCACCGGAGGTGAGCTCTCCTGGACCGTGTTTCCAGACCGCAAGTCGGCCGAGACGGCCATGGCCTGCAGGTCCCTACGGACGCATTGGATGGCCTCTGTCTGCCATGTGTTCGATGAAATGGGCTTACTAAAATTTGGCCCTTTTCATCTGTAGATCATGGTGGACAGCGACGACGACTACTTCTTCAAGAACTTCATCGACACGTCGTCAGACGACGAATTTTTCACGGAGGCTGCGCTGATCATCCACGAGCACATTGTCTCGCAGCCATGCACCGGGGGTCCTTGCCGGGGCGCGCGGCCGCCTTGGACCGCAAAAGAGAACGCGACCACGACCAGCTCTTCACCGACTACTATTTTCTATAATTTATTTGACGTTTATAGTCAATTTACAAGCAAAAACATACCATACGGCGCCGCGACCCATTTCTGCAGCGTTGGGCGCACCGCGCGACCCAAACGGACGCGCGGACGCGGGGCTCCGTCCGCGCGTCCACCCAAATGGCCCAAAAATGGACGGCTCAGCGCGTCCGTTTGGATCGCTCGGTTGGAGATGCCCTAACGCACACATGTAAACGTAACGAGAGTAATTTAGCTCGTTCTGACCTACCTCATGAGGTAGGGATCTTTCTACTATATAGTAGGTATATTTCCCTAAAAAAATATATAGTAGGTATATATTAAATATCTTACACGTATACGATACATATTTTAACACTTGCCCTCAATCTCAGCTAGTGAAAGATTGAGATTGTGTTTACAATAAAACAATTGTAGAGTGGCTTAGTTAAAATATCAGCCAACTTAATCCTTCGAAGAGATGAATCGAATTTGTAGTTGCTTCTGTGACACGCTCACAAGTCAACTTCAATATGCTTTGTCCTTGCATGGAAGACTAGGTCTGATGACTAGTATGTGGCACAAATATGTCACACCATAGCACTGGAGGCTGAGTGTGAACAACACCAAGCTCCTGCACCTAGACAAGTTAGATATAGCATTAGCAAGAGCCTTGCACTCTAACCCAGTTCTAGATCTGGAAACTGTAGACTGCTTACGAGCATTTCAGGTGATTAAATTTCCTCCATAGAATATAACATATCCCTCATGTGGATCGCAGATCATCGATACTGCCAATCCAGTCTGCATCGGAGAAGGCAGAAAGCAATGTAGAGGAGGAAGACCGAAGCTGCAGACCACTATCAACAGTGTGGCGAACATAATAGAGGATGTGTTTGACTGCAGACCAATGAGGTCTACCAGGCTCATGAAGATATTGACACACCTTGTTGACAACAAAGGACAAGTCGGTACGTGTCACTGTGAGATACTGTAGGCCAATAATACTACGATATTGAGTAGTCTCCTCAAATGAGAGTGGATTACCGTTAGTGCTGCAAATGCGCTTAGAAGACGCCATGGGCGTAGTCACATGAGTAGACTTCAACATACCAGCACGGGCAAGAAGCTCAAGGGCATACTTGCGTTGTCGAAGAAGAAGAGTACCAGACAAGGGTGATGAAACCTTAATCCCCAGGAAATAATGTTGAACACAAATATCCTTAATTGAGAACTTAGAACGAAGGTTACTGATCAATCTGGGAATCCCAGCCTGAGTGGGGCTGAGAGCAATAATATCATCAATGTACACCAGCAAATAGACTGTATCATCTGGAGTTCTGGACGCCAAAGAATGAACAAGAACGTATCAGCCACAGAACGAGAGAACCCCAAGGTGCCAAGAACCAAACTGAGATGAGCATGCCAAGCACAAGAAGCCTGTTTCAGTCTAAGACCTGACAAGCTTGCAGTAGTGACCAGGGTGATCAGGATCTGTGAAACCAGGAAGTTGCCTCATGTAGACATCCTCATAAAAAATCCATTGAAAAAGGCATTCTGAATATCAAGTTGACGAAGATGCTAACGGTGAGATAGAGCTATATCAAGCAATAAACGAACAGTAGCTAGCATCATCGTAGGGCTGAAAGCATCATCATAATCTAGACCAGGTCATAGGCAGTGAAGCTGCAGCTGGTGAGCCCGAAGAGGTAACAACGGGTGACAAGGTCTCCACGGGGGTGGTAGGCGATAGTGGCGTTGCTGCAGGGAAGACATGAGGCATGGGCACTGTCCAATTAACATTAGGCGCTCCAGGGGACAACTGAGGCGAGCTACTGTCGCATTGGTCGGGCGCAATGGCGCTATCCCACGCGTGGGCGTCATCAGCGCGGGCGACCCAGGGCATGTGACAGGCGTGGGCGTGGGCGAGTACTGCGAGACGCAGGTTACGCAAGGCCGGAGCGTGACGGGCGAGGGCGCACGAACTGGCTCGTCCAGGAGCGGCTCCAATGGCACATAGCCCGAGGCAGGCGAGCCATGCATGGGTGCAAAGTCCAAGGATGAGCCATGCAGTAGCTGATTCCCATGATCGACGTGAATAGGAGGTTGTGGTGGAATTAAGACCTCCAAACGTGCACCGCATCCATTTCCTGCACCATGGTCAGCGAGCAAAGGCAAAGAATGTGCAACATTCATAAACTTGTAAGTTGAAAATAAAGATGACCCCGAGACAGGTGACAATGTGTGTGAGTTGGGCATATTGAAAAAGGGAAAAAAATTCTCATCAAATATAACATCCCTAGAGATATAAAATCTATTAGAAGGAACATGGAGACATTTATATCCTTTGTGAAGAGCGCTATAGCCCAGAAAAACACATTTCTTCGAGCGGAACTCAACTTTATTATATGGTTGAAGATGGGGCCAACAAATCGTGTGGTACACGTGATAAGCTACTCTTAAACAAAATAAAAGATGAGGCCAACAAGCACACCCAAAGACCTTAAAAAATGTGTAGTCAGGTGTTTCTTTAAGGAATCGTTCAAGGGGAGTTTTCATGTCAATTGTGCGACTAGGAAACCTGTTAATGTGGATACAAGATGTAGCAAAGGCATCACTCCAATAGCATAACAGAACACATGCATGGGAGGGTAAGGTGAGACCGGTTTCAACAATGTGAAGGTGCTTACGCTCAGAAGTGTCGTTTTGTTGGTATGTATGAGGACAAGACACACGGTGAGAGACACCCAACTTATGCAAGAAGGGATGGAGCTTCTCATACTCTCCACCCCAGTCAGTTTGAACATGAATAATCTTGCGATTGAGGAGGTGTTCAACATGTTTTTGAAATTGGATAAACACATCATAGACATTAGATTTATGTTTAAGTAAATAGAGCCAAGTAAAACTACTATAAGTGTCAACAAAAATCACATAAAAACGATGTCCACTAACAGATGTTTGAGCAGGACCTCAAACATCGGAATAAATATCTCTAGGGGAAATTTTGTTACACGAGTACACAAAGGGAAAGGCAACTGATGGCTCTTCCCTTGCCGACAAGCATCACAAACTGAGTCAATCTTATTTGACTCATGTGTGGATGGTAACTCATGACTACGAAGAACATGCTGAACGACTTTAAGGGTGGGATGTCCTAAACTATGGTGCCACATATCACGGGACACCTTGACACTTGAAAGGGCTTGCTTGATGACATGAGCTTTGATCTTGTAGAGACCTCCATAGCAACGACCTCTAAGGATGGGTGCTCTCGTGTCCAGTTCCTTTACAAAAATATCATGATGATGAAGTTCAATAAACACATTATTATCATGGATGATGACATCAAGTACACATATCAATTGTAGCTAGTTTCGAAATAAGAGTATCGAACCACGAGGACCTACTAGTTAAGGTCTTAATGCCCCTTGATACTATATATTAAAGGTTACTTGTAAATTACTCTCTAATATAAAGTTTAAGGTGTTTTAAAGGATGGTTGTAATTGGTTGCAAGAAAGTAAACAAAGCAATAAATAAAAAAGCGTTATGGGAAATTGATTGAAACTTAATAAGACAAATTGTTCTCGGGGATTATTGGATCCACCTCTAGCATTAGGTTTCGTGTTAATCAAAATAAAGTATGCTTTTAATCAGATTGTGTGTGAAGAGAGCTCCATAAGAAGATGTTCCCAGAAAGCCATGGGTCATCGCATCTCTAAATAACCATTACGGCTAGCCTTCTGCAAACCATATATGGACTATCGAATTAAGGGTTTTACCCCATGGTTATCGATATGAGCTTGGTGAATCCCCCTTTACCCCCCTTATCCATGTGTTGAAGTGCCGATATGGTAATGTCATTTCTCGCCGTTCAGTTAACCACACTTCAAAGTGTAGTTGATACATGCCAAATGTATTTACTTTTCCAAGCACTTAGCTCAATGAATTACTCTGGAATCTCACCATACTTCGAAAAAAATTGCTAAATCTGATGTTGCTTTTAGCAAAGTCTCATTTTTGTCAAATTTTCGCAGGAAATAAAATCGGGGAAAAAATACCACAGAAGTTTTTCACCAAAAGAAGGGCCTTGGAGCTTTGGATTACGAGAGGGGAGCCACGAGGCCCGAAGGAGGCCAGGTGGTGCGCCGCAACTCTTTGGGCGCGACACCTAGACCCGTTCAGCCCTCGATCATCGTCTCGCCTCCCCCCTTCGCGAGGTGCCTTATATACCTAAAAACTGACCCCCCCTGGAAAGCAAACGACATTTCGCGAAACAGAGCGCTGCCGAGACCACGATCTTCATTTCGGGGGTCGGATTGATCCTGCTCTACACCCCATAGAGAAGAATTTCGAGGGCTTCTTCATCATCACCGCCATCGCCATCATCACCAACCATCATGGACTCACTCTCCATCACCATGAGTGAGTTGTTCTTTATAGTCTTAAGAGGTGGATGGGTTTTGGATGATATTGATCATGTAATCCTCCATATATATCGAGATTTTAGGTGTTTGTCTTGAAGATATTCTTGTATGAGTGTTGGTACACCTTTTCTATGTTTAATGCTTGTTACTAGGGCCCGAGTGACATGATTTCAGTACTGAACCTATATTACTTTATCATATATATGAGGTTGGTATTTATCTGCAAGGTTTATTACTTGTTATTATGTTGATCCTACGAATCCCTAAGGTGATAGGTGGGGAAAACAAAGGGGGATGTAATAATTTCGAGGGTTATGTGTGTTCATGAATCTTAATGATTTGTTCTAGTCTATTCGGAAGGGTAGACCTTAATTTCTTGTAGTTCCAAGTTGGCCCCAGTGAAATGAGCAAGTTGGACAAAAGATGTTATGCAAATTCTCTTAGTTAGTACGCATAACTATATTTGGAGCACATACCTACACACAAATGAATTAGAGATGAGCGCTATGTTAGTTGGATTACATTACATGATCAATATCATCCATATATCACCCCATTGTTGCCTCATCCCTACGCTTTTAGTGACTGCAAGTTTCACATTACTACTTCCGGTGAAAACTAGAAATCTACTGTTTTAATTTACTATTTGCTTTTATTGCTTTGAATCAACTGCTACAAAATCACCACTTTGCTTTGTGAGTTTATTGATATACATGTGTGATTGAGAGTGACGTCTCAATTGCTAAGGTCTTATTGGTCTTCTTCTATTCCCCTTGAGTCGAAATATAAATTTGGGTAATAATTCCCATCGAAGATTTCAACGATCCTCTATACTTGTGGGTATCAAGACATTTTCTGGCGTCGTTGCCGGGGGCTAGCTGTGGTGACCCACCGTACCACTGCATGGTGTAGTACACAAGTCGTTGACATAACACAAGTGAAACACCGTTCCGCTCATATTACATCCCTCAGAGTGGTACAACAGAAACATATGCGAGTCCAAGGTATGTCTATAGAAGTACACACGAACTGTTTACATAAGATCAACACAACCTCCTACTTTACAGTGAGGTAAAACTTCAAATAAAGCTCCAGAAGAACGACTCATAGTATAACTTATTGCTAACTCAAGTTTAAGAGCTACTTGGCTTGCTATAGAAATCTAGCTACTTAGGTGCTAGGATTAGGGAAAGGTTCCCTTTTATTACTAGTCTAGGTTTCCATTATAGCTGATGCAGAAGTTGACTCCATTGACTTCTTTGACTGGATTCTTCATCTTCTTGCAGTTGACTCCTTTGTCTTCGAGTTCCACGGTAGTTTCTCCTTCGGTGCCTTGATCTAAGAAGGGGGTTCAAATGGGAGGGAATGAGTACGAGCGTACTCAGCAAGTTCATATTAGGAAATAGGTGTATCATGCACTAGCTACAGCCATAGACCATAAAGTCATAGGCCAATGCAAGTTTTCATAAACAATTCTTCAAAAGGTTTATTTTATTCTGAAAACTATGCCCGTCAGTCTTCACAGGTTGACCAGAACTTCATGGAGTTCCTTTCCTGCCGCGTTTGTAGTTCCCTTCCCGGAACAGGGAGTGACTGCCACAATTTGATACCCTCTGCAGAGGTGCGTTACTTTTCCCATAAGAGAACTTATCCTTGATACCTATCCGAGATGCATGCTCGTCCACACTTCCTTGGTGTGGGGCCAGGTGTCAGACCCAAGCCAATCACCTGCCTTCTCCGCGACCTTGCATACCCACCCTTTTGTAAGTCTGTCCTCTCCTTTATCTATGGGTAGACCGACCCAGGCCTTTGTTCTCACCTATACCATTAAGGTAGACCGTTCCGAACCACTCATGTGCCTTGTCCTATACACCATAGATAGACCGATCCGGAAAACCCTTACAATCCTTCATAGACCCTTAATAAGTCTGCCCTCTCCTGTATCTAATGGTAGACCATGACGGACCACATGTCCCCACCTTTACCAAAGATAGACCGACACAGGCAACCCTTATCACTAGTCCGTTGATATGCGAGAGGGAAAAGATACAGCTGACTTCCCGAGAGCCATTGTAGATCTTATGGTTAACGCGATATGTACGGCGCTAGAATCACTGGACGGCATTGGTACTTAGTCCTAGATGAATAGTACCCATGCAATGGAACCTCCACCATAAACACATACCATGGTTCCATTTCCCACCACATAGTCATATTCATAATTGTAAAAAAATACTTTGCTTTTTAATGCAAGAGTGATAAGTATAGTACTTTGCATATAGTTTGATAAAAATAATCAAATGACATGAGCAAGCGATGAACTTGCCTTTCTTGATTGCAAGATTATGCAGGTAAAAGCTTTGATACGTGATAACTCCAAATTATGAAATATCATCATCGTCCGGTAAGGACAATGTTTAAAGAACTGGCAAAGATGCTATAATGCATAGTATGAGATGCAATCGTCCCGAGCGTAACCTAACCTCGATGATTTACGATTTATGAGTTGTAAAGATTTCTTTAGTGTGTTACATTTTTAGAATGGTTCTCAAACAAGGTCTTTATTAGAGTTGGGTTATATTAGTATCATAAGCAAGTGATATAATGCATCATAACAATCATACATACAAAGAATTGTAGTGGAATAATATGTAAAGAACAGTTGTCAATTTTAAGTCCTACAAGACATGGTTGATTATTACTTATATTATACTTCAAAAGAATAACTTTTGAAGAACATCTTGGTTGAGAAATAGTAAGTACTTCAAATAAAAACTAGGGCTTCTATGGTTTGATTAACATTTGTACTTCAAAATAATAACTTTTGAAGAACAGGTTAATAAGAATAAGAACTACTTTAAATAGAAGCTATGACTTCTAGGGTTTACTATTAGATTCAATTAAGTTTACTATTAGAGACTAGTTGGTTCTTAGTTGGAATGGGTCTATATGCAGCAAGTCTTGGCAGGTTTATTACTATGGTTTCTCCTAGACATCATATCAAAGGATGGTTCAAGGTGATACTATGGTTAGGGTGTACTATAACTTCCTATTTGTTTCACTAAGGAATCACTAATGGTTTCCAAGCTAAGTGGTTTATGATCCTTAAGTAGGGTTTAGTAGGATAGGAACATGTGTTGTGAATTATTACACAAGGTTGGTACTAGGGTCCATTATTATGGTTATACTAGGGTTTGATGGTTGAGGTTGATGCTAATGGTATGGTATATAGGAGTGGTTATCAATGATACTAATCCAATTAACAAGTTAGGGTTTGCTCCTAAGTGATACTAGGGAATCATATAGGTTTTAATTAAGAATAGGGACATGAAATGATAATCTCATGTGACTTGGTTTTATGCTAGTGGATCATAAGCATGCATTCATTTGTTTCTTACTAGGGTTTTATAGGTATAGGTGAAGCTTTTATGATCACATGGGCTAAATCTTTAGGGTTTTAGAATTGAAACAATTTGAGATGACCACATGAAATCATGAGGTTGGTCTTCTATTTATTTTAGAACTAGGTTCCTAAATTGTGATATGATTCTTCAAATATTAATTGGTGCTAGAGTTAAAGTGATTAAGTACTTTGAATAAAATTAAAAATAGCCTTAGCATTTAATTATTTTAAAAGGTTTAAGAATTAAGACAAATATTAGTTAGGGTTTAATTAAGAACCTAGGTTTAATAATTGTTATTAGGTTTTAAGATAATTAACTTGTTAAATAAAAATTCTTAAGTAAACAAGTTTTGAATTACCAAAATAATATTAACTTTTAATATTTTCTTGCTTTATTATTATTTAAAGAAAATGGTAAATGGTAATTTCCAAATTAGGGTTTATGAATTATCACTAATATTTAAGTGGATGAAATTATGATAAAGAAAACTAATCTTAACATTTTACTTAGTTACTGAATAGTTAAAATTTAATTATTGAACTTAACTATTTATTGAATTCAAATTGTATTCAAAACAAATGAAAAGGTATTATTAATAAAGCTAAAAATAAGTGAATTTTTATTTTGACACACATTTTTATTTTATATTTTATTTGAATAGAGTTTATTTTTGTGAGCATTTTGATATCTTATTTATATTTTTCTGAGCTAAAATGAATTTTATATGATTTTTGCAAAGTTTCAATTATTTACTAATTTTTAAAATTAAAGAGAAATACTAACTGTACCGATCTGGATCTAACCCTAGTGTCCGACAGGTGGGTCCTTTGACCAGGTCAAATGCCACAAGGGCAAAGACCAGTCAACTATACCCTGAGGCCCCACCTGCCACATCAACCTCGCCGGAGACGCGCCGGTGAACGACGGCGTCGGCGTTCTGGCCATCCCGCGAGTGCGCGGAGATTGCCAAACGAACCGTCTCGTCATGCTGAGCACGATAGTGGTGACGCCACCACGATATGGTCACCGGAGCAGCGACGGCGAGCATGTGCTGCGGCGGCTCAACTCCGGCGAACTCGGGAAAAACGCTACGGTGGATCCTAGGATGCAATAGATAGCTAGGAGGAAGCGCAAGCTCACCGTGATTCTGATGGACTGCTCGACGGCGTTGATCGTTGACGGTGGTGACAACACGATCAAGGATTCCGATGATCACCGGGAAAGGGAACGCGTCGATGGCGTCGATTTGGGGCTCCATTCTTCGATTCCTCGCTCGAGGATGATCAACAGAACCAGGCGCTTCTCCTCGACCAGAAATCATGCGCCGGGGTGCTTCTAATCGACGGCTAGCCGGAGAACTGACCGGCCATGGATGTGGTCCCAGTGAGAGATAGAGAGGGATAGAGAGATAATGGAGGGGATCTGAGTGTAGCTAGGGTTCGTGCGCGTCTGCTCGTGCTTTTATAGCGAGTGGAGTTTGGGAGCGACGGCAACTCGCCGGAGATGGCACAGATGCGGCGGCGATGGGGTTGAGTGCTACGGGCACGAATATTGGCGTGAATAGGATCAGACGGACGCAGAGAAGATTTGGTGAGGCTTTGAGTTCGTCTGCAGCGTCCGGGCCGAGCTTATCCACGATGAGATCGTGGCCAGGTGTCTCCCGTGCGTTGTCGACGCCGGGGAAGAAGGAGAAGAGAGCTTCTCTCTTTTGCACGATTTTTAAAGCCCCCGAATCGGTATCTGGCTTGGGCTGAGTTTCTCTTGGTCCTTTGCTGGGCCCCGACGTGGGCTGTGATGGCCTTGATACGTCTCAAACGTATCTATAATTTCTTATGTTTCATGCTACTGTATTGATGATACTCACATGTTTTATACACATTATATGTCATTATTATGCGTTTTCCGGAACTAACCTATTGACGAGATGACGAAGGGCCGATTCGTTGTTTTCTCGCTGTTTTTGGTTTCAGAAATCCTAGTAAGGAAATATTCTCGGAATTGGACGAAATCAACGCCCAGAGTCTTAGAATTGGACGAAGCTTCCAGAACACCCGAGAGCCGCCAGAGGGGAGCCCTGGGGGCCCCACACACTAGGCTGGCGCGGCCAGGGTGTGGGCCGCGCGCCCCTGTTGTGTCGTCGCCTCGTCAGCCCTCCGACTCCGCCTCTTCGCCTATTTAAAGGTCCCTGACCTAAAACCCCGAGACGAAAAAGCCACGGTACGAGAAACCTTCCAGAGCCGCCGCCATCGCGAAGCCAAGATCTGGGGGACAGGAGTCTCTGTTACGGCACGCCGCCGGGACGGGGAAGTGCCCCCGGAAGGCTCCTCCATCGACACCACCGCCATCTTCATCAACGCTGCTTGTCTCCCATGAGGAGGGAGTAGTTCTCCATCGAGGCTAAGGGCTGTACCGGTAGCTATGTGGTTCATCTCTCTCCTATGTACTTCAATACAATAATCTCATGAGCTGCCTTACATGATTGAGATTCATATGATGATGCTTGTAATCTAGATGTCATTATGCTAGTCAAGTGGGTTTTACTTATGTGATCTCCGGAGACTCCTTGTCCCACGTGTGTAAAGGTGACGAGTGTGTGCACTTGTGTGGGTCTCTTAGGCTATATTTCACGGAATACTTATTCACTCGTTATGAATGGCATAGTGAAGTGCTTATTTATATCTCTTTATGATTGCAATGTGTTTTGTATCACAATTTATCTGTGTGCTACTCTAGTGATGTTATTAAAGTAGTTTATTCCTCCTGCACGGTGTAATGGTGACAATGTGTGCATTGTGTAGTACTTGGCGTAGGCTATGATTGTGATCTCTTGTAGATTATGAAGTTAACTATTGCTATGATGGTATTGATGTGATCTATGCCTCCTTTCGTAGCGTGAAGGTGACGAGTGTGCATGCTATGTTAGTACTTGGTTTGGTTATGTTGATCTGTCATGCACTCTAAGGTTATTTAAACATGAACATCGAATATTGTGGAGCTTGTTAACTCCGGCATTGAGGGTTCGTGTAATCCTACACGGTTAGTGGTGTTCATCATCCAACAAGAGAGTGTAGAGTCTAGCATCTATCTATTTATTCTGTTATGTGATCAATGTTGAGAGTGTCCACTAGTGAAAGTATGATCCCTAGGCCTTGTTCCAAAATACTGCTACCGCTGCTTGTTTACTGTTCTACTGCATCTGTATTGTCTGCAATATTACCACCATCAACTACAAGCCAGCAAGCACTTTTCTGGCACCGTTACTACTGCTCATACTTATTCATACCACCTGTATTTCACTATCTCTTCGCCGAACTAGTGCACCTATTAGGTGTGTTGGGGACACAAGAGACTTCTTGCTTTGTGGTTGCAGGGTTGCATGAGAGGGATATCTTTGACCTCTTCCTCCCCGAGTTCGATAAACCTTGGGTGATCCACTTAAGGGAAACTTGCTTGCTGTTCTACAAACCTCTCGCTCTTGGAGGCCCAACACCTGTCTACAAGAATAGAAGCACCCGTAGACATCAAGCACTTTTACGGCGCCGTTGCTCGGGGAGGAAAGGTAAAAGGTACTCACACTCCGGATCTCGGCTACTAAGCGGTTTTCCGGCACCGTTGTAAGTACTCGAAGCTATTTCCTTTAGATCCCGCAATTGCATCTTTTTGTTTCTTGTTTACACTAGTTTGGCATAATGGACAACAATGAGCTTCTTATTCTATTTCCTGATTTAAGACATGGATGGTTTGATGCGAAAATTAAAAAACCCATGGAACATATTAGTATGAACACTTTGAATACCATTGTTGCTAATGATATAGAAAGTTCTAAGCTTGGGGAAGCTGGTTCGATGAGCATGATCTTTTTAGTCCCCCAAGCATTGAGGAGAAAATTTACTTTGATGATACTTTGCCTCCTATTTATGATGATTATAATGATAGTAGTCTTTTAGTACCGCTTTGTTATGGAGGATAAATTTGATTATGATTACAATATGCCTCCTATATTTGATGATGAGAATAATAATGATAGCTACTTTGTTGAATTTGCTCCCACTATTACCAATAAAATTGACTATGCTTATGTGGAGGGTAATGACACTTTTATGCATGTGAATAAAGATGTTTTATGTGATACTTATATTGTTGAGTTTGATCATGATGCTACTGGATATTATTATGAGAGAGGAAAATATGGTTGTAGAAATTTTCATGTTACTAAAACACCTCTCTATATGCTGATATTTTTGAAGTTACACTTGTTTTATCTTTCTATGCTTGTTGCATCATGCTTCATGAATTTGTTTATTTACAAGATTCCTTTTCATAGGAAGCATGTTAGGCTTAAATGTGTTTTGAATTTGCCTCTTGATGCTCTCTTTTGCTTCAAATACTATCTCTTGCGAGTGCATCATTGAAATTATTGAGCCCATCTTAATGGCTATAAAGAAAGAACTTCTTGGGAGATAACCTATGTGTTTATTTTGCTACAGTAACTTTGTTTTATATTTGAGTCTTGGAAGTTGTTACTACTGTAGCAACCTCTCCTTATCTTAGTTTTGTTGCATTGTTGTGCCAAGTAAAGTCTTTGATATTAAGGTTCATACTAGATTTGGATTACTGCACAGAAACAGATTTCTTGCTGTCACGAATCTGGGCCTAAATCTCTGTAGGTAACTCAGAAAATTATGCCAATTTACGTGAGTGATCCCCAGATATGTACGCAACTTTCATTCAATTTGAGCATTTTCATTTGAGCAAGTCTGGTGCCTCTTTAAAATTCGTCTTTATGGACTGTTCTGTTTTGACAGATTCTGCCTTTTATTTCGCATTGCTTCTTTTGCTATGTTGGATGGATTTCTTTGTTCCATTAACTTCCAGTAGCTTTGAGCAATGTCCAGAAGTGTTAAGAATGATTGTGTCACCTCTGAACATGTGAGTTTTTGATTATGCACTAACCCTCTAATGAGTTTGTTTTGAGTTTGGTGTGGAGGAAGTTTTCAAGGGTCAAGAGAGGAGGATGATATACTATGATCAAGAAGAGTGAAAGCTCTAAGCTTGGGGATGCCCCGGTGGTTCACCCCTGCATATTTCAAGAAGACTCAAGCGTCTAAGCTTGGGGATGCCCAAGGCATCCCCTTCTTCATCGACAACATTATCAGGTTCCTCTAGTGAAACTATATTTTTATTCCATCACATCTTATGTGCTTTGCTTGGAGCGTCTGTGTGCTTTTGTTTTTGTTTTTGTTTGAATAAATGCTTGTGTGGGAGAGAGACACGCTCCGCTGGTTCATATGAACACATGTGTTCTTAATTTTTAATGTTCATGGCGAAGGTTGAAACTGCTTCGTTCATTGTTATATGGTTGGAAACGGAAAATGCCGCATGTGGTAATTGGTATAATGTCTTGAATAATTTGATACTTGGCAATTGTTGTGCTCATATAGATCATGTTTAAGCTCTTGCATCATGTACCTTGTTCCCATTAATGAATAACTACATAGAGCTTGTTAAAATTTGGTTTGCATGATTGTTCTCTAGAGTCTAGATATTTTCTGGTTGAGGTGTTTGAACAACAAGGAGACAATGTAAAGTCTTATAATAGTTACAATATGTTCATATGTGAGCTTTGCTGCACCTTTTATACTTGAGTTTGCTTCAAACAACCTTGCTAGCCTAGCCTTGTATTGAGAGGAATTCTTCTCGTGCATCCAAATCCTTGAGCCAATAACCATGCCATTTGTGTCCACCATACCTACCTACCACATGGTATTTCTCCGCCATTCCAAAGTAAATTACTTGAGTGCTACCTTTAAAATTCTATTCTTTGTCTTTGCAATATATAGCTCATGGGACAAATAGCTTAAAAACTATTGTGGTGAAGAATATGTACTTATGTGTCTTATTTCTAAATAAGTTGCTTGTTGAGCGGTAACCATGTTTCTGGGGACACCATCAACTTTTACCTTTGTTGAATATCATGTGAGTTGCTATGCATGTTCGTCTTGTCTGAAGTAAGGGCGGTTCTCACAATCAAATGGTTTGAGTATGCATACTATTAGAGAAGAACATTGGGCCGCTAACTAAAGCCATGATTCATGGTGGAAGTTTCAGTGTGGACAATTAATCCTCAATCTCTTATGAGAATATTAACTGTTGTTGAATGCTTATGCATTAAAGAGGAGTCCATTATCTGTTGTCTATGTTGTCCCGGTATGGATGTCTAAGTTGAGAATAATCAAAAGCGTGAAATCCAATGCGAGCTTTCTCCTTAGACCTTTGTACAGGCGGCATAGAGGTACCCCTTTGTGACACTTGGTTGAAACATATGCTATGCAATGATAATCAGTGTTAATCCAAGATAATTAGGACAAGGTGCGAGCACTATTAGTAAACTATGCATGAGGCTTGCAACTTATAGGATGTTTTATACATAACACATATGCTTTATCACTACCGTTGACAAAATTGTTTCTTGTTTTCAAAATGAAAAGCTCTAGCACAAATATAGTAATCCCTGCTTCCCTCTGCGAAGGGCCTATCTTCTACTTTATTGTTGAGTCAGTTTACCTACTTATTTCTATCTTAGAAGCAAACACTTGTGTCATCTGTGCATTGATTCTTACATGTTTACCTATTGCACTTGTTATATTGCTTTGTGTTGACAATTATCCATGAGATATACATGTTACAAGTTGAAAGCAATTGCTGAAACTTAATCATCCTTTGTGTTGCTTCAATGCCTTTTACTAAGAATCTATTGCTTTATGAGTAACTCTTATGCAAGACTTATTGATGCTTGTCTTGAAAGTACTATTCATGAAAAGTCTTTGCTTTATGATTCATTTGTTTACTAATTGTCTTTACCATTGCTTTGAATCACTTCATTCATCTCATATGCTTTACAATAGTATTGATCAAGATTATGATAGCATGTCACTTAAGAAATTATCTTTGTTATCGTTTACCTACTCGAGGGCGAGTAGGAACTAAGCTTGGGGATGCTTGATACGTCTCAAACGTATCTATAATTTCTTATGTTCCATGCTACTTTATTGATGATACTCACATGTTTTATACACATTATATGTCATTATTATGCGTTTTCCGGAACTAACCTATTGACGAGATGCCGAAGGGCCAGTTGCTATTTTCTGCTGTTTTTGGTTTCAGAAATCCTAGTAAGGAAATATTCTCGGAATTGGACGAAATCAACGCCGAGAGTCTTAGAATTGGACGAAGCTTCCAGAACACCCGAGAGCCGCCAGAGGGGAGCCCTGGGTGCCCCACACACCAGGATGGCGCGGCCAGGGTGTGGGCCACGCCCCCCTGTTGTGTCGTCGCCTCGTCAGCCCTCCGACTCCGCCTCTTCGCCTATTTAAAGGTCCCTGACCTAAAACCCCGAGACGAAAAAGCCACGGTACGAGAAACCTTCCAGAGCCGCCGCCATCGCGAAGCCAAGATGCGGGGGACAGGAGTCTCCGTTCCGGCACGCCGCCGGGACGGGGAAGTGCCCCGGAAGGTTCCTCCATTGACACCACCGCCATCTTCATCAACGCTGCTTGTCTCCCATGAGGAGGGAGTAGTTCTCCATCGAGGCTAAGGGCTGTACCGGTAGCTATGTGGTTCATCTCTCTCCTATGTACTTCAATACAATAATCTCATGAGCTGCCTTACATGATTGAGATTCATATGATGATGCTTGTAATCTAGATGTCATTATGCTAGTCAAGTGGGTTTTACTTACGTGATCTCGGGAGACTCCTTGTCCCACGTGTGTAAAGGTGACGAGTGTGTGCACCGTGTGGGTCTCTTAGGCTATATTTCACGGAATACTTATTCACCGTTATGAATGGCATACTTGAAGTGCTTATTTATATCTCTTTATGATTGCAATGTGTTTTGTATCACAATTTATCCGTGTGCTACTCTAGTGATGTTATTAAAGTAGTTTATTCCTCCTGCACTTGTGTAATGGTGACAGTGTGTGCATCGTGTAGTACTTGGCGTAGGCTATGATTGTGATCTCTTGTAGATTATGAAGTTAACTATTGCTATGATGGTATTGATGTGATCTATGCCTCCTTTCGTAGCGTGAAGGTGACGGTGTGCATGCTATGTTAGCACTTGGTTTGGTTATGTTGATCTGTCATGCACTCTAAGGTTATTTAAACATGAACATCGAATATTGTGGAGCTTGTTAACTCCGGCATTGAGGGTTCGTGTAATCCTACACGGTTAGTGGTGTTCATCATCCAACAAGAGAGTGTAGAGTCTAGCATCTATCTATTTATTCTGTTATGTGATCAATGTTGAGAGTGTCCACTATCGAAAGTATGATCCCTAGGCCTTGTTCCTAAATATCGCTACCGCTGCTTGTTTACTTGTTCTCATCGCATCCGTATTGTCCGCAATATTACCACCATCAACTACACGCCGGCAAGCACTTTTCCGGCGCCGTTACTACTTGCTCATACTTATTCATACCACCTGTATTTCACTATCTCTTCGCCGAACTAGTGCACCTATTAGGTGTGTTGGGGACACAATAGACTTTTTGCTTTGTGGTTGCAGGGTTGCATGAGAGGGATATCTTTGACCTCTTCCTCCCTGAGTTCGATAAACCTTGGGTGATCCACTTAAGGGAAACTTGCTGCTGTTCTAGAAACCTCTGCTCTTGGAGGCCCAACACTGTCTACAAGAATAGAAGCACCCGTAGACATCAGGCCTGCCAAGTAAACTTCCTCTCTCTTTTCTTTCTTTTATATTTTCAATTCTGTTTTTTGAAATTTTCTATTTGTTTCAAATTTGTATTCTGTTTATTTTGTAGATTCTAAATTACTTGAATATCAAGATAACTTAATACTATTGCTTACTGCATAGTGTTGCTTTTTCAATAAATATTTAGTTCATGATTAGACGAATATGTTGTGAGGTTTAATGAAAATAGACATGGAACTATGTTTTTATTTTAGTTCCTTTTAATTTAGGAACTCAATGTATTCAGGTGATTTGAATTTTATAATCACTGCATGATGAACACATTATATTTTGCTAGTGTTAAACAATATTGATTGTTCATCTTATTTTAATTATGGCTAGAGTTCAAAATAAATGGTAATAAGGATGGAATTGAATCATGATTTTATGTGTATGATTGTTTCTAAGGTTTGATAAAATGGTTGATTAAACTCTATAATTCCTAATCTTGCTTAGCAACTTCTAGCTTGGATTATACTTGTGATGCATGATACACAAATTAGGGCATATCATTTTATGTGAAGTGGATCCTATGTGAAAGGGTTTAGGGTTTTGCATACTCTTCATTAAATTGCAATATAAGTAGGCATGAGGCATGGTAGGGTTCTTTTCATGATTCCAAGTGGTACTTGGATTCAAATGTGGTCTAGGCTTTTTATTGGAGATTACCCATGGGATACACAAGCTAGAATTGGGTATAAGCATAAGCTCTGATTATGTTTTATTGGATAGCTAGGGTTACTCCTCCATACAAGGCATGATGATTGGTCTGGGGTTAACTACTAGTGATATACTTATTATTTTATGTGATAGATGAGATCTAGTAATCATATGGTTTAACTTATCATCTATGTCTACAAGGTATGATCATGCATTAGACAAGATTCACTCATTCCTCACTAATCCCTCTTTAATATTCCTCTCATCACACTCATCCTAGATTCTTAGGGTTTATAATTAATACCAAGTTGTGACGATTATGGAATTGGTTTCCTAAGGTATTGCTATTGGAATAGGGTTCTCACCTCCAAGATCAAATGTTGTCTTGAACAACTAAGTTTAGTACTATTGTAGTATTCTTGTATGGACACGGCTATGGTTACTATTATATCTTCTCTCACTTCTCAATATCTTGGAATATCTGTGGTGACCCTGCATACCACTGCATGTTGTAGTATGCCAGTCGTTGATATAACATTCACGAAGTACCATTCCGCAAATATTACATCCCTCAGAGTAGTACAACAGAACATAGCAGGTCCATAACTCATTCATTTATTATTACAAGCATAAAGCACATATCGTCTCGGAGCTCCTCTTGGGTCCTAAGAGGGATACTCCTGGGTTCGAGGCGAACCCAACTTAACTTACAATATATAAGTTTCACTAGGTTATACATTTATTACCTCGAGCAGCTAAATACTAAGAGTTCACACTGCTCGGCTACTACTACTACTCGGTGCTTCTAAGCTTGATCTCCTCCGGAAGCCTCCCCGGTTCCGTAGACTATGAGGTAGTCTACGCCTTCAATACCTCCGGAGAGGTCCGGTTCTTCATAGCCGATGATCTCGGCTCCTTCAGGGTTGTCGTAGTCCTCCTCCAGACGATTCAGACAATCTAAGCAAGGGATTTAAGAGTGGGATGAGTACAAGCGTACTCAACAAGTTCATTATAGATAAGAGGTGTTTAATGCACTAACTACGATATTAGACCAGAAAGTCTAATACCAATGCAGTTTTGATAAACATTTCTTCAAGAGATTGCTTTTATTTCGAAGAGCTATGTCCGTCAGCCTTCACCGGTTTACTAGAACTTCATGGAGCTCCTTTCCGGCCGCGTTCGCAGTTCCATATCCCGGAACAGGGAGTGACAGGTCACGGTTCTTTACACTCTGGAGAGGTGTGTTGCTTTACCCATAAGAGATCTTAACCTTGGTGCCAACCGGGCAGCTTTCCCGTCCACACTTCCTATGGTGTGAGGCCCGGTATAAGGTCTAGCCAATCATGTTCCTCCGCTACCTCGCACACCCACCCTTTGTTGCAAACCCCGACCCTGGGTCCTCGCCGGTCCCATTATTCCCACTCACGGGTGGACCCCGACGACGACAACAGTTTGGGACTCGTTAACCAAACTCCTTCGCCGGTAGCGGCAACCCATCATAGACCGCAATACCGTGGGGACTTAAGGCTTCCCCAGCCAACCGCTTGTTCTTCGGGCGACAAGTGTCTACGGACTATGCCGTGGGGACTTAAGGCTTCCCCAGCCAACCGCTCGCCCCCGACAGATACAAGTGTCTACGATAGAGCGCATCCGTTGATGTACGAGAGGTGGAAACACTTTTGACTACTCCGTCCCACTCCGGATCTTATGGTTAACACGGGTATTACGGCACAAGAATCCCTGGACGACATTTGTTGTTAATCCTAGATGGATATTAACCCTTGCAATGGAACCTCCACCATATCCACACAATCCATGGTTCTATTGCCCACCACATAGTCATATTCATAATTATGAAAATAGTGGTTTTGGTTTTTTATGCAATAGTGATAATCATAGTACTTTGCAAGTAATTTGATAAAGATACTCAAATGGTATGAGCAAGCGATGAACTTGCTTGAACACTGCAAAGTTTTGCAGTTGGATGGTGTGGACTGACCCTTGTCCTCTGGTTCTGAAAAATAGCATCATTGTCCGATAAGGGCAATGGTTAAAGAAGCAATTATGCATGATTCAGCTTTTAGGGTTGGTTCCCCCCTTCCGACGACATTATTATTTCATGTAAGAGGTTAATACTAAGATTGATTTGGAGATACTCTATTTAGGGTAAATACAACCTTGAAATGTTGTCAAGGTGTTTTTAAAGTCCAATTGTATTAATGGACCTATTTTCATTATTGAAAATAATATGTATGATTTAAATAATTAATTAAATCATCAAATTAAGACTTATTCTTAGTTGTCTTCAAAAATTCTCTTTGATATTTTATTTAGATAGAGAATTTTATACTGAGTGGTTTTCATATTTTTAATTATTTTTTTAGAGCTAGGAAACATTTGCTATTGATTTTTGAAGTTTCATGATTTTTGTTAATTGGTGAAATGGCAAAAATGCCCCTGGGCCCACCTGTCGGTGTAACCCAGTGGGTTAGGTCGACCGACCCACCTAGTCTGGCTCGACCACCTCCGTCGCCGCTCGATTCCGGCGAGCTCCGCCGGACTTGGCCCCCGCCATGATGCGCAATCGACGCGCCTCACGACGGCGGTCATCTTCCTCCGCGTCGATCTGGAGCGGGTGCTGCTCCAGCTCGTCTTCGACCTCCTCTGCGGCGGCTAGGGTTACGGGATCTGGGCGATCCCGCCGCTCCTGGCACCCTGGTGATGTGGCACCACCGTGGCTTCGCCGCCGTGGTGCGTGTGGTGCTGTGGTGCTGCCATGGTCTGGCTTGGCCTGGCGCCGCCGCGCTCCGGCGTGTGCCGCCGTGGCCGCCATGGCTGTGCTGTTCTCCTCGACTCCGGGTAAGTGCGCCTCCTTTCCTGCTCCCCTCCTGTGCCTGACCTTCTTCCTCCTCTAGCCCTACTGCTGTGCTTTGCTTGCCTGCTTAAGAGCTCTTGTGCTCTTCTGCAGCGCCATGTTTGCCCGCTCTTGCTGTGCTATGCTGCTGCGCTATGCGCGTGCTACTGCTGTGTGTAGCACCGCCATGCCTCTGTGCAAGAATTCCTAGCCTAATCACTTGCTGTGCTAGCATTTCTTGTCTAACTCCATCCTTGTGCCTCTGTTCTTGTTGATAAGCTTGCCAGATCCTCAAGTGTATTCATTTCAATTGCTATGGCTTGATTACAGTGTGTAATTCTTGCATATTTGCAAGTGCCTGAGCCATTGTGGCTAATTCGTGTGCTCGATTTATGATTATGCTCAATTGAATATCACTGTGGCTTATCTGTGTTATACAGTGATGAATTTATATGTTTAGCTGGTGTATTATGATCCAATGATTCATCAAGCATTTGATGTGCTTCTGGATACAATCATAAATTATTTATGTGATTAGCTGTGAAGCAACTGTTGATGAATTGGTGTTGTGTTAGTCAAATGATTCATGATTTGTTGCTAGGTTGGCTCTAGCATGTACTGGCATGCTCTAGCAAGCTGCTGATGATCACATGATCATCATTTGCTTGTAAATGTTGCTGTTTCATAACTGTCCCTCACTATTGCTCTCACTGTATTGTGTGTGCATCACACAGGCTTGGCCTGGTGTGTGCTGGTGCTTGCTCAAGCATCTGTTGATGCTTGCAGTGATCCTATGGATCATTTGCAAGTATCTCACCACTGGTTGCTTGTGTATTTCAATTCTCTGTCTAGTTTGGCTTGGTCAAATGGATAAATGGATGAACTGTAATTCAGTGATGATTCTTTTCTTTGATTTTCTTGAGCTAGAGGGATGCCAACCAATTGTTGGGAACCCTAGCTCATACTGAACCCTATGGGTGATGATGTATGTGCTGGACTTGGTGGTTAAGGGTTGAGGTGACCCTGACAGCCCTTTGGTGCTGTCATGGTGGCTCCCCCCCTCTCTGTGGCTGGTGGTGGCTTGGTGAATGCATCACTGGACAATCTCTTGTTGGATTTTCAGTGATCTTTGCTGTTGACAAACAAAATAGACATCATTAAGTCTATCTGTCTGATGGTTTAGCTAGCTATGGTTGTGTCTTGTAAATCTGGCTGACTAGACAGGATCCATCAATGATGGATTCCTTTGGTTATACCACTGTATTGATATGACCAATGTTCCCTTGATGAATTCCTTCTAGCTAGGTCACTGGTTTGCTGGCACCAAATGGCTTGGCAGCCATATGATGATACAAACAGGGTTTTCCACCCACTTTGCTTCGTGATGCAAGTGTATGCTTATTTATGAGCAAATCAGTGTTTTGCTCAGGTTCTTTTGTGTATACCTCACTCCAGCTCCTAGAAATTGGGTGTTGGTGTAGAGGTTCAGCTGCTGATTGAGTTCTTGGCTTGCCCTGCTCCTCCTTGCAAACTTGATATCTTGGTTTATTTTCTGGTGATTGGGGAATGGGTGAAACAGATCTAGCTGTTCACCCGTTCTTGGTGTTCTTGAGTTGTTCTTGGTATCTGATGGTTACCTTGCTGCCTGTCGATGGATGAAACTAATGGCTAGGGTTTTGGCTGTGAAAAGCTTATATATGACCAGCCATTGCTTCCCTGGTCGACAGCTGAGCCTGGCATGTGTTGGTGACTCTTCTCTTGCTGTGTGTGTGTACTGCATGCACACATGCTGTGTGTGCAGCCTGTGTGTGTGAGTATACCAAGCTTGGGACTTGGTCCATTTGGTGGATCAGCTCGGCTGATCTTTGAGAATATCCTCTCACTTCTCATTTTTCTTCTAATCTGCCAAGTGGTAATACCACTTGGCATAACTAGTTCTTTGTTTTGTTGTGTGCAGGGAATCAGGATGATGATCAAGTGAAGATCAAGTTGTTGTTTAGGAATTCCATTTGAATTGTAATCTTCTTTATTTTGCTTATTTCTATTTATTCCAATTCATGTAATATGTTGTAATATTTCACATTGCATTTCTGGATATTGTAATTGACAATGTATCATATGTGATTATCAATAAAGCTCAAGTTTTCCTCAATGAGCTTTGTCTAAGTGCTATATTATTTATATTCTTGATTACTTTTAATTATTTATTGAATTATCTCAAGTTTGAATTATGTGATATCAATTTGTTGTTTGAATTTGAAATTCAAATTCAAATTTGGTTTGAATTCAATCATGCAACTTAATTTTGAATTCAATCATGCAACTTAAGATTGTGATGCAATATCTCTTCTCTCTTCTCAAAACCCTAATCTAGTTAAGTAGGAACAAGTTTGTCGCACTCTCGAAACCTTAACCCTGTAAGATGTCGAGAGAGAAACTTGTCCCCCTTCGATGCAGTTTTATTTTAAAAGCGCGAAATTACCCCAGAATTTACGATGCAATGCACATCCCTTTCTAAAATCTACCCCTCGATTGTCTCTAAACCTGGGACATTACAACCTTTCCCCCTTAAAGAAAACTTCGTCCCGAAGTTGTGGTTGTAATACCTGAAGAGTTCGGGGTATGTTTTCCTCGGGTCTTCCTCCTTTTCCCAGGTGGCTTCCCTCTCGGGATGATGCTTCCATTGTATCTTGCAGTATTTTATGGCTCGATTCCTGAGTTGTTTCCAGTTCTCCTCGAGAATCTTCACTGGCTTCTCGATGTATGTCAAATCTAGTTGTAACTCGAGCTCTTCATGTGATACTGGCTCATTTGGGGTCTTCAAACACTTTCTGAGTTGCGACACATGGAATACGTTGTGAACCTGAGATAACCTTCCTGGTAGTTCCAATTCAAAGGCTAACCCTCGATTTTGACTCATAATCTTGAAAGGTCCGATGTACCTAGGGCTTAACTTTCCCTTTACTCCAAATCTCTGATGTCCTTTCATCGGGCTCACCTTGAGATATACCATGTCTCCAACTTGTGGCTCCCATGTTCTTCTCTTCTGATCGGCGTAACTTTTCTGTCGGCTTTGGGCTATCTTCAACCTATCTCTTATGATGTCAATGATTTGTTGCTTTTCCTTGACATAATCAGGATTAAACTCCTTGCTTGCTCCAGCTTCATACCAGCATATAGGTGATCTACACTTCCTTCCATACAAAGCTTCGAACGGTGCCATCTTGATGCTGCTTTGATAGCTATTATTGTATGAAAACTCTGCTAGTGGCAAGTGCTCCTCCCATGATCCTCCGAAGTCTAGGGCACAAGCCCTAAGCATATCCTCTAGGATCTGATTAGTTCTCTCCGTTTGTCCACCTGTCTGAGGATGATAGGCGGTACTATAGTCCAACTTGGATCCTAAAGCTTCGTGTAGTTGCTTCCAAAATGCTGACGTGAACACGGATCCTCGATCCGACACAATCTTCTTGGGCACTCCATGTTTACTCACGATCTCTTTGATGTAAAGATCGATGAGTTTCTCTCCTTTATCTTGCTGGTTTACCGCTAAAAAATGTGCACTTTTCGTCAACCGGTCCACGATTACCCATATCATGTCCTTCTTTTTATTGGTCATGGGTAGTCCGGTGATGAAATCCATTCCTATCTCCTCCCATTTCCATTCTGGAACGGGTAAAGGTTGTAACTTTCCTGCCGGACTCTGGTGTTCAGCCTTCACCCTTTGGCAGGTATGGCATTCCGCCACATATTGTGCTATCTCTCTCTTCATGTTGTTCCACCAGAATAGCTCCTTTAGATCCATGTACATCTTCGTACTTCCCGGATGAATGGAGTATGGTGTTTGATGGGCTTCCCGGAGTATTACTTCCTTGATTTCAGCAATATCCGGAACGCAAATCCTCTTCTGAAACCATAGTGATCCTGATTCTCCTCTGTGAAATTCTGATGGTCTACCTTCATCTATCCTTCTCATCTCCTCTACGATGAACGGATCGTCCAGTTGACCCATCATTATCTCATTCTTTAAGTTAACATTAAGCTCATCGGCTACTTGTAAAGCCGATAGTCCTTCATGAGCTTCCTTTTCCCAAAGTTGTATTTGGGCTTGCCTTATTTCCTTCCTCAACTCCGGTGATAACTCTTGTTCCACTCCTCCAGTGCTCTTCCTACTCAAAGCATCTGCTACAACGTTGGCCTTTCCTGGAGTATAATTGATGGTCAAATCATAATCCTTGATTAGTTCAAGCCATCTTTTCTGCCTCATATTGAGTTCCTTCTGAGTGAAGAAATACTTGAGACTCTTGTGATCCGTATAGAGCTCACACTTGGCTCCATAGAGAAAATGTCTCCAAGTTTTTAGTGCAAATACAACTGCTGCTAATTCTAAGTCATGTGTTGGATAGTTTACTTCATGAGGTCTGAGTTGCCTTGATCCATAAGATATTACTTTCCGGTCTTGCATGAGTATGCAACCCAATCCATGCTTGGATGCGTCACAGTACACGGTGTAATCCTTGCCAACTTCAGGAACTGCTAACACCGGTGCTGTGGTGAGTTTCTCCTTCAGAGTTTGAAAACTCTTCTCACACTCCTCTGACCACACGAATGGTGTGTTCTTTCTTAACAACTTTGTCATTGGTCCTGCTATCTTGGAGAATCCTTCAATGAATCTCCGATAGTATCCTGCAATTCCTAGGAATCCTCGGATTTCCTTGACAGTCTTGGGTGCTTCCCGTTCTAAAACTGCTGCTACCTTGCTCGGGTTAACAGCTATTCCATCTTTGCTAATGACATGACCAAGAAATTCCACTTGATCTAGCCAAAATTTACACTTGATGAACTTGGCATACAGTTGATGTTCTCTTAGTGTTTGCAACACTAACCTCAGATGTTCAGCATGTTCTGCTTTGTCTTTGGAATAGATCAAGATATCATCAATGAATACGATGACAAACTTGTCTAGATATGGCATGAAAATCTTATTCATGAGATTCATGAAAATTGCTGGGGCATTGGTTAACCCAAAAGGCGCTACAAGGTATTCATGATGTCCATACCTTGAGACAAAGGCAGTTTTCGGAGCGTCTTCCTTCTTGATCTTTATCTGGTGATAACCGGATCTTAGATCAATTTTGGAGAAGACTCCCGCGCCTCTAACTTGATCGAATAGATCTTGTATTCTTGGAAGTGGGTACTTATTCTTGATTGTGACATTGTTCAAATTCTTGTAGTCTCCGCACATCCTTCTACCTCCATCTCTTTTATCTACGAAGATCACAGGTGATCCCCATGGTGAAACACTTTCTTGTATGAATCCTTTCTGTTCCAAGTCATCCAATTGCTCCTTGAGTTCTTTCAACTCCTTAGGCCCCATCTTATATGGTGCTTTAGCAATCGGAGCTGTTCCTGGAATTAGGTCGATAGTGAATTCTATCTCCCTATCTGGTGGCATTCGAGGTAATTCCTTAGGAAACACATCCTGGAATTCATTTACTACAGGTATATCTTCCAACTTCACCTCCTTCATGCTGTTCAGCTGTAGCTCAACTTCAATCTATGTATGCTTGTCTCCTTGGTAGATCATTCTACTTCCATCGGGGCTTTTCAAAGACACGGTCTTGTTCACACAGTCGATCAATGCTCCGTTAGCTTCTAACCAGTTCATACCAAGAATGACATCAATGTCCTTCATCGGTAAAATGAATAGGTCTGCGTCAAACGCGCATTTATTGATCATGATGACTTGTTTTTGTTTGGTATGGATTACTACTATCGTTCCCCCCGCGGAAAGTATGGTTATGGGTGTTTCTAACTTAGTGCAACTAATCCCATGTTTGATGATGAATTGCTGAGAAATGAATGATGTAGTTGCACCGAGTATCAAAAAGTACTTTGCCAGGATGAGTGAGTATCTGGAGCGTACCTATCACTGCTTGATCGGAGTTAACCACCTCCTCCAGGCTGGTGCAGTTCAACTTGCCGAAGGGTTTCTTGTTTTTCCAGTTCCCTCCTCGGCTTCCTCCTCCTCCTGACTGACCTCCTCCAGTATTTCTCTTGGGGCAGTCCTTCAGCATGTGCCCCTCCTGGCGACAACCAAAGCATATTATCCTTGGCTTCTTGCAATCCTTGGCAAAATGCCCTGGAAGTCCACAGCTTCGGCAAACCATTGGATTTGCAGTCTGAAACGCTTGGTTCCTCCTGCTATTGTAGTAGTAGTAGTAGTAGTAGTAGTAGTAGTAGTAGTAGTTGTTGTTGTTGTTGTTGTTGTTGTTGTTGTTGTTGTTGTTGTTGTTGTTGTTGTTGTTGTTGTTGTTGTTGTTGTTGTTGTTGTTGTTGTTGTTGTTGTTGTTGTTGTTGTTGTTGTTGTTGTTGTTGTTGTGGTTGTTGTTGTTCTCAAGCTGGTATTTGGCTTGTTGCTGACAAACCTCTTAGGCTCAAATTTAGCCTTCTTCCTTTTCTCATCCTGCAGTTGCTTGAAATCATCTTCAAGAGTGATGGCTGCATCCACCAACTCTTGGAATTCTGTCGCTCTCATCATCCGGAGCTGTACCTTGAACTGGGGACTTAACCCTCGCAAGAACCTCTTCTTTTTCTTGTCCTCGGTGTTGACCTCCTCAACAGCGTACCGAGACAACTTTGAAAACTCCCTGACATAAGTCAGGATAGCTTTATCCTTCTGCTCGAGACTCTCAAATTCCCGACGCTTCAGTTCCACAATGCTTTCAGGGACATTGGATTCCCTGAACTTCCTTGCAAATTCCTCCCAGGTGAATACTTTTCCAGCCGGATAAACGGCTACGATGTTGTCCCACCATGATGCGGCAGGTCCACACAACAAGTGTGTAGCATAACGGACCTTCTCCAGGTCGTTGCAACCAACAGTATTGAGCTTTCGCTTAGTGTCCATAAGCCAGTCTTCCGCGTCCATCGGCTCGGGCGTGTATGCGAAAGATATAGGATTTGTGTTCTGGAAGTCTGATAAGGTGACTCCCTGATTCTCGGGTCTCTCCACCCTGTTCTGTTGTAGCAGCTCTTGGAAGAATTTATTCTGCTGCTCCAACGTTACACGTTGTCTATCTTCCATCATCTGCATGTACTGGACAAAGTTCTGCTGCGTCATGGGTGGTGGTGATGGTGGAAACTGATTCCTGGCTGCTTCATCAGCCTCTTCCTTTTGCTTCGCCTCGCGCTCCATGCGCTGCGCTTCTGTCTCCTCACCTACCGGTCCCGACATAACCCCCTAGTTCTGCAACACAAGATGATACTCATAATTACTCCATGCGCAAGTTTTCTGAGCTCAACTTTGTGCACAGAACTAGTCACACAATGGAAATCAAGAAGCAAATCCAAATCATACAAAACATATACCATGTATATACATACATAAGTGGTCTTATTACATTACTCAGTGACATTGTGAGTATGCAAACTCACTTATTAAAGTATATGTACAAATTTCTACAAAATATTACACACTACAATACACGTGGTACTTGTGTATTGTAGTCTTGCTTCCCTTGGTGGTCTCTAGTCGATCTTCACTCCCGATACATCCCGAGGCTTCCATCCGGTCGAACGTGTCGTCCTCCCGACAAAACCCGGAACATAAGGTCTCCCCGTCGGCTGGTAGTCGGAATCTGATGATGATCCTAGGGAGAAATCAGTGTTCACGAACTGATCATTCAGTGCATCATAGTCCACCCATCGGGTGTACTCCCCTGTGACTCCACCATAGGTATCTCCAACATTCGTATCCGACTAAACCTGTGTCGGATACCCTCCATCTTCTTCCCCATTCCACGGATAACTGGTGCTGGGTCGTGGCGTCCTCATTCATCTCCCCGTCATAATATACTGAAGTACTATGGGTTCCAGTATCAGACCCCCAACGCCAACCCGTGGAATTCTCTATAGGAGTCATGGAACGCTGATTGTTTCCGGATTCCTCTCCACCCTCATATCCTCTATAGGAACTACTAAGATAGTTCCCAGGTGTAACGGGTGTAGTTTCTCGTTCAGGGTGGTCAATACTAATATAGTCACCAGCTGAGTAATCTGGTGTGTGCACCTCATTCTCCATAGGTTCCTTCCCCTTAGTCCCCTCCTTGGGTTCAGTAAACTCCTCTAGCATTGTATCAATTGCTCCCGTCAAATGACGGTTCAACTGAAAGAACAATGATAGTAAGTTGCGGCTATTATCCATGTATTTTGCAGCTTCTGCTGGCTTGCGTTTTGCATATTTGAAGTGGTTAAGCATGGGATCATCTTCCTCCTCCATATGAGGAATGTGTGTGAATTCGGAACCCATAAGCTCTTTCGTCTTATGCTCCCGAATATCGGTTATGGCTCTCATAACGGCTATATGGTAGGCTGTGTTGATAGTTACGGCTTCACTGCTGGCATTACTACGCTCATTCCCAAAGATTCGGGAAGTCGTAGCCCTACCCTACACTTTGCCAATACAGTACCATCGTAGTACATGTATTTCTTTACTTGGATCTGGGGATCACACCCAAATTCAAGTAACATGGCACGGAGAATATCTGCGAGTCCTCCTTCATATTCACTCAGTGTGGAATCCATCACTTTCACGTTTCGTCCCGGACGTGAACTTGCCATTGTTGGCTGTAGAAATAGAAAGAATATAAGATTAGTAATAATGCATCATAATAGAGATAATAAAGAATTATCGCACTAAAAGATATGATTGTTGTATTCTCAATTGAATATACACCATATTTTTAGATAATTCTTTACTAGTCCTATTTGACTCCTAACGTTCGGTCCCATTTACTAGGTTCCAACCTAAGGTCAAAGCTTTTGCTCGATACCAACCGTGGTGACCACCGCATACCACTGCATGTTGTAGTATGCCAGTGATTGATATAACATTCACGAAGTACCATTCCGCAAATATTACATCCCTCAGAGTAGTACAACAGAACATAGCAGGTCCATAACTCATTCATTTATTATTACAAGCATAAAGCACATATCGTCTCGGAGCTCCTCTTGGGTCCTAAGAGGGATACAACTGGGTTCGAGGCGAACCCAACTTAACTTACAATATAGAAGTTTCACTAGGTTATACATTTATTACCTCGAGCAGCTAAATACTAAGAGTTCACACTGCTCGGCTACTACTACTACTCGGTGCTTCTAAGCTTGATCTCCTCCGGAAGCCTCCCCGGTTCCGTAGACTATGAGGTAGTCTACGCCTTCAATACCTCCAGAGAGGTCTGGTTCTTCATAGCCGATGATCTCGGCTCCTTCAGGGTTGTCGTAGTCCTCCTCCAGACGATTCAGACAATCTAAGCAAGGGATTTAAGAGTGGGATGAGTACGAGCGTACTCAACAAGTTCATTATAGATAAGAGGTGTTTAATGCACTAACTACGATATTAGACCAGAAAGTCTAATACCAATGAAGGTTTTGATAAACATTTCTTCAAGAGATTGCTTTTATTTCGAAGAGCTATGTCCGTCAGCCTTCACCGGTTTACTAGAACTTCATGGAGCTCCTTTCCGGCCGCGTTCACAGTTCCATATCCCGGAACAGGGAGTGACAGGTCACGGTTCTTTACACTCTACAGAGGTGTGTTGCTTTACCCATAAGAGATCTTAACCTTGGTGCCAACCGGGCAGCTTTCCCGTCCACAGTTCCTATGGTGTGAGGCCCGGTATAAGGTCTAGCCAATCATGTTCCTCCGCTACCTCGCACACCCACCCTTTGTTGCAAACCCCGACCTTGGGTCCTCGCCGGTCCCATTATTCCCACTCACGGGTGGACCCCGACCACGACAACAGTTTGGGACTTGTTAACCAAACTCCTTCGCCGGTAGCTGCAACCCATCATAGACCACAATACCGTGGGGACTTAAGGCTTCCCCAGCCAACCGCTTGTTCTTCGGGCGACAAGTGTCTACGGACTATGCCGTGGGGACTTAAGGCTTCCCCAGCCAACCGCTCGCCCCCGACAGATACAAGTTTCTACGGTAGAGCGCATCCGTTGATGTACGAGAGGTGGAAACACTTTTGACTACTCCGTCCCACTCCGGATCTTATGGTTAACACGGGTATTACGGCAGAAGAATCACTGGACGACATTTGTTGTTATTCCTAGATGGATATTAACCCTTGCAATGGAACCTCCACCATATCCACACAATCCATGGTTCCATTGCCCACCACATAGTCATATTCATAATTATGAAAATAGTGGTTTTGGTTTTTTATGCAATAGTGATAATCATAGTACTTTGCAAGTAATTTGATAAAGATACTCAAATGGTATGAGCAAGCGATGAACTTGCCTGATGTGGTGACCCGGCATACCACTGCATGGTGTAGTATTTTGGCTAAATCAGGAGGTGGGCCGCGATCAAGATGGGCTTGGGAGATTACATATGGAAGAACTATGGAGCGGCCTTGCACGGAGAATTTGGGCTAGTTAGCCTGTGTATCTTAAAATAATAGATTGTGTATCGGTTTAGAAGTTAGAGTTTATCTCGTGCACGGTTTAGTGCACGCCCGCGTTAGAGAGTCCGCTGGACTATAAATATGTACCTAGGGTTTATGGAATAAACAACAACTCACGTTCAACCCCAAAAACAAACCAATCTCGGCGCATCGCCAACTCCTTCGTCTCGAGGGTTTCTATCGAGTAGCGACATGCTGCCTAGATCGCATCTTGCGATCTAGGCAGCACAAGCCACGTTGTTCATGCGTTGCTCGTACTTGAAGCGCTTTTGATGGCGAGCAACGTAGTTATCATTAGATGTGTTAGGGTTAGCATTGTTCTTCGTTTAAGCATGCTTACGTAGTGCAACCCTTGCATATCTAGCCGCCCTCACGCCTATCTCAGGTGTGGGGGCGGCACCCGCTTGATCATTATTTAGTAGATCTGATCCGTTACGATTGCTCCTTGTTCTACAAGGATTAGTTTAATATCCGCAATAGTTTGGCCTTACAATGGGGGGAGGATCCGGTGGCACGTAGGGTGGCGTTCGCAAGTCCTAAACGGGATGTTCCTAGGATCAACTTCATGTTGGTTTTTTGGCCTTGTTTAGGATCGGCTTACGAGCACCGTGCGTGGCCGCAAGGCCCAACCTGGAGTAGGATGATCCGGTTATGCGGTGAAAACCCTAAATCGTCGTAGATCTCATTAGCTTCATCTTGATCAAGCAGGACCACCAAGTATTCGTGCACCCCGTACGGATCATGGGTGGATCGGCTCTTTGAGCCGATTCACGGGATAACTCGAGAGCCGATCGAGGCTCGTATTTAACGTTTACATGTATGCCCTGCAGGAAACTAAGCGAGGCACCCTCATCACCTTCCTGACCAGGTATAGGTCAGGTGGCACGCCCTTGCACTTCGCAACGCCGCGTGTGACCGGAAGAGCATTGCGGGCCGTCGCTCGGAGGGGTCTCGGCCAGCCGCAGCTCTAGGCTCCCCCGGCTCTACGGTGTTGACAAGGCCGCTGCCCGCCGGTGGGTTTTGGCAGTCAACACATTCGGCACGCCCGGTGGGACAATCGTCCGCATCAACCACATCGCCATCTACATCCGAGATGGCGGACGGCACGCCGATCACATGCGACGAGATCAAAGCCATCCTCGAAGCCGCACTCTTCGGCTCTTCCCACCGAACCCACTCCCATGGCGTCAGGGGGAGGGGCTCCACGCCCGAAGGCGCACTTGATGGGAGAGATCTCTCCACCCCGTTGGAGGAGCGCACCAAGTCTCTGAAGCATGGGGATCTGCCCAAGGAGCTCGAAGGAAACATGACGGGATCAAGGCAACCCTTGGAACCGAACTCATCGGCTCCGCCGAGAAGACCCGGCCGCACGGTATCGGGCTTGGTAGAAACCCACGTCCGGGTCCCGGTGTCGACACGGTGGATCTCAGCCACCCCATAGATCGGCCAAAGTTTTCCTTTGGTGTCAATGTGGCAGGATCTGCAAGCCGCCATGACAAAGAGGAAACAGAAAGCAGCCACTCCCGTGGCAAGGAGGAAAAGGGAGCCGATCCGCGCGACCAACCCCGAGGTGAGGACAGGCGGTACCTGGCAAGAGGGGGAATAGGGAGCATGCGGTATCAACGCCCACACTCCAAGCACCCTCTCAACAAATACGGGCAACACCACGACCGACGTCGGCGCTACGACGCCGACGATGAAAGGAATTTCCGGTCTGATGCCGAGGACGGAAGGTACCGCCAACATGGTAGAAGCAACAACGGGTACGATCGTCGCGCCGAAGGGAAGCCAAGGGGGCAGAGTGACACGGATAGGCACTGGGACTGCCCGTTCTTCAAACATTGCTTGGGACTCGGGGATGAGCCGATTGCCAACAATCGAGGACTGCCCGGAATGCAAACAAAGGAAGAAGGGTGCCGCTAACGTGTACGTGTTCGGCCGGCTAGGGCCTTTCCCGCATCGGAACAAGCGTGCTTGAGTCCCCTCAGATGGAAGATCTCGAGGAGCTGGAGGACGGTGGTGAAGAATACAAATATCATCAGCCCAGATGGTGCCCTGATGGGCTCAGCCGTTCCCAGAAGCAGAAAGCCCAGCGTCTGCGTGAGTTAGAAGAAACTGAAAGATTATACCTGCGCACGCTAAGGAAGGCACGGCCTGATCTGGCCGCCAAAATTCTGCGAACCCTGGATGAGGAGGGTGAGCCACAAAGAAAAGAGTGGCGCCCCGAGCAGAGAAAAGCCGATGATGAAACATCGGCTGGCACAAATATGGTGTTTATCCTCCCGTCGGAGTTCAGTGCTCCAGGATCAGATGAGACATCCGTGGCACAACTGGACTGCGGCCCACGGCCGGTTATCTTTGAGAAGCCACGAGACAGGAGCTACAGGCATCTGAAGGCCCTGTACTTACGAGGATATATCGATGGGAGGCCTGTGAACAGGATGCTTGGTGGACACCGGAGCGGCGATTAACATCATGCCGTACTCTATGCTACGTCGGCTGGGGCGCTCGAGTTCGGATCTAATCAAAACCAACGTAACTTTGAGCGACTTCAACGGCCAAGCGTCCGAGGCACAAGGAGTTCGAATGTGGATCTGACCGTAGGAAGAAAAACCATCCCTACGGCGTTCTTTATCGTCGATAGCACGAGCGATTATCTTTGTTTCTTTGGGAAGAGATTGGATCCACGCCAAGCTGCTGCATTCCCTCCACGATGCACCAATGCATAATACGGTGGGATGGTGATGAGGTAGAGGTCGTCCAAGCCGACGACTCGGCCGAAGTTTCAACGGCCGGCATGAACGCATGGGAAGCAGCAGGCCAAGAACCCCTCTCAGGCATCAAATTGGACGACTGCGAGCGCATCGATGTGACAAAGGGAAGGGTTAAGCTAGTTTTATCCACTGGCCTGACCATGTAGTTGAAGCCAAGCGATGTGCAAGATTGTCGAGGCTGATCCTTGTGATCGGCCCCAAGGGTCTATGAAGGAACAGTACAAAACCTTCACTGAGCAAACAGCGTGGAGGCCGATTCCAGTAATCGGCCGCGAATATCCTCACCATCCATACTTGCTCGGGTTCAACACATTCACGGTCCGTCGAGCCGATGTCATCAAATCTCTTGACGAGAATCGGCTCGGGGGCGCCAAGTGGATAAAACATGAGGGTATGCGGTAGAAGAGTCTCATCCTTTGATGGTGGATATTGGAACATGGGGGCCGATATACAAGTCGGCCGAAAAAATTCGAAAATTTTCAGGCATAGCCGATGCACAGACATCGACTTAAGAGCAGGGGGTAGTTCCCTCCAAGAGTCTGGAGGGTGTCAGAAATGCGAAGACGTTCTCACCGGAAGTCGCTTCGACCTGCCGAAGATGATGAGCTGATCCGATCGGCAAGGCGCAAGGTTTGGACTGAAAAAGCTCGGGGAGGGCGGCTCGTCCTGAAATTCCCTCACTCTAAAGAGCCGATTTGTTCCGAATCGGTTGATACGAGCGTTGCGAGTTGGAAACCAAGGATGATTGACGTGATCAGCTCGCTGCTATTCTCACCTTGAAGGCCCGGGGGCAGCTCACCTTGAAGGTCTCTGCTCCGGGGAGCCGATGTCGTTAGGATCGGCCGAACTACGCACCACAAGTTACCGAAGAATGGTGTTTATGTTGCAAAATTATCATAGCCTGCTTGGATCGGTCGTATGGACCCTCAACGGAAGGGAGGTGATCGGCTGGTGGCCCTGCGGGATAGCTCTCTTGAACAAGGTTGAGCCCGCCCCGAAATCTCAATGGTGATGATCTGTCCTTTATCCTCGCCTTGGCTGAGGCTCGGGGGGCAGCTCGCCCTCGAGGTCTAACCAACTCTGTCAAAGTGGGCCCGCTCTTCGTGACGGCTCGTTCAAAAAACAGTGTTTATTGTAGAAGGAAGCTGTCGGAGCTGAACGAGCAGAATTCGGAGAGGATAATGAAAAGGAGACTGACATTATTTCGGGAGTTACGCCGCTAGGTCCAACATGTCATCTTGAGTGAGATCTGTGGATTCGCGCGAGTAAGGCTTGACCTTGTGTGGCAAGGAGTTTGGGTGCAGGTGGATCTATCTCGAAATCTAGTGTGGGAGACCGATGCGATGCCATCGGCTTGTTGGGCATTGTCCGGTGTGGCAATCGGCGAGAATCGGGAGGGAAGACAATCGGCTAAATTATCATAAAGGGAATCGGCAAAATCGAGTTGGGGAATTTCTTCATTGATGAGCCAGATTTCTTACGAGAGAAGAGCTGATTGCTCTCAAAAGGAAAGACCAGGGAGATACATTGCCCCGTGCGCTACTGCTAGCCCTATGCTAAGACCCTATCTAGGGGCCGCTGCTGCCCTCGTCGTCGTCGTCGTCGCCGTCATCGCCACTGCCGGCGCTGCTCCCTGCCGGCTCGTCATCGCTGCTCCAGCGGCCGCCGATAGGACCCTCGTCATCTTCATCCTCTTCGTCAGCATCGTCGTCACTATCGACGTCGCTGAAGTTCCCGGGCCGAAGGTGGCGGCGTTTGGCCGGCGGCTCGTCGGAGGAGCTGTCTTCATCCTCCTCCTCCTCTCCCTCCTCCTTCACCTCCTCGGAGGTGGTGAAGTCCGCCAGGAGAGGCGGTCGTCTTCGCTCTCCACCACCGCTTCCTCGTCAGCAAGGAAGCGGAGATCGCTCTCCCCGTCGGTTTGGGATTTGTCATCCTCGGACCAGACGGAGGAGTTATGGTCCTCTTTGTCCCACTTGGTCGGGGCAAGGATGTCGTACGCCGCTTGCGTACCCCACGAGGGCGTCGACTCTCGGATGGGAGAGGACACGTGGGAAAGATCCGACGAAGAAGAAGAGGAAGAGGAAGAGGACATGGTTGCGGGGGAGGGTTTTTGGAGCGCCACTGCGGAAGGGGTAAAGAAGAGAACTGTTCGTTGCGGCTAAATAAAAGGAGGTGGGGGTTTTTAATTTCCGAGCAGTTCTCGAGGACATGGTGCCAAAGCTGTCAAATCGTGCGGAGAAGTTGGGAAGGCAAGTCGTCATGATGAGGCATCGCTGCGACAGTTCCGCTCTGCCGTGATACGACCCCTACGAGGAAAAAAGCAGAGTGGTTTTGAAATTATCATTACCAAAACCGGGGGGCATGTGTTATCACCAGATTTTGGCTAAATCAGGAGGTGGGCCGCGATCAAGATGGGCTTGGGAGATTACATATGGAAGAACTATGGAGCGGCCTTGCACGGAGAATTTGGGCTAGTTAGCCTGTGTATCTTAAAATAATAGATTGTGTATCGGTTTAGAAGTTAGAGTTTATCTCGTGCACGGTTTAGTGCACGCCCGCGTTAGAGAGTCCGCTGGACTATAAATATGTACCTAGGGTTTATGGAATAAACAACAACTCACGTTCAACCCCAAAAACAAACCAATCTCGGCGCATCGCCAACTCCTTCGTCTCGAGGGTTTCTATCAGGTAAGCGACATGCTTGCCTAGATCGCATCTTGCGATCTAGGCAGCCTAAGCTCACGTTGTTCATGCGTTGCTCGTATCGAAGCGCTTTTGATGGCGAGCAACGTAGTTATCATTAGATGTGTTAGGGTTAGCATTGTTCTTCGTTTAAGCATGCTTACGTAGTGCAACCCTTGCATATCTAGCCGCCCTCACGCCTATCTCGGGTGTGGGGGCGGCACCCGCTTGATCATTATTTAGTAGATCTGATCCGTTACGATTGCTCCTTGTTCTACAAGGATTAGTTTAATATCCGCAATAGTTTGGCCTTACAATGGGGGGAGGATCCGGTGGCACGTAGGGTGGCGTTCGCAAGTCCTAAACGGGATGTTCCTAGGATCAACTTCATGTTGGTTTTTGGCCTTGTTTAGGATCGGCTTACGAGCACCGTGCGTGGCCGCAAGGCCCAACCTGGAGTAGGATGATCCGGTTATGCGGTGAAAACCCTAAATCGTCGTAGATCTCATTAGCTTCATCTTGATCAAGCGGGACCACCAAGTATTCGTGCACCCCGTACGGATCATGGGTGGATCGGCTCTTTGAGCCGATTCACGGGATAACCCGAGAGCCGATCGAGGCTCGTATTTAACGTTTACATGTATGCCTGCCGAGAAACTAAGCGAGGCACCCTCATCACCTTCCCGACCAGGTATAGGTCGGGTGGCACGCCCTTGCACTTCGCAACGCCGCGTGTGACCAGAAGAGCATTGCGGGCCGTCGCTCGGAGGGGTCTCAGCCAGCCGCAGCTCTAGGCTCCCCCCCGGCTCTACAGTGTTGACAAGGCCGCTGCCCGCCGGTGGGTTTTGGCAGTCAACAAGTATGCAAGTCTGATATAACACCAATGAAACACCGTTCCACTAGTATTATATCGCTCAGAGTGGTACAACAGAAACATATGCGGGTCCAAGGTATGTCTATAGAATTACATCACAAACTCTGTTACATAAGATCATCACAGACCTCCTACTTTACAATGAGGTAAAACTGCAAATAAACTCCAGAAGAACGACTCGTAGACTAGTCTTATCACGAACTCTATTTGTAGAGTATTTAACTAGCTACTGTGGCTATGAATAGATTCTAGCTAAATAGGAGCTAGGTTTAGGAAGCTAGTTCCTTTCTATAGCTAAACTAGGTTTTCTCCTTGATGTAAGTGGTATCTGACTCTTCTGACAGGGTCCTGTCTCGGGAAGTAGTTGTTGACTCCTCGGCCTTCGAGTTGCACTGTAGATCCTCCTTCGATGCCTCCATATCTAAGCAGGGGATTTAAGAGTGGGATGAGTACGAGCGTACTCAACAAGTTCATTATAGGAAAGAGGTGTTTAATGCACTAGCTACGGCATTAGACCGGAAAGTCTAATACCAATGCAAGTTTTCATAACCATTTCTTCAAAAGGTTGCTTTTATTCAGAAGAACTATGTCCGTCAGCCTTCACCGGTTTACTAGAACTTCATGGAGCTCCTTTCCGGCAGCGTTCGCAGTTCCATATCCCGAAACAGGGAGTGACAGGTCACAGTTCTTTACACTCTGCAGAGGTGTGTTGCTTTACCCATAAGAGATCTTAACCTTGGTGCCAACCAGGTGTACATTCCTGTCCACACTTCGTATGGTGTGAGGCCCGGTATAAGGTCTAGCCAATCATGTTCCTCCGCTACCTCGAACACCCACCCTTTTGTAAGATTGTCCTCCCCTATATCCATGATGAGACCGTTCCGGGCAGTCATATGCCTTCCCCTATCATCATGGATAGACCGTTCCGGACATCTTACAATCCCTCATAGACCGCAATACCGTGGGGACTTAAGGCTTCCCCAGCCAACCGCTTGTTCTTCGAACGACAAGTGTCTACGGACTATGCCGTGGGGACTTAAGGCTTCCCAGCCTACCGCTTGCCGCCGACGGATACAAGTGTCTACGGTAAAGCGCATCCGTTGATGAACGAGAGGTGGAAACACTTTTGACTACTCCGTCCCACTCCGGATCTTATGGTTAACACGGGTATTACGGCACAAGAATCACTGGCGACATTTGTTGTTTAATCCTAGATGGATATAAACCCGTGCAATGGAACCTCCACCATATCAACACAATCCATGGTTCCATTGCCCACCACATAGTCATATTCATAGTTATGAAAGTAGTGGTTTTGGTTTTTATGCAATAGTGATAACCATAGTACTTTGCAAGTAATTTGATAGAAATAATCAAATGGCATGAGCAAGTGGTGAACTTGCCTTTCTTGACTGCAAGATTATGCAGGCAAGGTCTTCGATGCGTAATAACTCCAAATTCTGAAATAGCATCATCGTCCGGTAAGGACGATGTTTAAAAGATTGCCAAGGATGCAATAATGCATAAGTATGAGATGCAATCGTTCTAAACGTGACTTAACTCCGATGATTTAGGATTAGTGAGTTGAAATGATTTGTTTAGGGTGTGTTGCACTTTTAGAGTGATTCACAAACAAGGTTCTTATTCAGGTGTGGTTACTTAGTATCATAAACAGGTGCTGTAATAAATCATAATAATAACACTAATAGCATATAACAATAACATTTGGTATAATCCTAACATGTAATGAATAGTGGTGGGTTTTAGCACTATATGGCATGGTTAATGATTAATTATCATATACTTCAAAAGAATAACTTTTGAAGAACATGTTCTTAAATAAAGAACAAGTATGATAATTAGGGTTTGTGGTTTCTATGGTGTTCTATGGTTCCAATTGGTTTCAAGAGTAAGGATTAGATGGATCCCAATAATATTGGATTCATCGATACCTAGGGCTGGTAAGGCTGAGTTAGGCCTAGGCATCCTAAGCAAGTAATTATACATGGTTGCTATCAAGGTTGATTCATCTTGCTCGGTGATTGCTAGCTAGGGTTTATAGGTTCTTATAAGCAGGGTTGATGATGATTCCTTATTTGCTTCAAAAGAATAACTTTTAAAGAACATACTTCTTAAGTAAGAAGATGTATATCAATTAAGGTTGAGATGGCCTAGGTTTTACTGTTGGTTCTGGTAAGTAAGGAATAATTGGCTCCTAAATAGGATGGTTCATAATTATGAAGTATTTGTAGGGTTCAGTGGATTATGGTTAGGTAATGCATAATATTTGGTATAGTTGTTATTAGGGTTCATCACAATGATGTGATGTTAAGCATGGATGAATAAGGATGATGGTTTTGACAGTAGAGGCTAGGGTTTAAACTTGGTTGATCCTACTTGATCAACTAGGTTTAGTGATATACATACATGGAATACTAATTTGCTAGTGATAGGGTTCTACATTTTATGGGGACATAGGTATGTCTTTTAGTTGCTAGTGGTGGCTCTATGATTTGACATAAAGTACCATGATCATCTGTTCTAACCATGGGTTTAGGTTAGAAGCAAATTAGGGTTTATATGTAATAATGGAACTAGGGTTCCTAATTAATTTAGAGTTTTAGGAGCCACATGAGATGATAGGGTTATAATATCATTTCATGTGGAATTTAAGGTTTGCTATTTACAATTGAATTCTATGATTAATAACTTCATGTTAAAGTTGAAGTTATTAATAACTTTGCAATAAAATTAATATTCAATTTGGCTTTTTATTATTTTTAAATGATTTACTAATTAAGGTAATTATTATATAGGGTTTTAAATCCTCCTAATAAGGATTTAATAAGTTAATAGTAAAGGAAAATTAATTTTAGTGTTTTCCTTATTTACTTACTGGTTTGTATTTATTTTATGAAATTTTTACTAATTATTGAATTTTAACTTAATTTAGAATTAAAATTAAAAGTTTAAATCACAAGTATTAAACAATTAAATTTTTATTAAAAATAAAAATTTAATTTTATATTTTTATTAAATAGAGTTTTCTTTTATAAGAATTTTAAGATCTTATTTATATTTTTCTGACTTAATTTGGATTTTCTAAATTTATTTGAATCTGCAGAGATTTTTGGATTTGTATTAAGACAGGGAATACTAAATACACCCGGCCAGATGTACCCCCAGGGGCTGACTAGTGGGCCAGTCGCCACGTTGGCTGCCCCCGTGGCCATGAGGTGGCAACCCAAAGCCATCACCGGCGGGCAGAGGCGATGGTCGCTGGCGGTACAGTGGTTCCCCGGGTCAACTAACTACACCACCAGACTAAACGCGTCGAGGCGAAGCTATTGGTACCCGCGCCGCTCCTAAATGGTCGCCGGAACTCGGCCGACGGCGAGGCCGAACGGCGACGGATACGGGCACACGCGGCTAGGAGGCTAGGGGCGACGGTTTGATGCAATAAGAGGCTCAGCAGGTGCGTGAGCTCACCGTGAGCACGAAGGCATGTTGGCGAGGTCGATGGAGGACGGAGAAGACACGGCGGTCGCCATTTCCCTCGCGGTACTCGCGAAAGGGGACGGCCAAATTCTCCCTTCTCCGAGCTTCCCGTGACCTGCGACTTCACCTAGACGAACAAGGACACCGAGGCGCTCCTCCTGAGCTCCACGGCGGACCTTGGGGTGGTCGGAAACGGTGGGGAGAGATGGTCTCCGGCGAGCTAGGGTTTCGGGATTTAGCGCGAAGGAGATGAAGAGAGGGGAAATTGAAGCTTCCGTGGCGCTTTATAGGGTCTATGGCGTGCGCTGGCGGTCAGCAACGGCGGCGACGACCGCGAGACGTGGCTCTCCCGTCGCGGTGTCGATCTCCTGCGCGCCCAGTGGAGAAGACGAAGGCGACGACCCCCACCTCGTCTTTATCCGCAGCGAAGGGGTACCTGGGCATGTTTGGGCCGTGCTGGACTGGGACGGTTGGGCCGTGGTGCTGGGCTCCTCTGCAGGCTGCTGCTGGGCTGTGGTAGCCCAATAGGTATGTCTCTCTTTTTCTTATTTTCTTTACTGTTTTCTGTTTTTCTGTTTTGTATTTGCTATATTTAAATTCTGTTTTTGATTCAAATTTGAGTCCTTTTATTTTGCAGGTGTTTGACAATTGGAATTTATTGAGGACTAATAAGAAGATCATTTTAATACTAAGTTGTTTTTGAATGATCATTTAATCTTTATGTATGCACTTTCTATTGCAATTTTTAACTAATCATGATTTTGTGCTCTCATTATAATTTCCATTTTCTTGTGAATCAAATTCTTTGGATTATTATAGTTGATGCTTTCAACTCAAAGTATTTTAAAGGTTGTGTTAAGACTTGGTTTCAATTTAGGGAATTGGTCACTTGCACCTGATTTTATGTGAGCACTTGCTTTTTAAGATTTTGCAGATATGATCATAACCATATTTCAAAGGTGGCACTAGGATTATGTGTAATAGCACCTTGAATTACCTATAGTAAACATTACTCCCATCATGGTTTGATCTTGGTTATAATGATAAGTGGTTGATCACTATACATGGTTTAACTAAAGGGTTTAGACCAGGTTTATCTTATACTCCATAATTAAGTATTGGTTTTAAATAGTGAACAATTCTAGGGTTCCCATTATACTCACATAATGACCACTGGTTTGCATCTCAATTATGCCTAGGTTCATGTTATGATCACCATAGTGATACATAAACTATGGTTGAGATATACCCTAGTTTATAGAGTTCAGATGACACCATGTTGCATTTGCTAGGGTTAATCTCCCCTAACCAGGGTAATATGGTTAGTTGCTTCATATGTTATGTGCTTTTATAATTACTAAGGATGTGAGAATTGGTTTTATCTTCTACCAATTAACTTCTATTATTGTCTCCAGTTTATAATGGAAGTAACTACATTGGTTATAGTTCTTTTTATAGTTAACTTTGGTTATATGGATGTATGGTTTCTCACCATATAAAATGGAGAGTTTAACTCTAAGGTTTTCTTAGGTTCTTAAATCTATGGAATATAGATATGGTAGGATTCTACTTATGATCAACAAGTGATTCACAAGTTAAGGTTGGAATATAAGCATATGGTTGCTTACTAGTGATCTCTCTATTATTTCATGTGGAAATAGGATATACTTATCCTATTAGGGTTTAACTTATCCTCACATACCTCAAGAGCAAGATCATGGATTAGACATGATCAACTTGTTCTTAATCTCTCTACCTCAAGTTCTTAGGGTTTATGATCATCACTCAATTTATAATGATCAAGGTTTGGCTTCCTAAGATATCTCTCATTTAATAGGTTTCTCACTTTCATGATCAAGTATTATCTTGATTAATCTAGGGTATAGTACTTCTAATTTACCTTCTTGAATAGGACTACTAGGGTTGCCCTAAAGTTTATATCCCAGAAGAATGCCTGAGATAATTACTTAGGGTTCTTCTTAAACAATGATGATTTAATCATCAGGACACATGGATAGTTCTCTCTCATTTAGGAAGGATTTTAATACTAACCTGAAGTTAGGCTCCATAGAGATTGATGTGATCATCAAAATCTATGTTTAACATAGTTGGTTTCTCTCTCTAGGGATTGTTTTGATTAACATCCTAGGGTTGCTCTTAAAGATGACGATTTGAATACTTGGATGTATATCCAGGGTTTAGCTCAAGGTTTGTCATTGCCTTTCTAATAATTAAAATAGAACTCTCACCTCTCTAGGTTAGATGCTTAACTATTTGGAATGGAAAAGGATATATATATTTCTAGAGTTGCTCTCCTGGTCATGATTCCATGTTTTAAGTGGAATCAATACCATGAGGTATATGGTAGGATCATGAATTAGTTTTAAGATATGGAAAAGATAAGTGAAGAATGGTTTCTTCATTTATAGTTACTTGATTTCCAATTAAATGGATGTTCATATGTTATGGCAAGGAATACCATGTTGTAATCTTTTATAAGATCAAGCAATTGATCATTGAGTAAAGTGTTGTTGTGTTGATTATTAGTTCCCTTTGATCTAACCCCTTAGATCAAATTATCTCTACCCAAAACAAGGTTTTAGCAAAGTCACTTTTGAGGTTTATAGCGCTTGACTTGATGGGCTACTTCAATTCCACCAAGGTCAAGTGAAACTTCGATTCATCGTGACTGTTTTACTTTAAAGCGCGAAAATTCCCTAGATTTTTATGCATGAATGCAATGCACACATCTGTTTCCTCTATTTTTGTAACCCCATGCACTGGGATATTACGAGTCTCTACCCCTTAAACTAAACTTCGTCCTCGAAGTTTGAACTCTCTCACGTCTCCGAAGTGTGGTTCGACTTATGCGGACTTAAACTTTTCTAGAACTCCGTAGTGATCTCACTCGGATATAATTGAATATATCCCTTGTCCAGATTCTTCCCGGAATCCATTAGTATCCGTCTCTGAACATTAGTTTCTTACTCCAGTTCTATGATTTTTCTCTAGAATCTAATTATACTTGTCTCTGAACCATGGCTTTTACTTTGATTCATTGATTTCTTCCAACTATTATAATCTTGTTTCCTATCTCATTGAAGATTCAATGATTGGGACTTCCTCTTGTCCTGGCAGTCTTTATTGAGGACTAATTGAATAACATCCTCCTATTTGATAAAATAGGTCTTTGTTTTTCCCTTACCACCAAAATTGAAGTAATAGTGCTTAATAAGGCACTAACTATGGAATTGGTCATGATGGTTTCTTTTCCTAAGAATGGATTAGACTCATTTAGTCCATCCAATCATGGTTTATAGTTGATACCTATAACTATTTTGGGTTATTTAGGTTCCATGAAAGGAATCATTCAAATAGACTTTAGTTTTTGGTATAGTCAATCTCCTTCGGTATTTGGCCTATTTGAGCTTTATTAGGTCTCTGATATCACCTTAATTCAACTTCTTTATCCATGACTTACTTGAGCTTCCGTACTTTTGAGTAAATCTTACTCACTTTCTCAAGTTATAGTCCACTTCTTACTTCCTCGAGGTATGAACCTCGGCTTCTGGTCTGACATCCTTCTGAAAGTAGTGTTCATTAATCTTATGAAAATTAAGATCGAACTTCCTCTCGGTTCGGACCTTCTTCTTCTATTATGCTCAAAGTATTGAGTTATTGTATATCCAACTCAATCTTTACTCTACCCCTTAGAATTTTCTTATGGTCTTCAACTCCTTTTCTTCCAACCATTGGATTGATGGTTGGAATATTGGTCTAAGTATAGCTTATGGTTTGTACTCTTCTAGGTCTTGTGAAGAATCGTTGTGGTGTATCCACTTAATTGTGGACATCCAATGTGAATCCTTCGACTAAATGATAATAGGTCATTGTTATTTGGCTGACAAGATTTTTTATTTGTTCACAACTTCTTGATATAAATAATTAAATCGTGGACTATTTGTAACACCAACTGATACCAGCTGTGGTTATTATACTAAGTGTGGCTATTTGATATCTAAAAATAGATTCTATTATAGGTTCTGATCAACTGGACGAGACATCTTCTACTTTATCTCGCAGTATTGATATTATACCAATTGTGGTCTTCTGATATCGACTATGGTCTTCTTATGTCGGCTATGATTTCATATATCACCTTCCTTCATTCTGGGTTTATTTTGCAAGAAAACCACTAGCTGACACTATGATTATAGTATCCTAAGTGATTTCCCATGCATTCCCTCTTCTATGTTGACTATGGATCTGCTTGAGCTTCACCATAATCATTATATTTCTCACCTTCATGCTTCTTATGTACTAAAGTACTCCTCTATTGAGGCAAAACATGAGTTTTGGTTGATACTTCCTTCGAGTTTTGTGGTTGCTTCCCACAACTTTACTCATTTCTTCTAACGAACCTTCATCTTGTCTTCGAGTCTTCGAATTCGTCACTTCCTCACACGAATACCATTACCCTCTAGATCTATAGCACCAAGTAAGAACTTGATATTGCAACATGCATTTGCATATCGAAGTCAAACTTCATGTATGGATCTAGTCAAACAATGAAAATCCAATAAAATCCAAGAAGATTCAGCTTTGTACTTATAATACACATCATCATAAGCCTGAATATGATATAATTGAGTAAGACATCTCTAAACATCGAGGCTGAGATGTGTAGTATATAACACCACATAAGATAGGTTTATATCGTGATACTTAGCACGAGTATAGGGAATTCTATTATTTGTCTCAACCTTTACCTTAATTGCACATTTGCAATGAGATAAACTTGAAACAAAGTGGTCTAGGGTAATTGTGGTTAACCTAATTTTCTTTGGAAGTATTGACTTAGCTTCCATTTTTATTGAGGACTATCTCACATGATATGTCTAAGGTCGAACATTGCTACTCTAAACACATAGCTCTTGGAATATAGCTCCTATACATCCAAGTGTTTCTATCATAAACCTATGGTCATGATGT
>NC_061508.1:170188641-170216259 GCF_022539505.1 Lolium rigidum
GGTTTGGCTATCGAGCCCGGCGGCCGATAGCGTGCAAGACACACGTCCGTTGGGAACCCCAAGAGGAAGGTGTGATGCGTACAGCAGACAAGTTTTCCCTCGCAAGAAACCAAGGTTATCGAACCGAGTAGGAGTCAAGGAACACGTGAAGGTTGTTGGTGGCTGAGTGTAGTGCGGCGCAACACCGGGGATTCCGGCGCCAACGTGGAACCTGCACAACATAATCAAAGTACTTTGCCCCAACGTAACAGTGAGGTTGTCAATCTCACCGGCTTGCTGTAAATAAAGGATTAGATGTATAGTGTGGATGATGATGTTTGTTTGCGAAGAACAGTAAAGAACAATTGCAGTAGATTGTATTTCAGATGTAAACAATGGACCGGGGTCCACAGTTCACTAGTGGTGTCTCTCCCATAAGATAAATGGCATGTTGGGTGAACAAATTACAGTTGGGAAATTGACAAATAAAGAAGGCATAACAATGCACATACATATATCATGATGAGTACTATGAGATTTAATCAGGGCATTACGACAAAGAACATAGACCGCTATCCAGCATGCATCTATGCCTAAAAAGTCCACCTTGAGGTTATCATCCGAACCCCTTCCAGTATTAAGTTGCAAACAACAGACAATTGCATTAAGTATGGTGCGTAATGTAATCAACACAAATATCCTTAGACAAAGCATTGATGTTTTATCCCTAGTGGCAACAAGACATCCACAACCTTAGAACTTTTCGTCACTCGTCCCGCATTCAATGGAGGCATGAACCCACTATCGAGCATAAATACTCCCTCTTGGAGTCACAAGTATCAACTTGGCCAGAGCCTCTACTAGCAACGGAGAGCATGCAAGAACATAAACAACATATATGATAGATTGATAATCAACTTGACATAGTATTCAATATTCATCGGATCCCAACAAACACAACATGTAGCATTACAAATAGATGATCTTGATCATGATAGGCAGCTCACAAGATCTAACATGATAGCACAATGAGGAGAAGACAACCATCTAGCTACTGCTATGGACCCATAGTCCAGGGGTGAACTACTCACACATCGATCCGGAGGCGATCATGGTGATGAAGAGACCTCCGGGAGATGATTCCCCTCTCCGGCAGGGTGTCGGAGGCGATCTCCTGAATCCCCCGAGATGGGATTGGCGGCGGCGTCTCTGGAAGGTTTTCTGTATCATGGCTCTCGGTACTGGGGTATTCGCGACAAAGGCTTTAAGTAGGCGGAAGGGTAGAGTCGGGGGCGTCACGAGGGGCCCACACGCTAGGGCCGTGTGGCCAAGGCATGGGCCGCGCTGCCCTAGTGTGTCGCCACCTCGTGGCCCCACTTCGTATCTCCCTCGGTCTTCTGGAAGCTTCGTGGAAAAATAAGACCCTGGGCGTTGATTTCGTCCAATTCCGAGAATATTTCCTTACTAGGATTTCTAAACCAAAAACAGCAGAAAACAACGAATCGGCTCTTCGGCATCTCGTCAATAGGTTAGTGCCGGAAAATGCATAATAATGACATATAATGTATATAAAACATGCGAGTATCATCATAAAAGTAGCATGGAACATAAGAAATTATAGATACGTTTGAGACGTATCAAGCATCCCCAAGCTTAGTTCCTACTCGCCCTCGAGTAGGTAAACAATAACAAAGATAATTTCTGAAGTGACATGCTATCATAATCTTGATCAATACTATTGTAAAGCATATGAGATGAATGCAGAGATTCGAAGCAATGGTGAAGACAATGAGTAAACAAATGAATCATATAGGAAAGACTTTTCATGAATAATACTTTCAAGACAAACATCAATAAGACTTGCATAAGAGTTACTCATAAAGCAATAAATTCTTAGTAGAAAGCTTTGAAACAACACAAAGGAAGATATAAGTTTCAGCGGTTGCTTTCAACTTCAACATATATATCTCATGGATAATTGTCAACACAAAGTAATATAACAAGTGCAATAGGTAAACATGTAAGAATCAATGCACACGAGTTGATACAAGTGTTTGCTTCTAAGATAGAAAGAATAGGTAAACTGACTCAACAATAAAGTAGAAGATAGGCCCTTCGCAGAGGGAAGCATGGATTACTATATTTGTGCTAGATCTTTTCATTTTGAAAACATAGAAACAATTTTGTCAACGGTAGTAATAAATCATATGTGCTATGTATAAGATATCCCATAAGTTGCAAGCCTCATGCATAGTATACCAATAGTGCTCGCACCTTGTCCTAATTAGCTTGGATTAACATGGATTATCATTGCATAGCATATGTTTCAACCAAGTGTCACAAAGGGGTACCTCTATGCCGCCTGTACAAAGGTCTAAGGAGAAAGTTTGCATTGGATTTCTCGCTTTTTGATTATTCTCAACTTAGACATCCATACCGGGGCAACATAGACAACAGATAATGGACTCCTCTTTAATGCATAAGCATTCAACAACAGATAATATTCTCATAAGAGATTGAGGATTAATTGTCCAAACCGAAACTTCCACCATGAATCATGGCTTTAGTTAGCGGCCCAATGTTCTTCTCTAACAATATGCATACTCAAACCATATGATCATGAAAATCGCCCTTACTTCAGACAATACGAACATGCATAGCAACTCACATGATATTCAACAAAGGTAAAAGTTGATGGCGTCCCCAGAAACATGGTTATCGCTCAACAAGCAACTTATTAAGAAATAAGATACATAAGTACATATTCTTCACCACAATAGTTTTTAAGGCTATTTTCCCATGAGCTATATATTGCAAAGACAAAGGATAGAATTTTTAAAGGTAGCACTCAAGTAATTTACTTTGGAATGGCAGAGAAATACCATGTAGTAGGTAGGTATGGTGGACACAAATGGCATAGTTTTTGGCTCAACGATTTGGATGCACGAGAAGAATTCCTCTCAATACAAGGCTAGGCTAGCAAGGTTGTTTGAAGCAAACTCAAGTATAAAACGGTGCAGAAAAACTCAGATATGAACATATTGCAAGCATTATAAGACTTTACATCGTCTCCTTGTTGTTCAAACACCTTAACCAGAAAATATCTAGACTCTAGAGATCAATCATGCAAACCAAATTTTAACAAGCTCTATGTAGTTCTTCATTAATAGGTGCAGAGTACATGATGCAAGAGCTTAAACATGATCTATATGAGCACAACAATTGCCAAGTATCAAATTATTCAAGACATTATACCAATTACCACATGCAGCATTTTCTGTTTCCAACCATATAACAATGAACGAAGTAGTTCAACCTTCGCCATGAACATTAAGAATAAAGCTAAGAACATATGTGTTCATAAGAAACAGCGGAGCGTGTCTCTCTCCCAAACAAAGAATGCTAGGATCCGATTTTATTCAAACAAAAACAAAAATAAAAACAAACAGACGCTCCAAGTAAAGCACATAAGATGTGATGGAATAAAAATATAGTTTCACTAGAGGTGACCTGATAAGTTGTCGATGAAGAAGGGATGCCTTGGGCATCCCCAAGCTTAGATGCTTGTGTCTTCTTAAAATATGCAGGGATGAACCACGGGGGCATCCCCAAGATTAGACTTTTCACTCTTCTTGATCATATTGTATCATCCTCCTCTCTTGACCCTTGAAAACTTCCTCCACACCAAACTCAAAACAATCTCATTAGAGGGTTAGTGCATAATTGAAAATTCATATATTCAGAGGTGACATAATCATTCTTAACACTTCTGGACATTGCACAAAGCTACTGAAAGTTAATGGAACAAACAAATCCATCAAACATAGCAAAACAGGCAATGCGAAATAAAAGGCAGAATCTGTCAAAACAGAATAGTCCGTAAAGACGAATTTTTCAGGGGCACTGGACTTGCTCAGATGAAAATTCCCAAATTGAATGAAAGTTGCGTACATATCTGAGGATCACGCACGTAGATATTCTACAGCAGGGGCGGCTCAATTTCGTGACAGCAATAAATCTGTTCCTGCGCAATAATCCAAATCTAGTATTGACTTTACTATCAAAGACTTTACTTGGCACAACAATGCAATAAAATTAAAATAAGGAGAGGTTGCTACAGTAGTAACAACTTCCAAGACTCAAATATAAAACAAAGTGCATAAGTAAAATAATGGGTTGTCTCCCATAAGCGCTTTTCTTTAACGCCTTTCAGCTAGGCGCAGAAAGTGTGTATCAAGTATTATCAAGAGACGAAGCATCAACATCATAATTTGTTCTAATAATAGAATCATAAGGTAACTTCATTCTATTTCTAGGGAAGTGTTCCATACCTTTCTTAAGAGGAAATTGATATTTAATATTACCTTCCTTCATATCAATGGTAGCACCAACAGTTCGAAGAATAGGTCTTCCCAATATAATGGGACAAGATGCATTGCATTCAATATCCAAGACAACAAAATCAACGGGGACAAGGTTATTGTTAACCATAATGCGAACATTATCATCCTCCCCAAAGGTTTCTTTATAGCATTATCAGCAAGATTAACATCCAAATAACAATTTTTCAATGGTGGCAAGTCAAGCATATCATAGATTTTCTTAGGCATAACGAAATACTTGCACCAAGATCACATAAAGCATTACAATCAAAATCATTGACCCTCATCTTAATGATGGGCTCCCAACCATATTCTAACTTCCTAGGAATAGAAGTTTCAAGTTTTAGTTTCTCCTCTCTAGCTTTTATGAGAGCATTTGTAATATGTTTTGTGAAGGCCAAATTTATAGCACTAGCATTGGGACTTTTAGCAAGTTTTTGTAAGAACTTTATAACTTCAGAGATGTGACAATCATCAAAATCTAAACCATTATTATCTACAACAATGGGATCATTTTCCCCAATACTTTGAAAAATTTCAGCAGTTTTATCACAAGCAGTTTCAGCAGTTTTAGCAGTTTCAGGCAATTTTGCACGCTTTGCACTAGGAGTAGAAACATTGCCAACACCAATTATTTTATCATTGATAGTAGGGGTGTAGCAACATGTGAAGAATTATCATTACTAGTGGTGGTAATAGTCCAAACTTTAGCTACATTATTCTCTTTAGCAAGTTTTTCATTTTCTTCTCTTTCCCACCTAGCATGCAATTCAGCCATCAATCTAATATTCTCATTAATTCGAACTTGGATGGCGTTTGTTGTAGTAACAATTTTATTATCATTATCCTTATTAGGCATAACTTTCAATTTTAAAAGATCAACCTCGAGAGGCAAGTCTATCAACCTTAGAAGCAAGAATATCAATTTTATCAAGCTTTTCCTCAACAGATTTGTTAAAAGCGGTTTGTGTACTAATAAATTCTTTAAGCATGGCTTCAAGACCAGGGGGTACACTCCTATTATTGTTGTAAGAATTCCCATAAGAATTACCATAACTATTACCATTAGCGAAGGATATGGCCTATAGTTGTTACCGGAATTATTCCTATAAGCATTGTTGTTGAAATTATTACTTTTAATGAAGTTCACATCAACATGTTCTTCTTGGGCAACCAATGAAGCTAAAGGAACATTATTAGGATCAACATTAGATCTACCATTCACAAGCATAGACATAATAGCATCAATCTTATCACTCAAGGAGGAGGTTTCTTCAACAGAATTTACCTTCTTACCTTGTGGAGCTCTTTCCGTGTGCCATTTAGAGTAATTTATCATCATATCATCAAGAAGCTTTGTTGCCGCCCCCAAAGTAATGGACATAAAGGTACCTCCAGCAGCTGAATCCAATAGGTTCCGCGAAGAAAAATTCAATCCTGCATAGAAGGTTTGGATGATCATCCAAGTAGTTAGTCCATGGGTGGGGCAATTCTTTACCAAAGATTTCATTCTCTCCCATGCTTGAGCAACATGTTCATTATCAAATTGCTTAAAATTCATTATGCTACTTCTCAAAGATATAATTTTAGCGGGAGGATAATATCTACCAATGAAAGCATCTTTACATTTAGTCCATGAATCAATACTATTCTTAGGCAAAGATAGCAACCAATCTTTAGCTCTTCCTCTTAAGGAGAAAGGAAACAATTTTAATTTCATAATGTCACCATCTACATCCTTATACTTTTGCATTTCACAAAGTTCAACAAAATTATTAAGATGGGCAGCAGCATCATCAGAACTAACACCAGAAAATTGCTCTCTCATAACAAGATTTAGTAAAGAAGGTTTAATTTTAAAGAATTCTGTTGTAGTAGCAGGTGGAGCAATAGGTGTGCATAAGAAATCATTATTATTTGTGCTAGTGAAATCACACAAGTTAGTATTCTCAGCAGTACCCATTTTAGCAGTAGTAAATAAAGCAAACTAAATAAAGTAAATGCAAGTAACTAATTTTTTTTGTGTTTTTAATATGGAGAACAAGACAGTAAATAAAGTAAAACTAGCAACTAATTTTTTTGTATTTTTGATATAAGAGCAAACAAAGCAGTAAATAAAGTAAAGTAAAGCAAGACAAAAACAAAGTAAAGAGATTGGATGTGGGAGACTCCCCTTGCAGCGTGTCTTGATCTCCCCGGCAACGGCGCCAGAAAAAGTGCTTGATAGTGTGCAAGACACACGTCCGTTGGGAACCCCAAGAGGAAGGTGTGATGCGTACAACAGCAAGTTTTCCCTCAGTAAGAAACCAAGGTTATCGAACCAGTAGGAGTCAAGGAACACGTGAAGGTTGTTGGTGGCGGAGTGTAGTGCGGCGCAACACCGGGGATTCCGGCGCCAACGTGGAACTCGCACAACACAATCAAAGTACTTTGCCCCAACGTAACGATGAGGTTGTCAATCTCACCGGCTTGCTGTAAACAAAGGATTAGATGTATAGTGTGGATGATGATGTTTGTTTGCGAAGAACGAGTAAAGAACAATTGCGGTAGATTGTATTTCGGATGTAAAGAATGGACCGGGGTCCACAGTTCACTAGTGGTGTCTCTCCCATAAGATAAATGGCATGTTGGGTGAACAAATTACGAGTTGGGCAATTGAAAAATAAAGAAGGCATAACAATGCACATACATATATCATGATGAGTACTATGAGATTTAATCAGGGCATTACGACAAAGTACATAGACCGCTATCCAGCAGGCATCTATGCCTAAAAAGTCCACCTTCAGGTTATCATCCGAACCCCTTCCAGTATTAAGTTGCAAACAACAGACAATTGCATTAAGTATGGTGCGTAATGTAATCAACACAAATATCCTTAGACAAAGCATTGATGTTTTATCCCTAGTGGCAACGAGCACATCCACAACCTTAGAACTTTCCGTCACTGTCCCGGATTCAATGGAGGCATGAACCCATTATCGAGCATAAATACTCCCTCTTGGAGTCACAAGTATCAACTTGGCCGAGCCTCTACTAGCAACGGAGAGCATGCAAGAACATAAACAACATATATGATAGATTGATAATCAACTTGACATAGTATTCAATATTCATCGGATCCCAACAAACACAACATGTAGCATTACAAATAGATGATCTTGATCATGATAGGCAGCTCACAAGATCTAACATGATAGCACAATGAGGAGAAGACAACCATCTAGCTACTGCTATGGACCCATAGTCCAGGGGTGAACTACTCACACATCGATCCGGAGGCGATCATGGTGATGAAGAGACCTCCGGGAGATGATTCCCCTCTCCGGCAGGGTGTCGGAGGCGATCTCCTGAATCCCCCGAGATGGGATTGGCGGCGGCGGCGTCTCTGGAAGGTTTTCCGTATCATGGCTCTCGGTACTGTGGTATTCGCGACGAAGGCTTTAAGTAGGCGGAAGGGTAGAGTCGGGGGCATCACAAGGGGCCCACACGCTAGGGCTGCGCGGCCAAGGCATGGGCCGCGCCGCCCTAGTGTGTCGCCACCTCGTGGCCCCACTTCGTATCTCCCTCGGTCTTCTGGAAGCTTCGTGGAAAAATAAAACCCTGGGCGTTGATTTCGTCCAATTCCGAGAATATTTCCTTACTAGGATTTCTGAAACCAAAAACAGCAGAAAACAACAACTGGCTCTTCGGCATCTCGTCAATAGGTTAGTGCCGGAAAATGCATAATAATGACAAATAATGTATATAAAACATGCGAGTATCATCATAAAAGTAGCATGGAACATAAGAAATTATAGATACGTTTGAGACGTATCAGCGGCGCTGGCGGCGCCGGAGCTGGAGAAGGAGCATCTGGAGCGCTCCTCTTCGGAAGATTCGAGGAGGATTTGGCGGCGGCGCCACCGCTAGTAAGAACTGGCGGCGGCAGTGAGGCTCTTCTTCTTCACCATTGCGAGATCTGGGGAAGATCGGAAAAGCGGTGGTGGCGGCGTAGCAGTTGCAAAGGAAGGAAGAAGAAGAAGGGCGAGGAGATGCTACGGCAAGTGTGGAGAAGATTAGAAATTTTCATCTTTTGGAGATTTTAAGAAAGGGAGAACACGAGGGCTGTGTAGGCATGTGTCATTGCTACCAGTTCATTAAGGAGATCTTTTTCCATTGATGGCTGCGGGAATCGAGGGGGCGCCTTGGTAATCGTACAAGAAGGGCGGATATTGCTTAAAATAGGGCCAGACAGAGAAAGGGTGGGCCCAGCGGGTCGCGTCTTATCAGTCAAAATCAAGATGTCAGTAAAACGTCATCAATGACGTCGTGAAGAATGCTCGAAGCATTCGAAGGAATAAAAAGGTATCGGATGGTGAACTTGAGTCTATGCATAGATTGCGAAGCATCTGCACTTAGACTCGGGGGCTACTCCCATCGGGAGCGCTGACGCGCACCCGACCGAATGAGCAGTCGAAGGAAAAAAAGGATTGGAGAAAAATTGGATAATCAGCTCGAGTCTGCACTCGGTTGCAAGCACCCGCGCTCAAACTCGGGGGCTACTCCCATCGGGAGCGCATGACGCGCACCCGACAGAACTTTTTTGCACTCCAGGATCATGCCCGGGGACTTGATTCTGTGTAGAGTAACGTTGTTTTGCCATCGGTAGTTAACCAGCAAAAGTTGGGCACGTTACTCATTACCCCTTGCATGCGGTAAATATATCGGATGACCTATGAAGACTTGCAGAAAAACTTCGGCAGAGCAAAATGTTCGAGTGGTACAACTTGAGTCTACGCACGGATTGCAAGCATCCGTACCTAGACTCGGGGGCTACTCCCATCGGGAGCGCCGACGCGCACCCGACGGAAGAAGATGATGCTGATTCAAGATGAACAAGGACAATCAAGGAGAAGAACATCGAAGGAGACATGCTTCGATCTCTACCCGAACTATGTTCGGCTAGACACTCGGGGGCTACTGACGTGGGCATTACCCTTCGGGTAACCGACATTGCCCTATCCCGTATTGTTTAGTTGGAGGCCCATGAAGGCACTTGGAGGCAAGACGGGCCACTTGGATGGCGCATCAGAAGATTCCTTGACGGGCAAGACAAAGAAGCGGCCGAACAAGGAAAGATTAGATTTAAAATTACTGTAAAACTAGTCGTACTCGGTTAGACCTCTTGAGACCTGGCCTCCTATATAAAGGCCAGGAGAGGGGCTGCCGAGGGACACGATCAATCTTAGCAATCTTAGCCACCAAAAAGTCTGGAGCTAGGTCGCAGCAGCACTTAGCATCTCGACGAGATCTCAGCCGAACTATTCGGCACCCCATTGTAACCCAATATCTTCATAATCAAGAACAGACGGGCAGGACGTAAGGGTTTTACCTCATCGAGGGCCCCGAACCTGGGTAAATCGCTCTCCCCGCTTGTCTGTGAACCGATGTCTCGTGTCAGCTTGCAGGATTCCGTCAACCCTAAGCCCCAATCGGAGGGCATTGCCGAGGAGTACCCTCGACACCCAAGGCTACTGAAATTTAATTAAGCAAAGAAACCCGCTCAAACACAGTAAAAGAGGTAATGCGAAATAAAAGGCAGAATCTGTCAAAACAGAACAGTCCGTAAAGACGAATTTTTTCGAGGCACTTAACATGCTCAGACGAAAAAGCTCAAATTTAATGAAAGTTGCATACATATCTGAGGATTACTCACGAATTTTTGCAAGATTTTACGATATTCCTACAGAGAGAACAGCTCAAATTCGTGACAGCTAAAAATCTGTTTCTGCGCAAAAATCCAAATCTAGTATCAACCTTCTATCAAAGACTTTACTTGGCACAACAATGCAATAAAGTAAAGATACAAAGGTATTGCTACAGTACTAACAAGCACCTTGACTCAAATATAAAACAAAAATTTCAGAAATAAAATAATGGGTTGTCTCCCATAAGCGCTTTTCTTTAACGCCTTTCAGCTAGGCGCAGAAGATTTTAATGATGCTCACAAGAAAATAGAAAATGAAGCAAAAGGAGCATCAAGAAGCAGATTCGAAACACATTTAAGTCTAACCCGCTTCCTATGCATAGGAATCTTGTACACAAATAAATTCATGAAGAACAAAGTGACAAGCATAGGAAGATAAAACACGAGTAACTTCAAAATTTTCAGCATGTAGAGAGGTGTTTTAGTACCATGAAAATTTCTACAACCATATTTTCCTCTCTCATAATAATTTCCAGTAGCATCATGAACAAACTCAACAATATAACTATCAGATACAGCATGCTTTTCATGATCTACAAACACATAATTTTTATCAAGCTCAAAAATAGTGGGATCAAAACTTTCAAACCCACTTTTAAAAATCTATAACAAGATGATTGATCATTCTCAAGAGATATGGGACTCCTAGATAAATTCAAGACCTCTCCAATCCCATTTTCATTAGTAATACAATTAATATTATCAAGTAACATAGGACCATCATCTAGAGCTTTATCATAAACATTTGCTAAGCAAAACTCTTTAGTACCATGCATTTCGATATCAGGCACAAACAAAGCATTATCATAAGATTTATGAAAATAGTATGGATTATCATAGATAACAGTAGCATAATTATTCTCACAAGTTTTACTCATAGGGAATATTTTTCAAGAGAACCCACAGGAACATAACATTCATCCTCCTTTGGTAAGCATGGAGGACAATCAAATAGTGTAAGAGATAAAGAGTTACTCTCATTAGAAGGTTGGCATGGGTAGCTAATCCATTCTTCCTCCTTTTGTTCATCACTCTCCTTCTCTTTTTCGTCCAATGAGCTTTCAGGTTCATCAATTTCTTCTTTCACAGGTTCCTGCAAATTGTGAGTGCATTCTTGTGCATGAATGAGTCTCTCTTTATAATCATTGACATAAGGATTATTGCTGTAATGTTCTATGCAATAATCAAGGATAGAAGAGACATAATCTTTAAGGTCCTTACAAACAATACAAGTTTCATAATTTTTAGCCATGAAGGATTCTATCTCAGAGGCTCCCATAAATAAAACAAATTGTTCTACTTCTTCGAACCCAAGATGAATATAGTTATTCCAATGATAGTTCACAATTAAAACTTCTTCACTAAAGCCACATTGGAATTAAAGATGTTTAGTATCCTGTTTAGAGCAACAGTTTATATCATGGCGTTTAAGCAAGATTTTAGCAATTGTATTCAATTTTTCTAACACGGCACTCATGACTTTACCCTTTCTTGATTCTCTATAATTCATATATAATTCTATAAGCTCCATACAGGTTGTGGGTTCTTCCATAACAACAGTTTTTAATTTTTCGTTTTTTCAAATTTTTATGGATTTTCGGGTATATAAGAAAAATAAAACAAGACAAAAACAAACTAGACAAAAGTAAACTAAGCAAAATAATACTAGACAAAACTAAACTAAGCAAAACAAAATAAAATAAAAACAGAGAGCGAGGTAGAGTGTACTCCCCAGGTGAACTTAGGGAGAAACATGATGAAATAAACAAGGGTAAACCTATAAAGTAAATGCGAGTAACTAAATTTTTTGTGTTTTTGATACAAAGAAAGCAAACAAGACAGAAAATGAAATAAAGCAAGACAAGAAACAAAGTAAAGAGATTGGGTGTGAGAGACTCCCCTTGCAGTGTGTCTTGATCTCCCCGGCAACGGCGCCAGAAAAAGTGCTTGATGGCGCGTGAAGCACACGTCCGTTGGGAACCCCAAGAGGAAGGTGTGATGCGTACAGCAGCGAGTTTTCCCTCAGTAAGAAACCAAGGTTATCGAACCAGTAGGAGATGAAGGCCACGTGAAGGTTGTTGTTGAAGGAGTGTAGTGCGGCGCAACACCGGGGATTCCGGCGCCAACGTGGAACCTCGCACAACACAATCAAAATACTTTGCCCCAACTTAACGGTGAGGTTGTCAATCTCACCGGCTTGCTGAAAACAAAGGATTAAACGTATGGTGTGGAGAATGATGTTTGCTTGCAAAGAACAACGAGAGAACAATGATTGCAGTAGGTTGTATTTCAGATGTAAAAGAATGGACTGGGGTCCACAGTTCACTAGTGGTGTCTCTCCAATAAGATAAATAACATGTTGGGTGAACAAATTACAGTTGGGCAATTGAAAAATAGAGAGCGCATAACAATGCACATACATATCATGATGACTAGTATGAGATTTACTTAGGGCATTACGACAAAGTACATAGACCGCTATCCAGCATGCATCTATGCCTAAAAAGTCCACCTTCGGGTTAGCATCCGCACCCCTTCCAGTATTAAGTTGCAAACAACAGACAATTGCATTAAGTACTATGCGTAATGTAAACAATACAAATATCCTTAGACAAAGCATTGATGTTTTATCCCTAGTGGCAACAAGCACATCCACAACCTTATAACTTTACGTCACTTGTCCCGCATTCAATGGAGGCATGAACCCACTATCTAGCATAAATACCCCCTCTTGGAGTTACAAGTATCAACTTGGCCAGAGCCTCTACTAGCAACGGAGAGCATGCAAGATCATAAACAACACATATATGATAGATCGATAATCAACTGGACATAGTATTCCATATTCATCGGATCCCAACAAACACAACATGTAGCATTACAATAAGATGATCTTGATCATGATAGGCAGCTCACGAGATCTAAACATGATGGCATAATAGGAGAAGACAACCATCTAGCTACTGCTATGGACCCATAGTCCAAGGATGAACTACTCACGCATCAGTCCGGAGGCGGGCATGGTGATGTAGAGCCCTCCGGTGATGATTCCCCTCTCCGGCAGGGTGCCGGAGGAGATCTTCAGAACCCCCCGAGATGGGGTTGACGGCGGCGGCGTCTCAGTAACTTTTCTCGTATCGTGGCTCTCGGCACTAGGGTTTTCCGATACGAAGGATTATATAGGCGAAGAGGCAGCATCGGGGGAGCCAGGGGGCTCCCTCCCCACACCTGGGCGCGCCAGGGGGGTGGGCCGCACCGCCCTATGGGGTGGCCCCCCTGCTGGCCGCCTCCGACTCTTCTTCGGTGTTCTGGAATCCTCCGTGGAAAATAGGGCCATGGGCTTTTGTTTCGCCCAATTCCGAGAATATTTCCTGTGTAGGATTTCTGAAACAAAAAACAGCAGAAAACAGGAACTTGCGCTTCAGCATCTTGTTAATAGGTTAGTACCGGAAAATGCATAAAAATGATATAAAGTATGAATAAAACATGTAGGTATTGTCATAAAACTAGCATGGAACATAATAAATCATAGATACGTTGGAGACGTATCATCGCCTTTTTCTCTTCTTCAGTGGCCTCTGCGTCCCAGGAGCGACGGCGAAGAATTTCGGCACCTCCATCGAAGGGGGCGATGTTATACTCCACCGAGTCGGGACATTCCTCGTGGACGTACAACCATCTTTTGCGCCACCCTTGGACGGAGTCGAGGAATTTGACGTCAAAATATTCGACATCAGGGCGAACGCAAATAACAACACCGCCTATGTTGTAGGCGATGTTGTGGGAGCCATTGCGGCGGAGGCAGAAGATGCGCTTCCACAGAGCCCAATTAGGGTGAACTCCGAGGAAGCATTCGCAAAGAGTGATGAAAATAGAGAGATGGAGGATGGAATTGGGAGTCAGCTGATGAAGCTGCAACCCATACACAAAAAGCAAACCATGGAGGAAATCATGGATGGGAGCAGAAAGGCCGCGGATAAGATGGTCAACGAAGCTAACCCGATATTCTATAGGAGGCGTCGGGTAGCTCTCCTCGCTGGGGAAGCACAGCGCATCCTTCTTCTTCATCAGCCCAAGTTTCTTCATCAGGTTGATGTCCTGATTGGAAATCTTGAATCTTTCCCACTCCGCCGTTCCCAGATCTTGTGCCGCCATCTTGGATTCAGGAGTGATGTGCCTGGTGAGTCTTGCGCGTGGTGGCATCAACAATGGCGTAGGCGTGAGTGAGAGTGTGGTTGAGCTCAGGAGGTGTTGGGCGCAATGGGGGATTTTTGGAGAGAGAACAGAGGTGCGGCGCGGCGAAGCAGCGAGCGGAGGAGGAAGACGACCCTTTATAGGAAGCGTGCAGGTCGACGCACCGTTGGATGGAGCAGTAATGAACTTGATGGATTACACGTGGCTTAAGGGATAAAATTGTATTTTCGCGAGGATGGAAATGGACAGGCGCTACAGCGCGCGTGCCAGAAAAAGTGGAGGACGCGTGCCAGAAACTTAATAAGACAAAGTATTCTCGGGGACTATTGGATCCACCTCCAGCATTAGGTTTCATGTTAATCAATATAAAATATGCTTTTAATCATATTGTGTGTGGAGAGAGCTCCACAACAAGATGCGCCTAGAAAGCCATCGGCCATCGCATCTCTACATAACCACTGCGGCTAGCCTTGTGCAAACCACGTATGACTATCGCCATTTAGGGTTTTACCCCATGGTTATCGATATGAGCTTTGTGAGTCCCCCTTTATCCCCCTCATCCATGTGTTAAAGTGCCGATACGGTAATATCACTTCTCGTCATTCATTTTACCACACTTCAAAGGGTAGTTCCCTCTCGAGACCATAAAGTAAATATTACATGGTGCACAACATATAATATCAAGAGAGAGAACTAACACACATTAATACTTAAAACCATATCACTACAAGAAAAGTTCTGATACTCAACGTCCAATTTTCGTCAGGTATGGCCCCTTTTTCGTCGCCTATGGGCCTAACCCGACGATATGGGTTCTGTGGTCCAAACTGCGTCAGGAAAAGTCCTACCACGTTTTTTTCGGTTCGTCGCGTTCGAGCGCCCTTCCACCACGGAAAATCGGACCATTGTAGAAGTGTTTTCGGGAGCCCGTTGACTGCTGACGTCATGCAAACTGACACGTGGCAAACGTCGTTAACTGTCAGTTAACGCCGTTAACCGGCTGAAACCCCGCGGTAGATGGTAGGACCACACAAAGCCTGCCACGCCTTAAGCGGACCGACCCATTTAGTTTGCGGGCCGGGCCAACTGATTTAGTTTGACCGGTCAACTGTATAGCTGGGCTGGTCCATTAGGTACGTGGGTCGGGCCTAACCTCTAAGGTTGACTGGTCAAAACTTAAATGGGCCGGCCCACTAAGCACGTGGGTCGGGCCGAATGCCTTTGTTTGACCGGTCAACAGACAAACGGGTCGGCCCACTAATCATGTGGGACCCACATTCCTGTTATAGGGCCGGCCCATTTAATAAGTGGGGTCCACCATAAAGCAAGTGGGTTGGCCCAAGAAGTTAGTGGGCCGGCCCAATTAGCGTGTGGCTCCCTCTTTCCTGTTATCGGGCCGGCCCATTTAGTAAGTGGGGTCCATCATAGAGCAAATGGGATGGCCCATAGTGGGCCGGCCCATTTAGTAAGTGGGGTCCACCATAGAGCAAGTGGGCTGCCCCAACAAGTTAGTGGACTGGCCCAATAAGCATGCGGGTCCCACTTCCTGTTACCGGGCCAACCCAGTTAGTAAGCGAGGTCCACCATAAAGCAAGTGGGTTGGCCCAACAAGTTAGTGGGCCGGCCCAATAATAAAAGTGGGGCCCACTATCCTGTTAACGGGCCGACCCAAGTAGCCAGTGGGGCCCACTTTCCTGCAAACGGGCCTGCCCAGTTAGCAAGTGGGACCCACTGTCCTGTTACCGGGCCGATCCAGTTAGCAAGTGGGATGGCCCAATAAGCATGTGGGTCCCACTTTCCGGTTACAGGGTCGTCCCAGTTAGTGAGTGGGGTCCACCTTAAAGCAAGTGGGTTGGGCCAATAAGTAAGTGGGCCGACCCGTTTAGTTGGGGGTTCGGTCCTCTACATAATATGTGGGCCTAGTATGGCCCAATAGTCTTGTTGGGCTGGCCCATCTGCGAATTGCTATGTTAACATGCCGGCCTGTTGGCACTTTAGGATTTTGCGGGCCGGCCCATATGTGATTTCGCTTAATTGGGCCATTGAAGGGAAAGGAATTTGTGATTTAGATTGCGCAACACATAGAAATATACTGAGAATATTTACGCAACACATGATTTCTGTCAGATAGCCTCACTTACCACAAGCACCATAGGAAGAATGCGAGAAAGAACTATAGAAACTAACTAAATATTACATCAGCTGCAATGCTTTGAAAAAATATTACATCAGCTGCAATTCTTTTAAAAAATATTACAGAACCTAGAGAAACTGAATGGTAATTAAACATAGCAATACAATGAAGCGATTCGGCAATATTTTAAATTGTCCGTGCACCACCTATATCTGAAACAAAGACATTACAAGTTAAGACAGCAACAATGGAAAGGCAAAGACACTACAATGTTGTTTGCCAAAGAATTTGGAACTCACCATTTTCTCGTTATAACAAGATCATTGTAATGTGCACTGATAGTCTACCGGTATGGGGCTAATATAGACTACCAATAAGCAAACAAAAAGTGCATGTCGCATACCAACAACCAATATAACAGAGCACGTTAGAATGAAACAACAGACTTACTACTGTCGAGTCCCATGTAGTTCACCTGGTTGCTACACTTGAAGATGTCCAATGTTGGCGTTATTTCTGAAGGGAGTTATTTGTTACTCTGCATCAAGACACGATCAGTCATACATACGAGTTCCAGCATGATAAACAGAATTATGTACTTCCTCCGTCCCGGTGGTATTCATGCATTGAACACCAAAAATAGTGAGCGATGTGGCATGAATCTCCCTAGAATGTGTGTTCATCCATATATACACACGGGCAGGCCTATGTGAGCGCCACACTAAGAGAAATAAGTCAGTATTGCAGCTTTGAAAAACAAGATGGCACACCAAATTATTATCTAATAGTATGATCAATTTATTTGTACTACATACCTTCACGAATATAAACTGGGCACGAGGAAAATAGCTACAATATTGGGAATAGTTTGTAGTACTATACTACTGATTTTTAAACGCGGCTCCTGATCCTTTGGAGTCTAAACTAATTTCCAAAGTGACGAATTGATAATGATCTGGCTGTTTAAGAAAAAGAAACATTAAACATCCTATAAAAAGAATATACATATAGTTTCGAGCTCCAGATCCGAATCATAATAGCGTTCGCATCCAGACCTCGAGGGGCATCTATTGACATCAATTATGACCAAAATAAATACGAGTAGAAAGTAAATTGAAAATATCAATAAATTACTTCGAATGGCAAAATCCCGTTAAAATAAAATAATGATGTAAGTTCAAAATAATTCAATACTTAAATATTTCAAATAATTGACGACAATGATTGGCGGAGCTAAATTTGCTGAACAAGAACATATAATGATCGACAAATATATTAGTGCGTGGAAAAGAGCAGTCTAAAATACTTGCTTCTCACATCAAAGAATTTTTACAATACATACACAAATTAATCTTTATTAGTCATTTGAGCTTGAAGTTCACATGCTATATATTGGCCCATGTACAGCGTACGTGCAAATATTCGCTTGCCTGCATGCATTGCATGGATTTAGTGGCGCGGTTGCACCATTAATTAAGATAAGTATATATAATAATAACATTAGACTAATCATCACTTCATCAGCCCATGGCCTACATGGCAGCAGCCCATATACAGAGGAAAAGAGCTGGAGCGGCACGTTGAGTGGAGCAGCGAGGATTCAGTCAAAACTACCAGATGCCCACGATCAGCCGATTAAGCGAATATATAAAAATAGGACGTGGCTAGCCAGCATCCGGTGCTGGTTGGTTCGGCCCAGCATCCGAGTGCTAGGTGGTCCGGCCCAGCATCCGAGTGCTGGGTGGCTTGGGCCAGCATCCGAGTGCTGGGTGGCTTGGGCCAGCATCCGGTGCTAGTTTGGCTATCTCCAGACAACAGCACGTACAGACAACAGCAAAAAAGCAAGTCAAAAAAGGAAGGAGGACCAATGCTATATCTGTACCACCCTCCAACGGGTGTATAGACCACACAAAATTCGACCCCAGACAAAAGAACTCGTCCTGACCAAGAAACTAGTCTTTGCTCCTGCCCTAACTCCTTCTTCCTCCTCCAGATCTCCTTCTTCCTCCTCCAGATCTTGTGCAGAGAACTCCCATGGATCCAAAATAGTTCAGAGCAACTGCACCATCATCTAAAAAAGAACACCTCTCAGCAGAAGGTAATCCCTAATCTCCTCCTTGTCTATTTTCAGCAACATGAACACCTCTCTCCCGAGATCTCCAGATCTCCTTGTCTATTTTCAGCAACATGAACACCTCTCTCCCAGATCTCCACATCTCCTTGTCTATTTTCAGCAGCAGATTTGGTATGATGAACAACAGCAGATACATGGTCAAAACACAAATCAACATACAAAAGTTGGTTTATTTTTCCTAGAAATTTGTGTTGTTGTATTCTGTGCAAAAAGATCTAGCTTTTCATGGACATCTACACAGATATGGCTAGGAAAACATAAAAAAGAACATTTTTTTTCATGAAAAATCTGTAGACATGGTTTGGAAAACCAAGATCAAACATACAAAACTTGGCTTTTTCTGTTGTACCCAACAATTTGCAGACATCATAGTTGGTTTCATGAAAGTTGGTTTCTGTTCTACCCACCAAAATGTGGTATTATCCATGAACACTTGCAGATATAACCTAGTTTTACTTTTCCATCATATTTCTAGGCTGATATCAAACTACAAAAGCAACATGCTGGGATACTTTTTACCCCAAACTAGGTTGATTTAAAAACAGATGAACTGTGACATAAAAACAGATGAACTGTGACACAAGTAATGGGAGAGAGAAAAGCATACCTGTGGCACAGATATAACCATAGTTTTCATTTGCGTAGTAACATCATAGTATAAACAAAAGATACTAGACATCATAGTAGATAGTATGGTTTGGAGAAAAAAAGAAGGACAAAAGGTAGACAAAAACACCAGTTCTTGGTCAGGGAAAAAATAAAACTGCCAACTAGTAGTGGTCATTCGGAAAACAACATTCCACATAAAAACAACTAGATGTGTTTTTGTTTTCTCCGAAACATAAAAGGCGTAGCGATACAGCTGCAGAATGATTTTCCCTTTCTGCCATTTGATATGTTGATGCCTCTTTGCCACTACTTGATCATTTTGATTAAAACCTGCATAGTTAAAATGCAAAAATGAACTTGTCAGTTTGGAAAGTAAACAGATAAAAAAGGCAACTTTAAAAAATGAAAATCAGTATGTTTAGGTAGTTCCAGGGTTTTGTATATAAGCTCCTTCTGGCATTGAAAACATGATAGGCCCAAAAAAAATACATGAGAAACCGAAACATGCTAGGTTTGAAGTAGTTGTTTTAGTTGGTTTGGTTCAAAAAAACTAACGAGCTTTTTCATTTTAACAGATGTCAGGAATCGATCTGAATGCCAGTCCAACAGAAGATGATGACATTGACATGGATCCTCCGTTTTGCACTCAAGCTCCGCCACCGGAGATGGTTGAAGAATCTCCAGACCCAATAGGCAGTGACCAGGAAGTTGGTGGTGGTTCAAATGACCACAGTAATAGAGGCCCGCATACCAATTCAGCTTCACACAATGTTGGGAACAACAGCAACCCGACTACTACAATGCCTACAGAATCTACCACTTATCCAGAGTTCGAAGATGGTGAAGATGACATAGGCGGCATGCATGAAGTTCTTTCCACCCCAACGGAACCATTTATTGGTATGCGGTTTGATATCGTCGAAGCAGACAAGAGTGCATTATAATGCTTATGCGGCAAAATTGGGTTTCTCGGTTAAGTCTCACACATCCCAAAGGAACGGACATACGAGCACACCTGGAGAAGCAGCGGTTTGTATGCAACAAATTCCGCAAACCTAAAACGAGATGAAGAGTTGCAGAGGGAAAGGATGAACATTATTGAAGAAGTGAGCCCGAGTACGGATGGATGAAGAAAATTCGGAAGGACATGATGAAGATGACAAAGCTGGACCATCAAAAAGAAGTTCTAGTAGATTAGCGGTTAAGCGCAAGAGAGAAACTATCAAGCAGACGAGTTGTCGTGCTAGAATGTTTGTGAAGCTAATAAACAACAAGTGGGAGGTGACCTATTTTATTGCAGAGCATAACCACGCCATGGTTGACAAGCCATCCCTCACAAAATACTTGAGATCACACAGGGGTATTCCACCAGATGAGAGAGAGTTCCTAAGATGCCTACACAATTGCAATTTGCAAACAGGTTTGACCATAAAAACCAAACCATTTTTTCTTTCCCATTTCATGTTTCTAAAAAGTAGTCAGCATTTTGCAAGAATTGTTTTGAACTAGTAGGAATGCACCTCTTGAAAATATGTAAAACTGCACTTAAGTTGTTTTTTTGCTGTACCTAACTTGTGTTCTTTAGTTAACCAACTTGGATTAGCCAATTTGTTTAAGTTGCTTTACTGAATTTTGCTTAAGTTAGTGAGAACACCAGTTGCACACATCAACTGGTGTTTCCAAGTTGCACACATCAACTGGTGTTTCCAAGTTTGTTGATTCAGTAAAGCAACTTAACAAACAGTGGGTATGCAACTTAACGAATACTTGTGTTCTGTAGTCAACAAACTTGGATTAGCAAAAATTGCTTAAGTTGATTTACTGAATCAACAAAGTTGGATTTTAAAAAAAACTTGGGTTACCAAAAAAAAGAACATGCTTAAGTTAATGTGAATCCAAATTATACATGCTTAGGATCCAAGTTAGTTATCTTTTGGCGAAACCAACTTAGTTATCCAACTTAGTTCGCTACTTGAGCATCTTTATGAAACAAGTTTAGGAAAAAATGTAAGTAAAAATTAGTGTGCAACTTATTGCTTCACAAGTGTTCAAATTAGTAAGTGTGTACAGTAGCAGGATGCAAATTTTGGTTGGGTTTGGTTTATATGAATTTTGCTAGTTAAAGCACGCTGATGGAGCAAAAAATTTAGGTATAGAAGATTAAGAAATGAAGCAAGTTAGCCTGCACTGGGATACTACCTTGGATAAAATATTAGTTTGCAAAAACATACCTTACCAGTGGTTGCAAAAAAATGTCTGTCTTCCATTTTTATGAAAAAAGTGACCTGAAAAAATAAGAGTGTAGAATTAGTTGCATGGAAGATGTAGAAACAGTATGTATTGCCTAAAAACACAAAATTTGATTTCCCCTATTGCTATTAAGGAAGGTTTGTTACATGTATCATAGGTTAACTGACATTTTGCTTTATTTTTCATTTGCAAAAAAAAATGGCAGGGCGCATGATGGAGATTATGTCTGAATTTTATGGTGAAGATGCTTTTGTCCCATATGGCCCTAAAACGATATCAAACTTGAGGTCAGACTTCAGGAGTGAGAACAAGGAATATGACATAAGTGAGACACTTGACTATTTCAAGGACTTGAAGCAGAAAGACCCAGATTTCTTCTATGATTTCTCGTTGGACGATGAGAACAGAGTTGAACACATATTCTGGTCGACAGGTGTTGCGAGGAAAGCTTATCAAGAATCCTATCATGATTGCGTGTCTTTTGACACAACCTTCTTGACAAATCGCTTCAAGCATGCCTTTTGCCCCCTTCGTCGGGATAAACGGACATGGACGAGTCATTCATGCTCGGGTTGTGGTTTGATTCGAGATGAGAAACAAGAAAGTTTTGAGTGGCTTTTCCGCACTTTCCTTAAAGCAATGCATGGCAGGCAGCCGTCGAACATAATCACAGATCAGGACTGGGCTATGAGGTCTGCGATAAAAGCTATTTTCCCAGTAAGCTGGCATCGAAACTGTCGCTGGCATATAATGAAGAAAGCTAATGAGAAACTTGGTTCTTTCTTAGGAAGGCGTCCAGGTTTGGCTGAGGAATTCAACTCATGTGTTGATGAGAGTTGGACTGTAGAAGAGTTTGAAGCCCGTTGGCAAGAAATGGTTCTAAAGTGGGAGTTGGCAGGAAATGAAACATTTGATTGGTTAAAGAAAAATGCCCACACATGGGTTCCATGTTACTTCAAAGATCGCTTCTTCCCCTTCTTGCAGTCAACTCAGAGAAGTGAGGGGTTCAACGCCGTGTTTGAAGCGGTATATTCATCCTCACAACTCAATTAAGCATTTTGTGCAGCAATATGAGAAAATTCAGCGGAAAATTTTAGGAGTTGAGGGGAACAATGACTACAGGACAGAACAGCTTGAGGTAGTGCCACAATCAACTTTCCCGATTGAGAAGCATGCGCTTACGGTCTATACAAGGGATATCTACCACAGATTCAAAGTTGAGTTTGAACTCATTGGTAGGTACAATGTGCAGGTTCTTGCACCAAACATGTACTATTTGGTTCCTAACAGTGAGAGGTGCTACCCATACGGGGAAAGAAGCTACATGGTAAATGCAAGTGGTGAAAACAGCTACAACTGTGACTGCTGCAAGTTTCAGCGCGACGGTTTGCTTTGCTGTCATGTCTTAAAGGTGTTCACACACATAGGCATTGATAGGATACCAGAGAGATACATCACAAAGAGGTGGACTCAACTTGCAGTTGAAAGTGTCACAATGCCTACTGGTCCTGCGTTGGATGAGTTGATGCCGGAACAGTCGCTACAGAAGTTGCGTTATGCAAATTTATGTACATCATTTGTACAGGTTGCTAAACCGGGCGATGGAACCGAACAAGCAGCAGCTATTGCTCGCAGACACATTAGGGAGATGAAGGCTGAGTTTGTGCAATTGAAGAAAGTACGGAGGAAAAAGGCTAAAAGCAATACATCTACAAATGCAAGCACAGCCAACGAGTACCTACTTATGCGCATCGAGCATACATCAGATCCTAATGCCCCGCATCATACACCTGGAGCTAATGCACATCAGCATACAGCTAGCCGTAATGCCCCGCAACCTACACCCAGCGGTAATGCACATCAGCAAGGAGCAGGTCCTAGTGCACCGCAAACTACGCCTAGAGCTAATGCACATCAGCAACAATCAGGTCCTAGTGCACCGCAACCTTCATCGAGTTCTAATGCGCAGCGAGAAACAACGGTTCCTCATGCCCAGCAGCAACCAGCAGCTCCTACTGCGAAGCGTGCAGCACCTTCAGCTCCTACTACTCGTCAAGCAAGGAATGCAGCGCCTTTGCCAAAAACTAGTACCAGTAAACGAGCAAAAGCTACTGGTAGGAACTGGTTTGAAACTTCCGCTCCTACGGGACAGCAAACAAAACCAACGGAAACCAACCAGAAACCAATGGAAACCAACCAGCAAGTTCTTGTGGAACAAACTTATGCATCACCTCAAGGTGTCCATGTGGGTCCTTCTCCAAATGCAAAGTTCTCAGGAAAACAGACAGAACATACGTCGTCTGTGCCACAATCTGCTGCACCTCAGCATCGAAGTTGTGCGAAGGAGCAAGCATCTTTGGAACAACAATCTGGTGGTGTTGTTGCGCCAAGAGATGAACCTTTCGTTATTCTCAATCCTCCCAGATCTAATACTAAAGGTCGTAAGAAAAGTAGAATTCCAGCAGGTATTGAGTTGCAGCCAAAAAAAGTGAGTTTGTGTGGTGTGTGTGGACATCCTGGTCATAACACTGCGACGTGTACTGCTGCGTTAGGCAATAAGGACAGGCACCCATGAAAAAAGGCAGCAATTTTTTTGGGGGGAAACAACTAGAGAAAATGAAGACTTGATGTGTAGTCATGAATATGTAAAAATGTATTGCTCTTTATTTATATAAGTATGAACATACATTTTGGAGCAGCAAATTCCATAAGGTGTAGTATTACAAAATGCTTGCTTGAACCAGCAACTATACCTCATTTCTTCTTCATTATAATTGCTTTCCATTTCACAGTATTCTTGATAGATGTAACCCATGTATGAATCATCTTCTTCCTGATGTTTGGGATGTGAGAGGCTGAGTAGTTTGGTAACTTCCTGCCATTCCAATGTTCTGCATTGAACAACGTGCAAATGCCACATTCCGTGCTGCAGTATGTGTAGAAACCAATTTAGTTTTGAATGGGAGAAAAACTTAGTTAAACATGGAGAAACAAAAAACTTTGTACATATGCAGAGAACCATATTTAGTTTGAAAGTAGGAACAACTTGGACATGTGTGGAAACCCAAGTTAGTTCGAATGGAAAATGAAGTTAGTACATGTGTAGAATTCAAGTTAGTTTGAATGGGGGATGAAGTTAGTACATGTGTAGAAATCAAATTAGCTTTGAATGTCAAACAACTTGTACTAATTTGGGAATCAAAGTTAGTTTGAATGGGGGATGAAGTTAGTACATGTGTAGAAATCAAAATTAGCTTTGAAATGTCAAACAACTTGTACATCTTTTGGGAATCAAAGTTAGCTTGAATGGGAAATCAAGTTAGTGCATGTGTAGAAAATCAAATTAGCTTTGAAATGTCAAACAACTTGTACATCTTTTGGGAATCATAGTTAGCTTGAATGGGAAATCAAGTTAGTGCATGTGTAGAAATCAAGTTAGGAAATACATGTAGAAACAAAACCTCTGTACAACTTACTACATGTTTGGAAAAAACACAAATGTCAGTACAATATATATTTCCCAAACTGAACTCACTTGGTCCCTTGCTTTGGTGGCTTTATGTCTTCGGGGCCTTCGAATCTACTGAGCTTAACTGGTGAATTTGCATAATACTGGTCCCACAATGTGTGAATAGCTGAAAGGATGTCCTCGACATTTTGAGCTAATTTTCTATCAGACAAAGATCTAAGTGAATCCAGCACCTCAAATCTCCTATCCCTAATGTTGATGACGAATAACCAATAGTGGTTCACTGGCTCATCTGCGTCAGGTACCAAGTCTTCAATTACTGGCAACATCACCTACATTTTATTAGAGGTAAAAAGGGTAAATTAGCATGCAGACCATTGGCACAAAAAAGGATTTACTATACGAACAAAAAATAGACATTTTGGAATTTATTTCTTAAGCAATCCAAGAAGGAGTAAGTTCAGAAAATCAACTCGTTAGCTTGGCCCAGGTCGCTCGCAGGCATGTTGACCATTTTATATACAGTTAACAAAAAATCTGCTTAGTGCAGATCCATCATAGTGAAGTGTGTTTTTCTTGTACGAACATTGTGACAATTCTGGAAATGTCTGAACATTTCTGGAAAGGATGCCATATACATGGCACTGCCCCACCCTCCCCTAGCAACTACTGAAGGTTACCTAGAATACTTCATCGAGCTAGTTGCAGTTTCATGGTAGCTGTTTACAGATCCAGGGCAATGCACAAAGTACACCCAACTTGAGCATGTTTTCTCTAAAATACAAGTTTACTGAATATACAAGTTTACTGAAAAAATGTTTGCTAAATACAAGTTGAGCATGCGTGTGAATCCAAGTTTACTGAGTCACTAATGCAACTTAAGTATGCAACTTGTGCATGTCTTGTAATCAAAAAGTTTGTTCTAGTCACTAAATGCGACTTAAAAATTGTTTTTGATAAATCCATGTTGGTTAGCTAAGGAACACAAAAGATAGGCCAGAAAAAATTGTCGCGTCTAAACATGATTGGATATCACCTAGTGGTGTACAATTTAATCATAGTTGTAATTGCGAAAATGTTTGCTAAATACAAGTTGAGCATGCGTGTGAATCCAAGTTTACTGAGTCACTAATGCAACTTAAGTATGCAACTTGTGCATGTCTTGTAATCAAAAAGTTTGTTCTAGTCACTAAATGCGACTTAAAAATTGTTTTTGATAAATCCATGTTGGTTAGTTAGGGAACACAAGATAGGCCAGGAAAAATTGTCGCGTCTAAACTAAGACAACTTAAGTGCCACTGTAAGGAAAATCAAGTTAATCATGGTGTAGAAAAACTAAACTTACAAAGTCTTTCCTGTCAAGGTGTGCAGTAGCCTTGCTGAAGTGTTTTTTCAACTCCTTCTCATTCTTTTTCAAATATTTGAGTAGATGCTGCAGATAGTAAAATAAAAAGCATGTGATTATGAATATACACATGGTACAGCAAAAAGTACAGAAAAAGTAGACCAAAAAAACACAAAAAAAATATGGATTCGTACCGAAACCCTCAAAGGCATAACAATCTTCTTCACATCCCTATCTTTCCTCAACATGATGGACTCGATTCCAAGTTCCATTACAGTATTGCTCACTAAACCAGAAGGCATCATTGAGTTGGCAAGCTCTTTCAGTGATACAAAAAACCTTTCATAGTTGACAATTATTGGAGATTTGTCAATTTCCTTGCCCCTCGTAGATCTCCGTCCATGGGCAATCACTGCATTGTACAACTCTTTGACCTCTGCTGAACATGTGAACAGGCTACTATCTTCATACGTGATGTATGGTGATAACTGACAAATAGCTTGCCTAATTAGTCTGCGTCGCTTCTCTTCTGGCCTCTCAGCTGATGTTGTGCTTTCCTTTGCTTGAGAGCTGGATGCAATGTTGTTCACCGTAGTTACAGGAGTCTTGAACCCACTACCAGTAAGGACAGTGTGGTTGTCGGTAGTTCGTTGTTCCTTATACTTCTTCTCCTTTTCAACCTTATCAACGGCTTCACAAGCTTCTTTCCAGGTTGCTTCATCCCAATCATCTACTTCGCTGCCAAACCGTTCAGCATCCAAGTCAACTGGTGTTATACCAAATGAGTATGGAGTGTTTGTGTCGATTTTTGCAGGGCTATCAAAACCAAGATCGAAACTCGGAGCATCCGGGGCTCTGGCCAGCATAGCACGTTTCCTCGTGACCTCATCAAGATTTGTAATCTTTGGTTCAGGAGGTGGACAGGTTTTACGTGTAGGGCATGTAGCTTCTCTGCTTGCTTGGAATCCCATGCGGCGGTGGTGCATGTTTCGTGGTGCTTTCATTACTTTAGTTGGTGACACTCGGGAATGAGGCATGACTTGTGGGATTTGTCGATGTTCGGTTCCTCCGGAAGATGTGGGCTGAAATGGATTTGCTCTTGTTGGTCTTGCATCTGCACATGCAGTGACAAAATTATTTTTGCTTTTGGGAAAACCAGAAACCGGCTTTTGGGAAAACCAGAAACCAAGGCAGAACATTTTTAAAAACAACTTTGTTCCTTGTGTTGAGGCAAGTTAAGCATTGTTCTGATGCAAAAAAGAAAAAAAAGAAAAGTATGCTAATAGATTTGTGTGTTACTGAAAAAACTTACTTGGTGGCACTGCACAATGAGACATGACTTGGGGATTTTCCCCGAACCCCATAATTAGGAA
>NC_061508.1:170216359-170280134 GCF_022539505.1 Lolium rigidum
CACCGACAAACCCTCAGACAAAGTCAATATCATCACCTGAAAAGGGAGGACACCCATAATGCTCTCCCTTCTCTCCTTCCGAGTGATCCCTTTCCTCCGAGAGTTTCACTACTGGCAAACACACATGTGCTTCATATAGGTATAAGACAAAAAAGGTAGAAAAAATCAACTGTTTAATCTATAATAAATAGGTTAAACTAGGGTTTTGTCACATTTCATGATCAAGTCTAAACTCCTTGTTTATCAACTTGAATATGCTTTACTATATGACATATAAGAAGACTATGTACTTGGGTTTTTCATTTTTCCTGATTTTGACCATGATTTGAATCTTGCAGTCAACTGAGGTTTAATCTAAGATTTGATAAGTTTAACACGTGAAAACGAATAAGTAAGCCTGGACTTTCTTAATCCTTAAATGAAGCTTTGGGATCCTCTTGAAATTGCCATGTTTGAACTCCAAACCACCTCCTTCATGCTGCAGATTGATCATAAGATCACGGTGAGTTTAGGTTAGGCAGATACATGATTTGGTGCACTAACCCTCTAATGAGTTGTTTCGAGTTTGGTGTGGAGGAAGTTTTCAAGGATCAAGAGAGGAGTATGATGCAATATGATCAAGGAGAGTGAAAGCTCTAAGCTTGGGGATGCCCCGTGGTTCACCCCTGCATATATTAAGAAGACTCAAGCGTTTAAGCTTGGGGATGCCCAAGGCATCCCCTTCTTCATCGACAACATTATCATGTTCCTCCCCGAAACTATATTTTTATTCGGCCACATCTTATGTACTTTGCTTGGAGCGTCGGTTTGTTTTTGTTTTTGTTTTGTTTGAATAAAATGGATCCTAGCATTCACTTTATGGGAGAGAGACACGCTCCGCTGTTGCATATGGACAAATATGTCCTTAGGTTCTACTCATAGTATTCATGGCGAAGTTTCTCCTTCGTTAAATTGTTATATGGTTGGAATTGGAAAATGCTACATGTAGTAACTCTAAAATGTCTTGGATAATTTGATACTTGGCAATTGTTGTGCTCATGTTTAAGCTCTTGCATCATATACTTTGCACCCATTAATGAAGAAATACTTAGAGCTTGCTAATTTGGTTTGCATATTTGGTTTCTCTAGAGTCTAGATAACATCTAGTATTGAGTTTTGAACAACAAGGAAGACGGTATGGAGTCTTATAATGTTTACCATATGTCTTTTATGTGAGTTTTGCTGTACTGCTCATCCTTGTGTTTGTTTCAAATAACCTTGCTAGCCTAAACCTTGTATCGAGAGGGAATACTTCTCATGCATCCAAAATACTTGAGCCAACCACTATGCCATTTGTGTCCACCATACCTACCTACTACATGGTATTTATCCGCCATTCCAAAGTAAATTGCTTGAGTGCTACCTTTAAAATTCCATCATTCACCTTTGCAATATATAGCTCATGGGACAAATAGCTTAAAAACTATTGTGGTATTGAATATGTACTTATGCACTTTATCTCTTATTAAGTTGCTTGTTGAGCGATAACCATGTTTCGGGGACGCCATCAACTATTCTCTTGTTGGATATCATGTGAGTTGCTATGCATGTCCGTCTTGTCCGAAGCAAGAGAGATCTACCACCTTCATGGTTGGAGCATGCATATTGTTAGAGAAGAACTTTGGGCCGCTAACTAAAGCCATGATTCATGGTGGAAGTTTCAGCTTTGGACATATATCCTCAATCTCATATGAGAATAATAATTGTTGCCACATGCTTATGCATAAAAGAGGAGTCCATTATCTCGTTGTCCATGTTGTCCCGGTATGGATGTCTAAGTTGAGAATAATCAAAAGCGAGAAATCCAAAATGCGAGCTTTCTCCTTAGACCTTTGTACAAAGTGCATGGAGGTACCCCATTGTGACACTTGGTCAAAACATGTGCATTGCAAAGATCCGGTAGTCCAAGTTAATTAGGACAAGGTGCGGCACTATTAGTATACTATGCATGAGACTTGCAACTTGTAAGATATAATGTACATAACTCATATGCTTTATTACTACCGTTGACAAAATTGTTTCATGTTTTCAAAATAAAAGCTCTAGCACAAATATAGCAATCGATGCTTTCCTCTTTGAAGGACCATTCTCTTTACTTTTATGTTGAGTCAGCTCACCTATCTCTCTCCACCTCAAGAAGCAAACACTTGTGTGAACCGTGCATTGATTCCTACATACTTGCATATTGTACTTGTTATATTACTCTATGTTGACTATTATCCATGAGATATACATGTTACAAGTTGAAAGCAACCGCTGAAACTTAATCTTCCTTTGTGTTGCTTCAATACCTTTACTTTGATTTATTGCTTTATGAGTTAACTCTTATGCAAGACTTATTAATACTTGTCTTGAAGTACTATTCATGAAAAGTCTTTGCTATATGATTCACTTGTTTACTCATGTCATCACCATTGTTTTGATCGCTGCATCCACTACATATGTTTACAAATAGTATGATCAAGGTTATGATGGCATATCACTTCGAAATTATCTTTGTTATCGTTTTACCTCGCTCGGACGAGCAGTAACTAAGCTTGGGGATGCTTGATACGTCTCCGACGTATCGATAATTTCTTATGTTCTATGCCATATTATTGATGATACCTACATGTTTTATGCACACTTTATGTCATATTCGTGCATTTTCTCGGAACTAACCTATTAACAAGATGCCGAAGTGCCGCTGTCGTTTTCTGCTGTTTTTGGTTTCAGTAAATCCTAGTAACGAAATATTCTCGAATTGGACGAAATCAAAGCCCAGTGGGCCTATTTTCTCACGAAGCTTCCGTAAGTCCGAAGGAGAGACGAAGAGGGGCCACGAGGGGCCACACTATAGGGCGGCGCGCCCCCTTGGCCGCGCGGCCCTGTGGTGTGGGGCCCCGTGCCGCCTCTTGACCTACCCTTCCGCCTACATAATAGCCTCCGTGACGAAACCCCCAGCATCGAGAGCCACGATACGGAAAACCTTACCGAGACGCCGCCGCCGCCGATCCCATCTCGGGGATCCAGAGATCGCTCCGGCACCCCGCCGGAGAGGGGAATCATCTCCCGAGGACTCTACACCGCCATGGTCGCCTCCGGAGTGATGAGTGAGTAGTCTCACCCCTGGACTATGGGTCCATAGCAGTAGCTAGATGGTTGTCTTCTCCTCATTGTGCTATCATTGTTGGATCTTGTGAGCTGCCTAACATGATCAAGATCATCTATCTCGTAATTCTATATGTTGTGTTTGTCGGGATCCGATGGATAGAGAATACTATGTCATGTTAATTATCAAGTTATTATACATGTGTTGTTTATGATCTTGCATGCTCTCCGTTTCTAGTAGAGGCTCTGGCCAAGTTTTTACTTTTAACTCCAAGAGGGAGTACTTATGCTCGATAGTGGGTTCATGCCTCGCATTGACACCGGGACAAGTGACGTAAAGTTCTAAGGTTGTGTTGTGCTGTTGCCACTAGGGATAAAACATTGATGCTATGTCCGAGGATGTAGTTATTGATTACATTACGCACCATACTTAATGCAATTGTCTGTTGCTTTGCAACTTAATACCGGAGGGGGTTCGGATGATAACCTGAAGGTGGACTTTTTAGGCATAGATGCAGCTTGGATGGCGGTCTATGTACTTTGTCGTAATGCCCAATTAAATCTCACTATACTTATCATGTCATGTATGTGCATTGTTATGCCCTCTCTATTTGTCAATTGCCCGACCGTAATTTGTTCACCCAACATGCTTTTATCTTATGGGAGAGACACCTCTAGTGAACTCGTGGACCCCGGTCCATTCTTTAATACTGAAATACAAATCTGCTCGCAATACTTGTTTTTACTATTTTCTCCGCAAACAATCATCTTCCACACAATACGGTTAATCCTTTGTTACAGCAAGCCGGTGAGATTGACAACCTCACTGTTTCGTTGGGGCAAAGTACTTTGGTTGTGTTGTGCAGGTTCCACGTTGGCGCCGGAATCTCCGGTGTTGCGCCGCACTACATCCCGCCGCCATCAACCTTCAACGTGCTTCTTGGCTCCTCCTGGTTCGATAAACCTTGGTTTCTTTCTGAGGGAAAACTTGCTGCTGTGCGCATCATACCTTCCTCTTGGGGTTGCCCAACGAACGTGTGAAATACACGCCATCACATGCTTGTTTTGCTTTGCCAATTTGGTTGTTCCATGTGGGATATTTGTGCTGACTTTCACTGCTCCTGGTTCGGTTTGTAATGTGACTGGGATTGTTGACTTCCCAGTATCATTAGCTGATAACCTGCTTTTCTTTTGGTTTTGAAACCGGACGTTCACGATGTACCACCCGTCGTCTGAAATTTTTTTGCTTCCGATCCGCACCTTGGATATCCAATCTATGCACATTAAAGCACTTTCTGTCAGTGAGCTTTTGTATTGCCTCATCACTACCAAAAGTGGTAAGTGGTGGGTCGCTTTCCAGAGTTGACTGCTTATCCTTCTGTATCACACTCATGAACACTTCCTTTGCATACAAATGGGGCTCTTTGTCGAAAATTTGAGGGGGTTCTATGTAAGGAATGTCAATTTCACGTCTTACCTCTGAGCCAACCAACTCTCGTAGTTCAGAAAAATGGACTGCAATCTGATACATTTGGTGCATCATCATTGTCATGCTCTCGATTTGTGTGCAACCGTGTTGAGCGTTCTTGCTCAGCCCTCCTTCTAATACTCGAATAAGACCCCTGAATTGACAAATCATCTCGAACTTGTTTCATTGTCGAAGGCATCTTCTTGAGATTGCTAGATGGTGCATCATTTGATTTCGAGGTGTCAGCCTAGCGTATCTTCTTGGAGCCGGTTACGAGTAATCACCGAGTGTTTAACTTGTTCATATTCCCCTCTACCTCCAATGCTATGGTTGTCACTTCGACATCTGCATCATCTTCGACTTCCCTGATGTTATCAACTTCATCTCCCCTGTTGTTATCATCTACATTGTCACAAACCCTCTTCCTGAGGTTGCTAGATGGACCATCATGGGGTTTTTTAGGTGTTAGCCTAGCAGATCTTCTTGGAGGCGGATGCAAGTTGGATGCTGGGTCTTCGTGTTGTTCATCTTCCCCGCACACTGCTATGGTTGTCATTCCTGCCATCTGGGTCATCTTCATCTTCCATGTTGTCATCGTCTTCATCCTCCCTGGTGTCATCATCGTCATCCTCCCTGGTGTCATCATCGTCATCGTCTTCGCCATCACTATCTTCTTCAGATTCACGTTCTGCATTATTATCATCAACACCTTCGTCGTCACAAACATCCTCATCATGAACAACTTTGTCATTCCGTTGCCTCTTCCTGCTACCTCCCTGCTCTTCATCCATTAAATTCGCAAACGATTCGACAAAGGTGCCAAGCCTTGTTTGATATGTCCGTGTACCAGCTCCCCAACAATTACAAGGCAATTTTTCGTTTCTTCTGCATATACAAGGCAACTTAGTAAAAATGCATATGAAACAACTTGGTTTTACTATGTAATTCAACTTACTGTACCACAAACTAAAAAAAAGACATGGTGAAACTAGATTAGTCAGTAGATACAAGTTAATCATAGTGGGTATGCAACTTAGAATTAGTGAGTATGCAACTTAGCACACGTGTGAAGCAACACAAAAAAAAATCACATGCAAAAAACAGATTTAGGTAAAATGTGGAACTAGCCAATTTCTTCTATTCAATATACAACTTGGCTTATATGTGGAACCATTAAAAAACGGCGACAAAAAAAAATGCACAACTTACTTATATGTATGCACCTTCGGAACAAAAATGATGCGCTACTTAGCAAATAAAAAGCCAAGTCAGTCCTAATGGTAGATAACTTAGACACTCGTAACATGTAAAAAGTTCACTCGTGAGATGCAAAAAAATTAACTATAGTCCAACATGTATACCTCGCTTGCAAATTTCCGTGGCAACTTTGAAGATACAAATTCCTCCGCCCTGGTCATTCCCACAAAAAGAGAGTCTCTTAAACTTGCACCAATTGTTTCTTTCAACTTTTCATGCAAACACAAAAACGAAGAAAAAAGACAGACCACCGTGTTAGTCAAAAAACACAGTATATGATAGAAAAGGCACACAAAAAAACCCCGAAAAAAAAGAAACTGAAAAAAAAAGTTCATTGGTTCAGAACACTTACTCTAAGCTTCCCAAACTCGCGATTGCCTTTAGAGTCCTTGCGCATAACATTTTGTATGAGCCTATCGTTCCATGCCGCAGCCTTGAATGGGGCACTCTTCATCGCTTGCTACAGGCTCATCAACCACCAACGAATCGAGGTACAAGATTCTGCAAAACGGATAGAACATGATTTGGTTCGGGGTAAAAGTTGGTATATCTGAAAACACTATAGTGTGGTTCCAAAAAATAAAAGAAATTTGGTTTTGAAGTTTACCACTAGGTGATGCGAGCAACAACACACATGACTTCTTCTTCACTCCCATCTTCTTTACTTCAGCAATGATTTGATCAATTGCAAACCGTGCGAAGTTTAACCGGCGGAACCGATTGAGATCAAATAAACCGGTGTAACATCCGGGACTTATAGTTGGACTTGTTGTAGGGCTAATGAAACAAGCGATTACTCCCGCAAAATATGCACGGAGGAACTTCATATCTGCTGAACCTCCCATGTCTGATATCATTTTGCACCAATCAACAAAGTCTGGTGCTGAACCACTTTCTATTCCATACTCTTCGTTCATGAACTTAATTGGTTCCGTTTCCATTTCATAACAAACAGGCATCCTGGTGTAGCTGTCATCGATGAATCGGAATGCTCCCCTACCAGAATGGCAAGCTCGCTTCTTATGGGATCGAAGCATGAAAGCACCCACATACTCAGTGTCAACGGGCATTTCTTTAGCTTCAACCTTTAACATTCCTCCCTAACCACATTCTTCAATGAGTTCCTTCCGAGGTGGCACAAGTATCTTGTTAAGTTTAAACAACCTTTGCGTGGAAGCTCGATCTCTTCCAAGCTGAACATAACGTAGATGAATGTTAGTTGAAACCCAAAAAAACATTGAATTACGAAAAAAATATGTAAAAGATTAAAGAGAAAGTCCGTACAAAATACTCACTACCTTAAAGCGTCGAGCAGCCGCAGGCTTCGGTGCCGTATTTCTGGATGGGTCAACGAGTTCCCGGCTGCGAAAACATTTGGTGGAGCATGTGCTGCCGTCTGTTGAGATAGTTGTTTTTCGGACAACTCCAGAAACTTGTGGTAACCGTAGTCGGGACCGCTTATCATTATCCTTATTCATAATTTCAGAATTTTTGACACTGTAGAAATAGAGAAAAAATGCATTAGGCAACTAAAAAAACTATGCAACTATAAAATACCCAAAAACAGCAATCAAACACTTAAAAAATGTGGAACTACACACAAATGAAAACTTAAAAAAAAACTAAAAGAAGTCTTTAGTTGCGATGCTAAGTTGCATAGACTAATGTTAACTTGCATAGCCACTATTGTTAAGCTGCATCCACTATCTGCTACTGTGTTGAATTTTGTCAGAGGTATTATTGCCATTGCCGCCTCCGCCGATGCACGCTACTTATTTTGTTGGCCAGGGGTAAATTCAGGAGGAATGTGCTCTGCTGTTCCTCTAGGCACGAAGAGCAGTAACTTCCTTGCCTTTTTATTCCGATGGTAAATCTTTCCCTTTCCGTTGCCTGTGCCGAATTTATGAGCAGGAAGCAAATAAAATACCTATATAAAAAACAAAAATTAAGTTGTATACTCAGTGTTGTTAAGTTGTATACCCACTATTGTTAAATTGTACACCACACTATGATTAAGTTGCATCCATTGTCCAAAAAAATATATATCACCACGTCTAAGTTGTACATCACTGCCACTATGTTGGCTACAAAAACAACTATAGTAAAGTTGCACACAACTACATATGAACTTGAAAGTCCATGCATCTAGGATGCCTACAGTTAGTATTAAATCGGCTACCATGATTTGTCAACTACCTTTTGTCTTGGATCACATATGAGCTAAGTTGCATTTTGCACCCAAATAAAATTGTACACTCACAAAAAATCTGCTAAGTTAGTATTTTATAGATGGTGAAATTCACAAATGTGCTAAGATGTATACCCCACAATTCCTAAGTTGTATACCTACTAATATTAAGTTGCACATCCCTACTAGTAATCCTCATAAAAGTCTCTTCACCAAAAAGCTATGTACTAGACCTTGCTTTCAAAATTATGAGGCATCAACAAGATGTTAATCAATGTTCTGACTATACAAAATGAAATTGTTTGCCCATACAGAAAAAAGAACAAGTGAGCGTAGACGAAGCAGAAGGTAATGAAAAACAGTGACTGATCTCTCCCTGGTATGCAACACAAGCAATCCAATTATCCCCTGGTCTCAGCTGCAAATTTGCATCTGTATAGTATGATCAAACATCACAAGGAGTAGAAAAAATTGAACAGGTAGAGGTGCATTCCCCATCAACATGTATCGTCAGCACACAAAAAAAATCTACAGCTCGAACTCCTCCTCACGTAGTGCCATTTCTGCAGCCTCCTCATCATCATCATCGAGAGCAAAAATTACTGGTTCCCTCTCAGCTGGCTTGAACATGTACAAACATGAAGATGTAGAAACGCCATGGTGGCCACGTCCTCCGCGGCGACGCACCATGATTTGTTATGAAGTAACGCACCATTATCGTTGGTCGAAAAGCCTACCATTGCATCTACCTTGTACATTATGATTTGGCACATGCGTTGCACACACAGCAAAAAATCAAGGGCAGTACCACCAGAACTATACGCCAGCAGCTACCCAGCAAAAAGTCCTCAAGAGAAATTAAGTCGTGATTGGCTCGAATTGGTCCTCAACAACCACGAAAATTAGTTCGTGATTGGCTTGAATTGGCTCGAATTGGTCCCCACGAAAGTAATTTTGCAGGGGACTACCTATGCATCGAATTGCTCGCTCCAAAAAAATGTACGAACAACAAGCAAAAATTAGCAGGGGATGAAGCTAGAAAAAACCTCTGGAACGCCGAAAACTTGGTGACCTCGCACCCCCGCCGACGACCGCACCTAGATCTCCCGCCTTGTTGATCCCCACCGCCGCGCTCAACACCGCGGATCTCGACGACTGGCTAATGGAGTGGCCGCGCACTCTCTGGTCGCGTCGACAGATGGAACACCTCGACGCACGCGACCTCCCCCCCCCCCCTGCCGAAAATCGTCGCCGAACACCGACGGGAAAGCCTCACTCCCCGGCGCAGAGCTCGCCGCACTACCGCGCGGTTCACACTACCACCAACGAGGAAAGGCCCCCTACGGCGAAACTCCCAGCGTCCGAGATCGCCGACCTCCGCCAGCGAACGAGATCGCCGGCCTCCGCCAGCGAACGACATCGCCGAGCTCCGCCACCAGCACCGAGAAACCCTAACGCGAGAGGGGATTTGGGATGGCGTTGGAGAGAAGAGGAAGAGAAAATGGAGGAGAAAACGTCGCGGGTCTGCCTCTCCGAATCGACAACAGAAGAAGACAAAAAACAAGTGGGGATGGTCCGGGTTTCAGGTGCGAAACGGTCCGCGTCCAGGTGGGTTCCGGTCGCCAGAGCCGCGTGAAATCCGTCCGTCAACAGCGAATCCAACGGCTCACGAGCGAGTGCTCGGTTTGACAGGGAGCATCCAAGCACTTTTTAGCAATTGGGTAAAAATAAGGAAATTCGAAAGAAAGAAGAGAACCGCACCACGCCCCCACGATCTGCGAACGTGTGCGCCTCCGCCCGATAGAAACTCCCTCGCTACCTGCCTATAAATGGACCAGCAAGCAACCCTGCTCCTCGGAGATCGAGAATCATATCCTCCATCGCTCATAGCAAATCTGCACACGCTTGCCCACATACGCGCGCGTAGCCGCTGCTGTACGCTGCCGGCCGGCCGGCCGCTGCCCTTGCACACGCGCAAGGAGAAGACTCGGAGGATATCAACCTTTCTTTGCTCCTTGGCTGGTCACATTGACACATGCCATGGAGTTTCTCCTCCTAATCTCTAGTTTGGTCACATCGACACAAACTAGGGATTTCTCTTCCTAAATTGCTACCTCTCATATTACATTCTTTCTATGATCCTAAAATTATTGGTTCTTGTTTTGGTCACATTGACACAAAACAAGTTGCTCTGAAAACACATACTAATAAAATCATGCTCTTGTTTTGGTCACATTGACACAATCCAAGTTGCTTTAAATCCATATAATCATGAAACAATTGGCTCTTATTTTGGTCACATTGACACAAAACAAGTTGCTCTAAAAACACATACTAATAAAATCATGCTCCAAGTTGCTTTAAATCCATATAATCATGAAACAATTGGCTCTTGTTTTGGTCACATTGACACAAAACAAGTTGCTCTAAAAATACATACTACTAAATCATTGCTCTTGGTTTGGTCATATTGACACAAACCAAGTTGCTTTAAATCAATATAACCATCCATACCCACATGATAATAAAATTCGCCTCTTGTTTTGGTCATATCGACACAAACCAAGTTGCTATAAAATACACAAATCACTAAAACAAATGGCTCTTGGTTTGGTTACATTGACACAAACCAAGTCGCTCAAAATACAAATGTTACTAAAATCATGCTCTTGTTTCGGTCACATTGACACAAAACAAGTTGCCATAAAATCAAATATTGGTAAAAATCAAGCGCTTGGTTTGGTCACACTAACATGAACCAAGTAGCTTTAAATAAATATCCTCTAAAATAAATATATATTGGCTATTGGTTTGGTCACATTGACACAAACCAAGGTGCTACAAATCTACCATATATACAATAAAAAAAACACACTCTTGGTTTGGTCACATTGACACAAGCCAAGGTGCTCTAAATTAAAATGCTACTAAATTACGCCTTTGGTTTGTTCATATTGACATAAGCCAAAGAGTTCTAAACTCCCATGTTCTAATATTAAAAAACTACCCAAATTCGTTGGCTATAATACCGTATGGCCATGCCTGAAATAGTTACATGCCTATGTTAATTAACTAGTAGCCACGTACTAGTAGAGAAACTTGCGTGTAGGCTGAAGGCAAATAAAATAGTCTGCTCATGATTGGTTTCAAATTACCATTTGGTTTGACTGGGCTCTATAAATACAAGGCATATCTATCCATACCAAACTTTCATGCATATGGCGGTTCTGAAACTTCGAACCCTCCACCTATGTTAGAGAAATCAATCAATCTTCAAATATATTGCACTAGGCATAAATAATGTTCGTGTGTCATATCCAAATTTTATGCATGTAGTCCCACGGTATGTAGTGAGATAGAAAATGATACATGCCCCAGTGGTGTGAAAATAATTCAAAACCTTCAAAGTCAAATTAGTCACTAGTGCTAAAAGAAATATAAAAGACCAAGTCGCTTCATGCATGTAGAAAAGTTCTGTGCATGTTCCATAGCTAAATTTGCATGCGCTTCTTGTACTGATAATACTAGTGCAAGAATAAATGACGATGCATGTGCATATATCCTATCCAGCAAATGTAGGATTAAAGCAAATACTATGCCTAGCTATATCAAAACTTCATTATATGCTACGTATATTTAAGTAGTAAAATAAATGAAGCATGCTAGGAAAACATATATTAAAAAAGATGCCAAGTATCTAGGAAGATAAACTTCAAGTTCGGCGAGCAGATTTCATCGACGACCGCGAGGAGGACTTCTTAGTTTATTTTACATTTTTGTAATAGTCATATGATGTAATCCTATGTAATAGATATGTTGGAATTCTTAATCAGGGGTTTTCTCTTCGGAGATGTAATTAACAGTTCTTTTATGCATATGTAAGAGTTCTGGAAATAAAGTACTCGCAATTCTTGATTTGTCATTTATATTCGCACAACTTTAAATTTATATACTATATGTCTCTATGACGTGGACGCGCATTAGTTACTTTTGTCGCCGCCATTTTCCCGTCATCAGGAATGCAAATCAAGATGTTTCGAGATATAAACTTGTAATGAGCAACACGTAGAGGATAGTTAATGCTGGAGCTTAGGATGGACCAGATACAGAATATAGTGGGATCACCTGCGAACTTGTAGAAGAGGGAATGCGAACCAATATGTTCAGAATTCCATATGTGAGCGTCATGCCAAGTAAGAGAAACAAGTCAATAATGCAACTTTTGAAGAACAAGATGGCACACAAAATAATTATCTAGAAGTATGACAAGTTTATTTGTACTACATGCTAAATAGCAGAGTGATCGCATGCCGAACTAAGTCCTTACTTTGTTAGCTTACGATGAACTAGATACAAAATAATGGAATCACCTGTAGTACAGGGAATGCAAGCCAACATGTTCATGGAGTAAAAAAATGACACAAACAACATAGTAGCAGGCCATAATTTTTGTAACAACGACTGAGCAAGATAAAGTTATGATGGCTAGATCTACAGAGCAGGGAATGTAAACCAAAAATATAAGTTACGATGCCAAAAACTATAGAGCAGGGAATGCAAACCAACATGTGCAATTACTTAAAATTGGCCATGAACTAAATAATAGCAGGATATTACTATAATAGCTAGGAATAAAACAGATAGGAGTTATAATGGAATCACTCATAAACTTGTAGCTAAGGGAATGCAAATCAATTTGTTTCGGGATATAAAGTTGTAATGAGCAACACATAGAGGATAGTTAATGCTACAGCTTAGGATGGACCAGAAATGGAATATAGTGGGATCACATGTGAACTTGTAGAAGAGAGAATGCACACCAATATGTTCAGCATTCCATATGTTAGCGCCATGCCAAGTAAGAGAAACAAGTTAATATCCTTTTGAAGAATCAGATGGCAGACAAATGCTGATTTATTGAAAGTAATTCCAATTTGAAATGTAGGTGTGTTATAACTTTATCCTAGAAATCCCCAAAAATCTTTTTTAGATACGTATTACCAGAAATGCCTTTTGGCACCCGGGTGTAGATGCTCCCGCGTCATGGACCAATCCGTTCTCGCCAGATGGAAGGTCATGTCCGTATATTGTCATGTATTGTTTACAGTATGCTGAATATTGAACAGTGGTCCTTGGCCCACTAGCTATTGCATTGAGTACGGCTCAATCGTGTCTCTATCCCGGTACAGACGATGAGCCAACGAACTGGACCAACGCCACCATCTTGGACTGTGCGTGCCCTTAGCTCAACGGTGCTTTGCAGGGTGCCACGCGTCGAGTAATACATCCCAGCTGTCCCAGAAGTTGTCCCATACCCACACGGCCGCACGATACCTCATTAAAAGCCATCTATTGTTCTTCCCAAATACAGGCATCCAAGAACCATGGAGTCATCGTCCTCATCCGACCCAGGCTCCAGGAGAACTGCTCTCGCTCTCTCATCCCTTGTCCAGTGTGCAGCAACAACATGATCACATATATCTCGAAGGTATAGATTCTTCAGTGTAAGAACATCTCCAACAGGCGCTTAATAAAACGATGTAAATTTGTGTTTACACCATGCACTAGATGCCGCTAAATTACAGCGCCGAATTTGTCCATTTGCAGACCCGCTAAAAAACAACGCGGAAAACAACATTTTCGCACATTTGCATACGCAAATAGATCAAACAAAATGTAAAAAATAATCTGAAAATATTAATATATTTCAAAGTTCAACCAAGTTTGGCTACAACCAAATTTAATTTTAAACTAGCCTAAACTACTTGAAGTCCCAGTCGAAGTCGGAGGAGCCCGGTGTTGCCGACGACACCGGGTCGATGTCCACTCGAAGGAGGAGGAGGAGTCGACGGGCCGGCGCCATTTTTCTTCTCCCCAGCCTTCCTCGCGGCCTTCTCCTCCCTCTCTTCTTCCTCGCCACCGCCTTCACCATCTCCTCCCGGTCCGTCTTCTTTGCCGCCTTAAGCGTCGCCTTCTCCTCTTCCTTCTTGTCATAGAAGGCCTCCATCGCGGCCATGTCCTCCGGGACTGGCGCGCCCACTCGAGGCGCATGCGCTCGTCGCGCTCCGCGATGACGAGGCGCTGCTCGAGCTCACGTACGCGTTGCCTCGCCTCGCACGTGACGGCCGGCGGCGTTGCGAGGGCTTCCGCCTGCTATCGCGTCCAAACATCGTCGAAGTTCATCGAGCGGCGGGAGCGGCCGAGGAGCCAGGCGACTGCATCGTATGCGCGCGCCGCCTCGCACGCCGTCTCGAACGTCCCGAACCGATGAGCTCGTCGCCGCTCCGTATCTCGGCGTAGAAGGTGCTGTTCGGCCGCGCGCAGACGCCGCGGTAGCCGGAGCTCGAGCGGCGGCGGGGAGGCATTTCGTCGGCGTGGAGGCAGAGCGGCGCCCGAGCGATGTGGAGTGCAGCGGGAACGACGCGGAGTTAGGTGGATGGGTGGCGAAGCGACGCGCGGCTGGAAATTTCGAACGGTTGGGTGCGCGCGCGGCGTTTTATAGCCCGTTGGAAGCGGTGCGGTAGGTTTGGCGCGTAAGATGACGCAAAAGCGCGCACGGTAAAAAAATTAGTGCGCACGGTTTTTTTCACTCGTCCGTTAGAGGTTCGCACGCCTGCTCCCGCGCTGCATTTGGTAGTTTAGCGCGCGCGTGTTTTAGCAAATTGTAGGCCGAACCAAGGCATATATTGTAGGCCGAACTAGCAAGTTTGATTCTTCTTTTGCAGGTACTACAGTTTGGTTCGGTAATCATTTTAGCTGTATATGTTGCCGGTCTACGCGGTAGCTTATCTGAAATGCACTTGTATGCTTATGGCTTATCTTTGTTAGTTACCTGTATACTGTACCACCAATCATCAGTAAGATCGCTCCAGACTAATATGGCGACATGTTCCACGGGTCCATCTCGTGAGTACAGCAGGTCCGTCAATCTCAGCCAAACCCGCCGTCGCCCACTAGTTTACTGTGACGTGGGCCACAGCTACTACCGACCATCGTATTCATGTTTTACTGCTGCCTGTATGTCAGACTATTATTCCTCGTACAGCAATCTTCAAGCACTTTACAACGGTCCAGATAACAGGAGCAAGTAGACCCGGGAGCCAAATCTCCATGCCCACGTATTACTTACTATATACATAAATCAATGATATATAGTAATGAAATATTCGACCCCTTTGCATGGATAATCATGTCGACCATTTTGACCTGGTTTTGAAATAAATAAATGAAAATGAAGAAAACCTCAAAAAATGAAACCCTTCCGCATTGAGTGCTTATAGGTGTACTAGTTGACAGGGAAAATAAGAAACCTGTGATAGGGTAGTAAAAAACAAAATGTCTTCACAAAATGGACTATCGTGTATGAAAATTTGATGTCTACGGGTGATTCTATTCTTGTAGACAGTGTTGGGCCTCCAAGAGCAGAGGTTTGTAGAACAGCAGCAAGTTTCCCTTAAGTGGATCACCCAAGGTTTATCGAACTCAGGGAGGAAGAGGTCAAAGATATCCCTCTCAAGCAACCCTGCAATCACGATACAAGAAGTCTCTTGTGTCCCCAACACACCTAATACACTTGTCAGATGTATAGGTGCACTAGTTCGGCGAAGAGATAGTGAAATACAAGTAATATGGATGTATATGAGTGGTAGTAGCAATCTGAATAAAATATGGCAGCGAGTAAACATGCAACAGAACAGTAAGTAAACGGAGTTTCGATGCTTAGAAATAAGGCCTAGGGATCATACTTTCACTAGTGGACACTCTCAACATTGATCACATAATAAAACCACTCTACACTCTCTTGTTGGATGATGAACACCACTAATTGTGTAGGGCTACAAGAGCACCTCAATGCCGGAGTTAACAAGCTACACAACATTCAATGTTCATATTTAAATAACCTTATAGTGCATGATAGATCATTGCAATTACACCAAGTACTAACATAGCATGCACACTGTCACCATCACACTATGAAGGAGGAATAAATCACATCAATACTATCATAGTAATAATTAACTTCATAATCTACAAGAGATTACAATCATAACCTACGCCAAGTACTACACGATGCACACACTGTCACCATTACACCGTGGAGGAGGAATAGAGTACTTTAATAACATCACTAGAGTAACACATAGATGAATAGTGATACAAAACTCATATGAATCTCAATCATGTAAGGCAGCTCATGAGATCATTGTATTGAAGTACATAGGAGAGAGATTAACCACATAGCTACCGGTACAGCCCCGAGCCTCGATGGAGAACTACTCCCTCCTCATGGGAGACAGCAGCGTTGATGAAGATGGCGGTGGTGTCGATGGAGGAGCCTTCCGGGGCACTTCCCGTCCCGGCGGCGTGCCGGAACAGAGACTCATGTCCCCCAGATCTTGGCTTCGCGATGGCGGCGGCTCTGGAAGGTTTCTCGTACCGTGGCTTTTTCGTATCGAGGTTTTAGGTCAGGTTCCTTTAAATAGGCGAAGAGGCGGAGTCGGAGGGCTGACGAGGCGACGACACAGTAGGGAGGCGCGGCCCACCCCCTGGCCGCGCCAGCCTATCATCTGGGGCCCACAGGGCCCTCCTCTGGTGGCTCTCGGGTGTTCTGGAAGCTTCGTGTGATTCTAAGATGTCGGGCGTTGATTTCGTCCAATTCCGAGAATATTTCCTTACTAGGATTTCGAAACCAAAAACAACAGAAACAAAGAACTCGGCCCTTCGGCATCTCGTCAATAGGTTAGTTCCGGAAAACGCATCAAAACGATGTAAAGTGTGTATAAAACATGTGAGTATCATCATAAAAGTAGCATGGAACATAAGAAATTATAGATACGTTTGGGACGTATCAAGCATCCCCAAGCTTAGTTCCTACTCGCCCTCGAGTAGGTAAATGATAACAAGGATAATTTCTGAAGTGACATGCTATCATAATCTTGATCATACTATTGTAAAGCATATGAGATGAATGCAGCGATTCAAATGAGTAAACAATTGAACCATATAACAAAGACTTTTCATGAATTAATACTTTCAAGACAAGCATCAATAAGTCTTGCATAAGAGTTACTCATAAAGCAATAAATTCTTAGTAAAGGCATTGAAGCAACACAAAGGAAGATATAAGTTTCAGCGGTTGCTTTCCACTTCAACATATTTATCTCATGGATAATTGTCAACACAAAGTAATATAACAAGTGCAATAGGTAAACATGTAAGAATCAATGCACACAGTTCATACAAGTGTTTGCTTCTAAGATAGAAAGAAGTAGGTAAACTGACTCAACAATAAAGTAAAAGATAGGCGCTTCGCAGAGGGAAGCATGGATTAAATCATGTGCTAGAGCTTTTTAAGTTTTGAAATCATATAGAGAGCATAAAAGTAAAGTTTTGAGAGGTGTTTGTTGTTGTCAACGAATGGTAGTGGGCACTCTAACCCCCTTGCCAAACAGACTTTCAAAGAGCGGCTCCCATGAAGGACGTTATCTCTACCAGCAAGGTAGATCATCCCTCTTCTCTTTTGTTTACACATGTATTTTAGTTTTATTTATGGTTGACACTCCTCCCAACCTTTTGCTTACACAAGCCATGGCTAACCGAATCTCGGGTGCCTTCCAACATTCACATACCATGAAGGAGTGTCTATTTGCAAAATTAAGTTGCTTACTGATGAATCAGAGCAAAACATGTGAAGAGAATTATTAATGAAGGTTGATTAATTGGGGGCTGGGAACCCCGCGCCCGCTCTTTTTGCAAAATTATTGGATAAGCGGATGAAGCCACTAGTCCATTGGTGAAAGCTGCCCAACAAGATTGAAAGATAAAACACCACATACTTCCTCATGAGCTATAAAACATTGACACAAACAAGAGATGATAACTTTTGAATTGTTTAAAGGTAGCACATGAAGTAATATACTTTGGAATGACAGAGAAATACCATGTGGTAGGTAGGTATGGTGGACACAAATGGCATGGTTATTGGCTTAAGGATTTGGATGCACGAGAATAATTCCTCTCAATATAAGGCTAGGCTAGCAAGGTTGTTTGAAGCAAACTCAAGTATAAAACGTTGCAGCAAGACTCACATATAAACATATTGTAAGCATTATAAGACTTTACATCGTCTCCTTGTTGTTCAAACACCTTAACCAGAAAATATCTAGACTCTAGAGATCAATCATGCAAACCAAATTTTAACAAGCTCTATGTAGTTCTTCATTAATGAGTACAAGGTACATGATGCAAGAGCTTAAACATGATCTATATGAGCACAACAATTGCCAAGTATCACATTATTCAAGACATTATACCAATTACCACATGCAGCATTTTCTGTTTCCAACCATATAACAATTAACAAAGCAGTTTCAACCTTCGGCATGAACATTAAAAGTAAAGCTAAGAGCACATGTGTTCATATGAACCAGCGGAGCGTGTCTCTCTCCCACACAAGCATGTATTTATTCAAAGAAAGAAAATAACAAAACGAAAATAAAAGCACACAGACGCTCCAAGTAAAGTACATAAGATGTGACCGAATAAAAATATAGTTTCAAGAGAAGAAACCTGATAAGTTATCGATGAAGAAGGGGATGCCTTGGGCATCCCCAAGCTTAGATGCTTGAGTCTTCTTGAAATATGCAGGGATGAACCACGGGGGCATCCCCAAGCTTAGAGTTTTCACTCTTCTTGATCATAGTATATCATCCTCCTCTCTTGACCCTTGAAAACTTCCTCCACACCAAACTCAAAACAAACTCATTAGAGGGTTAGTGCATAATCAAAAATTCACATGTTCAGAGATGACACAATCATTCTTAACACTTCTGGACATTGCTCAAAGCTACTGGAAGGTAATGGAACAAATAAATCCATCCAACACAGCGAAAGAGGCAATGCGAAATAAAAGGCAGAATCTGTCAAAACAGAACAGTCCGTAAAGACGAATTTTAAAGAGGCAACAGACTTGCTCAGATGAAAATGCTCAAATTTAATGAAAGTTGCGTACGTATCTGAGGATCACGCACGTAAATTGGCAGATTTTTCTGAGTTACCTACAGAGAATCATATCCAAATTCGTGACAGCAAGAAATCTGTTTCTGCGCAGTAATCCAAATCTAGTATCAACCCTACTATCAAAGACTTTACTTGGCACAACAATGCAATAAAATAAAGATAAGGAGAGGTTGCTACAGTAGTAACAACTTCCAAGACTCAAATATAAAACAAAATTGCTGTAGTAAAATAAAAACATGGGTTATCTCCCAAGAAGTGCTTTCTTTATAGCCATTAAGATGGGCTCAGCAGTTTTAATGATGCACTCGTAAGAAATAAGAGTTGAAGCAAAAGAGAGCATCAAAAGGTAAGTTCAAAACAAATTTGAGCCTAACATGCTTCCTATGCATAGGAATCTTGTAAATAAACAAATTCATGAAGCATAATGCAACAAGCACAGAAAGATAAAACAAGTGTAGCTTCAAGATTTTCAACATAAAGAGGGGAAACTTAATATTATTAAGATGCATATAGCCATGTTTCCCTCTCTCATAATAACTTTCAGTGGCATCATGAACAAATTCAACAATGTAACTATCACATAAAGTATTCTTATTCACATGTATAAAAGTATCATTACTCTCCACATAAGCATAATCATTCTTATTAATTGTAGTGGGAGCAAATTCAACAAAGTAGCTATCATTATTATTCTCATCAAGTGTAGGAGGCATAGTATAATCACAATAAAATTTACTCTCCATAGTAGGTGGCACCAAAAGACCACTATCATTATAATCATCATAAATAGGAGGCATATCATAATCAACATAAACTTTCTCCTCAATACCCGGAGGGCTAAAGAGATCATTTTCATCAAAACCGACCTCCCCAAGCTTAGATCTTTCTATATCATTATCAACAATGGTGTTCAAAGCGTTCATACTAATATTACTACTAGCATGCAAATAAGATTCCATAGGTTTTTTAATTTTCGCATTAAACCATTCATGTCTTGTCTCAGGAAATAGTACAAAAAGCTCACAGATGTTTTCCATTATGCCTTACTAGTGTAAAAAAGAAACGAAAATATGCAATTGCAGGATCTAAAGGAAATAGCTTCGAGCACACACACAACGGCAACAGAAAAGTACTTAGTTACCTGGGACCGGAGTATGAGTGCCTTTTACCTTTCCTCCCCGGCAACGGCGCCAGAAAAGTGCTTGATGTCTACGGGTGCTTCTATTCTTGTAGACAAGTGTTGGGCCTCCAAGAGCAGAGGTTTGTAAAACAGCAAGCAAGTTTCCCTTAAGTGGAACACCCAAGGTTTATCGAACTCGGGGAGGAAGAGGTCAAAGATATCCCTCTCAAGCAACCCTGCAATCACGATACAAGAAGTCTCTTGTGTCCCCAACACACCTAATACATTTGTCAGATGTATAGGTGCACTAGTTCGGCGAAGAGATAGTGAAATACAAGTAATATGGATGTATATGAGTGGTAGTAGCAATCTGAATAAAATATGGCAGCGAGTAAACATGCAACAGTAACGTAAGTAAACGGAGTTTCGATGCTTAGAAACAAGGCCTAGGGATCATACTTTCACTAGTGGACACTCTCAACATTGATCACATAATAAAACCACTCTACACTCTCTTGTTGGATGATGAACACCACTAATTGTGTAGGGCTACAAGAGCACCTCAATGCCGGAGTTAACAAGCTCCACAACATTCAATGTTCATATTTAAATAACCTTAGAGTGCATGATAGATCATTGCAATTACACCAAGTACTAACATAGCATGCACACTGTCACCATCACACTATAAAGGAGGAATAAATCACATCAATACTATCATAGTAATAATTAACTTCATAATCTACAAGAGATTACAATCATAACCTACGCCAAGTACTACACGATGCACACACTGTCACCATTACACCGTGGAGGAGGAATAGAGTACTTTAATAACATCACTAGAGTAACACATAGATGAATAGTGATACAAAACTCATATGAATCTCAATCATGTAAGGCAGCTCATGAGATCATTGTATTGAAGTACATAGGAGAGAGATTAACCACATAGCTACCGGTACAGCCCCGAGCCTCGATGGAGAACTACTCCCTCCTCATGGGAGACAGCAACGTTGATGAAGATGGCGGTGGTGTCGATGGAGGAGCCTTCCGGGGCACTTCCCCGTCCCGGCGGCGTGCCGGAACGGAGACTCCTGTCCCCTGCATCTTGGCTTCGCGATGGCGGCGGCTCTGGAAGGTTTCTCGTATCGTGGCTTTTTCGTATCGAGGTTTTAGGTCAGGGACCTTTAAATAGGCGAAGAGAGTCGGAGGGCTGACGAGGCGACGACACAGTAGGGGGGCGCGGCCCACCCCCTGGCCGCGCCAGCCTATCATCTGGGGGCCACAGGGCCCTCCTCTGGTGGCTCTCGGGTGTTCTGGAAGCTTCGTGTGATTCTAAGATGCTGGGCGTTGATTTCGTCCAATTCCGAGAATATTTCCTTACTAGGATTTCTGAAACCAAAAACAGCAGAAAACAGCAACTGACCCTTCGGCATCTCGTCAATAGGTTAGTTCCGGAAAACGCATCAAAATGATGTAAAGTGTGTATAAAACATGTGAGTATCATCATAAAAGTAGCATGGAACATAAGAAATTATAGATACGTTTGGGACGTATCAAGATTCATGGTTTTCAAGCCAACAAATGACATAATTATGGCCATATTTGTGGCATAATTTGTTATAATGTGCCCAAATTGGGCATGGTGGTGCATCTTGCCATTCCCAACAATGTTGCTGACTAGACTTTTCAACTTTTTGGTATAAAAAATCATTTTTCATTTTCTAGATGACAAAATTGGTTTTATTTTGTGAATGGGGTACATAAGATACGACTCAAAATGTATATACCTTGTTTATCAACTTGAATGCTTACTATATATATGACGTAAGAAGACTATGTGCTTTGGTTTTTTATTTTTATTTTTAATTTTTCTGAATTTTTATGCCCATTTGAATCTTGGTCAAATCCTAGGTCTGACCAAGATTTAAACAAGCTTAAAACATGAAAATGAAAAGGTAAGCTTGGGTCCTTCTTAGTTATTCTAAAATTAAGCTTTTGGGAAGTTTTTGAAATTTCCATGTTTGAAACCCAAAACCACTTCTTTTCATGCTTGACTTCATAAGACAGAGTTTAGGGTTAGGGGTAGATACATGATTTATATGTTTTGAATATGTCTAGACCTTGTTTATCAACTTGAATGCTTACTATATATATGACGTAAGAAGACTATGTGTTTTGGTTTTTCATTTTTTTTTTGATTTTTTCTGAATTTTTATGCCCATTTGAATCTTGGTCAAATCCTAGGTTTGAGCAAGATTGAAACAAGCTTAAACATGAAATAAAAAAGTAAGCTTGGATCCTTTTTAATCAGTCTAAAATCAAGCTTTTGAGAAGTTTTTGAAATTTCCATGTTTGAAACCGAAAACCACTTCTCTTCATGCTTGACTTCATAAGACAGAGTTAATGGTTAGGGGGTAGATACATGCTTTTTCTGTTTTGAATATGTCTAGACCTTGTTTATCAACTTGAATGCTTACTATATATGACATAAGAAGGCTATGTGCTTTGGTTTTTGATTTTTTGATTTATTTTTATTTTTTATGCCCATTTGAATCTTAGTCAAATCCTAGATTTGACCAAGATTTAAACAAGTTTAAAACATGAAAATGAAAAGGTAAGCCTGGATCCTTCTTAGTCACTCTAAAATGAAGCTTTTGGGAGGTTTTTGAAATTTCCATGTTTGAAACCCAAAACCACTTCTCTTCATGCTTGACTTCATAAGACATATATAGTTTATGGTTAGGGGGTTGATACATGATTTGTCTGGTTTGAATATGTCTATACATGCTTGTTTATCAACTTGAATGCTTACTATATGACATAAGAAGACTATATGTGCGTTGGTTTTTTATTTTTTGATTTTTTTTGAATGTTTATGCCCATTTGAATCTTGGTCAAATTCTAGGTTTGACCAAGATTTAAACAAGCTTAAAACATAAAAATGAAAAGGTAAGCTTGGATCCTTCTTAGTCACTCTAAAATTAAGCTTTCGGGAAGTTTTTGAAATTTCCATGTTTGAAACCTAAAACCATAAGACAAAGTTAAGGGTTAGGGGTAGATACATGCCTTTTCTGTTTTGAATATATCTAGACCTTATTTATCAACTTGAATGCTTACTAAATATGACATAAGAAGGCTACGTGCTTTGGTTTTCCATTTTTTGATTTTTTTTTTGATTTTTTATGCTCATTTGAATCTTGGTCAAATCCTAGGTTTGACCAAGATTTAAACATGTTTAAAACATGAAAATGAAAAGGTAAGCCTGGATCCTTCTAAAATGAAGCTTTTGGGGGGTTCTTGAAATTTCCATGTTTGAAACCCAAAACCACTTCTCTTCATGCTTGACTTTATAAGACAGAGTTTAGGGTTAGGGGGTAGATACATTAGTTGTCTGGTTTGAATATGTCTAGACATGCTTGTTTATCAACTTGAATGCTTACTATATGACATAAGAAGACTATATGTGCGTTGGTTTTTAATTTTTTTGATTTTTTCTGAATGTTTATGCCCATTTGAATCTTGGTCAAATCCTAGGTTTGACCAAGATTTAAACAAGTTAATTTAAAACATGAAAATTAAAAGGTAAGCCTGGATCCTTCTTAGTCTCTCTAAGATGAAGCTTTTGGGAGGTTTTTGAAATTTCCATGTTTGAAACCCAAAACCACTTCTCTTTATGCTTGACTTCATAAGACAGAGTTTAGGGTTAGGGCCAGGGTAGATACATGATTTATGCACATATTTTGCAGAGTTTTCATGCATGCATGAAAAGTTGCGAGTATATACATCAAATGTATGTGGGGCCATGATTCAACACTTTGACAAGTATGGTTCTTGTGTAGTAGTATTGTAGTAGTACCAAGCTCACATGTGGGAAGAAATTAAGCTCGACGAAGTCCAACATGTTGCCAAACTATTTGAAGTGCTATTTTATAAAACATTGGTATGGCATGTCTCGTATTTTCCCTAGCTATATATATAGAAAAAGACGAACAATCCATGATGTTCAATTGCCTTTTCTGAACCACCTTTGCCATGATTTCAAATCTGATCAAAATCATGGGGGGTAGGGGACGAGTGTGTTTCTTTTTCATGCATCGCTCGTATTTGCAAGTTTTGGGGGGTCCCACAAATACAGGGTTTAGGGTTAGGGGTAGATACATGATTTTTCTAGTTTGAATATGTCTAGACCTTGTTTATCAACTAGAATGCTTAATATATGACATAAGAAGACTATGTGCTTTGGTTTTTCAAAAAAAAATTGAATTTTTTATGCCCATTTGAATCTTGGTCAAATCCTAGGTTTGACCAAGATTTAAACAAGTTTAAAACATGAAAAAGAAAGAGTAAGTCTTTTTTAGTCACTCCAAAATGTACCAATTGATAGATGGGTGAACTTGGCTTCATGGAAAAAATAATATCCTGTAAATGAGTTAACTTGGCTTTCCTACCGTTGAATCCATAGGAAACATTGTACTAATACAATATAATAATCACCCGAGTTTTTACACCAACAGGTCTGTCACTTACGTGACCAAGCATGAGGTCCCACACTTCAGTGAGCACAAGTCACGTGAAGTAGCTACGCAAACTCCCAACCATCTTCTTTTTCAAGAGAAGACGCACCAGGATGCGTACTGGAAGTCTCTGGGTCCTTCAGGATCCTTCGGTCGTCCCTCTCACGCAAAAAAACATCTCTCTCATTCTCGGTCTCGCTCGACTCGCTCGCTCGCTCGCAGCCTCGCACCTCATGCGCGCTAAAAAACCCTGCGCACTGACAAACCCTACACAACAATCAACATCACCCGAAAAAGGGTAGACACCATAATAAGAGGGGCCTCGTTACTGCTCTCCCTTCTTGTCCTTCCGTGTGATCCATGTTCCTTCGAGTTTCACTAGACGGGCAAACACATATGTGTTGCATAGTAATAATAAAAAAAGTAAAAAAATCGACCTACGAATCTATGATTAAATAGGTTAAACTAGGGTTTTGCCCAGTACTACAGATAAAGTTTAAAACAATCCAACTACGGGGTTCAAACAGCCCCATTTCTAATCCAAGCATTTTTTGAATTTTTATGCCCATTTGAATCTTGGTCAAATCCTAGGTTTGACCAAAGTTTAAACAACTTTAAAACATGAAAATGAAAAGGTAAACCTGGATCCTTCTTAGTCACTCCAAAATGAAGTTTTTGGGAGGTTTTTGAAATTTCCATGTGTGAAACCCAAAACCACTTCTCTTCATGCTTGACTTCATAAGACAAAGTTTAGGGTTAGGTGGTAGATACATGATTTTTCTGGTTTGAATATTTCTATACATTGTTTATCAACTTGAATGCTTACTATATGACATAAGAATACTATGTGCTTTGGTTTTCCATTTTTCTTACTTTTTCGAATTTTTTATGCCCATTTGAATCTTCATCAAATCCTAGGTTTGACCAAGATTTAAACAAGTTTAATTAAAACATGAAAATGAAAAAGTAAGCATGGATCCTTCTTAGTCACTCCAATATGAAGCTTTTGGGAGGTTCTTGAAATTTTTATGTTTGAAACCCAGAACCACTTCTCTTCATGTTTGACTTCATAAGACAGAGTTTAGGGTTAGGGGGTAGACACATGATTTGTCTAGTTTGAATATGTCTATACATTGTTTATCAACTTGAATGCTTACTATATGACATAAGAATACTATGTGCTTTGGTTTTCCATTTTTCTGACTTTTTCGATTTTTTTATGCCCATTTGAATCTTGGGCAAATCCTAGGTTTGACCAAGGTTTATACAAGTTTAAAACAAGAAAATGAAAAGGTAAGTCTGGATCCTTGTTAGTCACTCTAAAATGAAGCTTTTGGGAGGTTTTTAAAATTTCCATGTTTGAAACCCAAAATCACTTCTCTTCATGTTTGACTTCATAAGACATATATAGTTTAGGGTTAGGGGGTTGATACATGATTTGTCTGGTTTGAATATGTCTAGACATGCTTGTTTATCAACTTGAATGCTTACTATATATGACATAAGAAGGCTATGTGCTTTGGTTTTCCAAGTTGAATGCTTACTATATATGACATAGTTTGAATATGTCTAGACATGCTTGACTTCATAAGACAGAGTTTAGGGTTAAGGGTAGATACATGCCTTTTCTGGTTTGAATATGTCTAGACCTTGTTTACCAACTTGAATACTTACTATATGACATAAGAAGGCTATATACGTGCTTTGGTTTTTCATTTTTTTGATTTTTTCTGAATTTTTATGCCCATTTGAATCTTGGTCAAATCCTAGGTTTTACCAAGGTTTAAACAAGTTTAAAACATGAAAATGAAAAGGTAAGCATGGATCCTTCTTAGTCACTCTAAAATGAAGCTTTTGGGAGGTTTTTGAAATTTTCATGTTTGAAACCCAAAACCACTTCTCTTCATATGCTTCACTTCATAAGACAGAGTTTAGGGTTAGAGGTAGATACATGATTTTTCTGGTTTGAATATGTCTACACCTTGTTTATCAACTTGAATGCTTACTATATGACATAAGAAGACTATATATGTGCTTTGGTTTTTCATCTTTTTGATTTTTTCTGAATTTTTATGCCCATTTGAATCTTGGTCAAATCCTAGGTTTGACTAAGGTTTAAACAAGTTTAAAACATGAAAATCAAAAGGTAAGCATGGATCATTCTTAGTCACTCTAAAATGAAACTTTTTGGAGGTTTTTGAAATTACCATGTTTGAAACCCAAATCCACTTCTCTTCATGTTTGACTTCATAAGACAAAGTTTAGGGTTATGCATGGGTAGATACATGCTTTTTCTGGTTCGAATATGTATAGACCTTGTTTATCAACTTGAATGCTTACTATATGACATAAGAAGGCTATGTGTTTTGGTTTTTCATTTTTTTGATTTTTTTTCTGAATTTTTATGCCCATTTGAATCTTGGTTAAATCCTAGGTTTAACCAAGATTTAAACAAGTTTAAAGCATGAAAATGAAAAGTTAAGCCTGGATCTTTCTTAGTCAATCTAAAATGAAACTTTTGGGAGGTTTTTGAAATTTCCATGTTTTAAACCCAAAACCACTTCTCCTCATGCTTGACTTCATAGGATAGAGTTTAGGGTTAGGGGGTAGATACATGATTTTTCTCGTTTGAAAATAAGAAACCTATGATAGGGTAGTAAAAAACAAAACGTCTTCACAAAACAGACTATCGTGTATGAAGATTCATGGTTTTCAAGCCAAATGACATAGTTATGGCCATATTTGTGTCATAGTTTGTTATAATGTGCCCAAATTGGGCATGGTGGTGCATCTTGCCATTCCCAACAATATTGCTGACTAGACTTTTCAACTATTTCGGTATAAAAACTCATTTTTTTATTTTCTAGATGACAAAATAGGTTTATTTTGTGAATGGAGTACATAAGATACGGGTAAAAATGGCGCCTCTACATTTTTAAGATAAACTAGGCCATATTTTAGTGCCAATTCCTAACTCTTTACGATTTTTTGTGATTTCTAGCCAGTTTCACACATTTAAATGACTTTATGCTGATTTATTGAAAGTAATTCAAATTTGAAATGTATGTGTGTTATAAGTTGGTCCTAGAAATCACCCAAAATCATTTTTAGATACATATTACTTACTATATACATAAACCAGTGATAGTACTGAAATATTCAACCCCTTTGCATGGATAATCATGTCAACCATTTTGACCTGGTTTTAAAATAAATAAATGAAAACGAAGAAAACCTCAAAAATTGTAACCCTTCCGCATTGAGTGCTTATAGGTGTACTAGTTGACAGGGAAAATAAGAAACCTGTGATAGGGTAATAAAAAACAAAATGTCTTCACAAAATGGACTATCGTGTATGAAGATTCATGGGTTTTAAGCCGAATGATATTGTTATGGCCATATTTGTGGCATAGTTTATTATAATGTGCCCAAATTGGGCATGGTAGTGCATCTTGTCATTCCCAACAATGATTCAAAAGTTTGTTTGGTTCTTGTAGTAACGTGTGCACGTGGGAAATTGAAAAAGCAAGGCAAACTCCAACATATATGAATGGTGAGAGAACACATTAAAGGTTATTCTAACAAAGATCATGCTTGTTTTCTTACCTATGTAGTATTGTACATCACAAATGTGAAATGAAAATATGTGCATCTCTATAAACCCTAAACCCCCTAACCCTAAACATTTATAAACCTATATATCACTACGATAAAAAATGAGTCATGAGATTCAAAGGTTTGCCATTGTTTTCTTGTAGTACTTAATATAATGCTCCCACACTTTTGGGAAGTGAGTGGAACATGTACTCAAACACATGTGGTGCCAAAAACTGTGCACGGTTCTTCTAAAAGAGGATATACAAGTGTATATATATGCCATGTTCATTTGGTATTGTCATATATAGAGGTAGTATGTAAACCACAAATGATATGACTCGATATTCATGCTTTGTTTCGACTTTTTTTCTATCGAGCCCCACAATAACTTTGGCATGTTCTGAAATTGATGTCGATCAATCTCACGACGCTCGCCCTTGTTTTGTGCTAGCTTGTTGGACGATGCGGCTCGTGTGTTTGGCCATTATATCTCTTGTACCATGGCTCCAGACATTTGGATCACACATCCCTGTATTTTTTTCAGTTATTTGTTTGAAATGTACTTCATCTATCCACTGTTCAAATTTGCATTTAAGAAATTTAGCCCAAAAAAATTGTGCATATATGGATGCACATTGAGATGGCCATCTCGTGTCATGTTTCCCCACAAATGAGAATTAGATTAATTGGTGGCAGGCAAGTAAAAGCACATTTATATGCAACAACCCAAAATGCACATATTTTGCAAAGTTTTCATGGTGGCTACTTGTTAGGACATGGTGTTCTAGCTAATAGGTCTAAATGCAACTATTGTGAAAAGTGTATTGCAAGTTTGTTTCAAAATGTTAAAAAGTTCTGAAAAGAATTCATGTGTGTATATCCAGACATGCTCTCTCCGCACAAAAAAAAATTATATGAAAAAGATATTTTCTGCGGGATGAGTGAAAAAGATAAATAAAAATCTCGTGAGAAGCTATTTTAAAGCACCAAAAATTATCTTTTTTTACAAGTTATAATAAATATTTTTCTGAGACTTTATGTGTGAACATAGAATGTCCAGGTGTACACCTAGATTTTTTTCATATTTTTTAAACATTATAAAGTATGTTTTTTAAGCAGTGGATGCATCCACACCTATGAACTAAAATGCATTTCTGAGTAAACTTAGACTTTATCCTTCTACCGGTGGGTGGTGTATCATGAGCAAGGTTCCATTCTCCCTCCAAGGAACATTAGTCTTGGAGCAGGTTCTTGTGGGACCTGATTCAGGGTGTGGAGCGGCAGTGGCACCTACCGCGCCGACAGTGGTCGTTAGCTTTAAGGGTTTGATGTGTTAAAATATGTAATCTTGTCTTTTTTATTAATTTATATTTTTGAAATAGTTGCCTAGTGCATTAATCTAATATGGTATCAGATTTAGGAGGTTTTAAATTTAAGCCTCGGCTAGTGCACTATTAATCTACTTCAAATAGTTGCTGCCATCGATTACCCACGTTCTAGTATCCTAACTCTCTCCAACAATTTGGAATTTTAGAATAGTTGGTTGGTGCATCATGCTTCCGGCTTGTCTTTGGACCGCTTGGTGAGGCCTCTAGATTTAGATGGTTGGCACCAGTGTGAGGTTAGGGCGCATGGTTACGATCATGTTCATCTCCATCATCAAGCTTGTCGATGTAGCGACATATGCCGCCAAGAATGTGGCTTTAGATTGATTGATGTATTCGTTTTGTCACATTTTGTTGAGATGTCACAAAAAAAACTTGCGTGCATCTTTTTGATGCAGAAACCGGAGAATTCGACCTCCTTTTCAAAAAAGATAATGCTTTCCTGACTTTGACAACCTCTTTGTCAGCATAGGTGCCACTAAAAACATCGAGAAGGGGTCTTCTTTCTCTTAGTCGTAAGTTGTGTATATCCCAACTAGGAATGAGGTTTTGTTTAATATCTTTGCAAATCCATTTGATCACACCGTTGCTATCCTATTTAGCAAATTGTATCCATAATTTTATGCAATTAAATAATTACGACTATGTTCTATGCCTCATACTTCTAGATTAAACTATATGAAAAATTGCTAATATACTCAACAACAATTAGGAACTAAATGAGACTGGTGTGGCCGTGTGGGGAATTTCCGTAGCTAGGCTATAAACACTGAGATATATAGAGAGACTCAAATGAAAATGGTGGCGGCATCAACCCTTCGGAGTCCACGTCGATGCCTATGTTGCGTGTTTTGCCTTCCACGGTCTAGATTTGTACTAAATTGATCACAAATTTGTGAGTGTCCTCTCATGCAGCGTTTTCAACTTTACTAGACCATGGAAGCGCGCGTTGTCGCGCCCGTCCATCTTTCAGGGAAAAATATTTGTAAAAACACAAATAGGTACATTTGGTAAAACTTTCAACCAGAATTATAATGCAATGATACATGTTTTAGCATTTCATATAATTCTAGAACTAATACACTCGAGTAACTGCTTTATGTCCACATTTCTCTAATCACATAGCAGAAACATTAAAAATTATATCCTCTTAATGCTCCCATCATCTATTCTTGCACAATATTCAACTTTAGTATGAAGGTCCGTTCTCAAACAAATCAAGCCTTGCATTGTTGAGCACTAATCTTTTATCTCTTAATAGGAATCCCCCACTACTTGATTTCTTTGAGCTGTGGTGCTTCCACGTCATTCCTTTTATTTGCCCATCGTTTTGCCTACTTGCAGCGGCCCAGCAAAGTTTGACGCTTCCCAAGCTTCCTATGTGGCTCATAACTAGGCAGAGGCAATTTAATTCTTCCCTTCCTGGCTCATCTATTCACCAGTTCATTTTTCTAACTGCCCTTTCCTTATAAAAACTAATCTTCACGGCTGCCCCGTTCCTCTTCCTTTGCAGCTAAAACTCTCTACAAGAAGTTCATCCGAAATCGAAGAAGGGGGTGTCCACGATCTCCACGGGGTCAAATCAACCAAAAATCTATCCTAATTTGAAGCTCCCCTATTCGCTTGCCCTTAATCCTTTCATTCTCGATCTCGCAATCTTCGTATGTATTGTATACCCAGATGCAAAATCGGTCTCCCTGTATGTCGCAGGTAGTCACTGTCATCCGGCTGGATCAGTTCATTGCCGCCTTTTTGGTAACCTTGATCGCTCCGGTCAGACACGTGTGAGACGTGGTCGCTAATTCCCTTTGTATTATTAGCCAGCAAATTCTTTTTATGGAATTCTAGACCAGACATTGTCATATCCTTTTCTACGCAACCTTTGATCTTTTTTTAGTTGTTTGTATCGTCAGTGTGCAGTGTGCTGCACCCGTCAATTCGCACTTTATGATTGTGAACATACCACCAATTTAATTCCGGTGATGTATTTTGTGGTTCCCTTGTCTAATACATTTTCTTTTACATAACTGTTTTCCTAACGAGTTTATGCTGATACATTACTTGCAGGTGACATCATGTATCCATCTCTGTATATACAATTATTTCTCCTATCGAGTTTGATGCTCTCCTCTGGGTGGTCACTCTCCAAATTGGACCTTTGTATTCTTCGTTGAGTAAGCCAGAGAGGTAAATACTGCCTCAAAAGTATAAGCTTGCTGCATCAGTGCAAAAACAAGATCATGTGCCCTTTTTGACATGAAGATCAGGTACTTAGGCTAGCAATAATCAGTTTTTTTGTCTGATGGCATTATATACATTGTTACTATTTTCTGATGGCAGATTAATGACAATCATCCCAGCTCCAAATTACCATATGGAAAGCTATGTTGACAGATATGAAAGCTTAATGTTTTAATTTCAGATTGTTATGCGATGTTAGAAAGGCCCACGACATGCTAGAAAACTAATTTGTAAAATGGATAAGATACATTCATTTCTTCGCAGGATTTGCTCATCCGTAATGACCAATCACAAATATGAGCATTGAGTTTATGACTAAAAAACTTAGCCATAATTTAGAAGAGAATGTAATCATTGTCCTACATGATTTTTGTTGCTCTATGTTCCATATAAAACTTAGCCATAATTTATAAGAGAATGTAACCATTGGACTACATAGGAAGCAACATATAGTGTGGTACTCCAACGTCCAAACTAAAAAACACTGCAGCTTTGCAGATTAAAGTTTCTAAAGGCAGAAGAAGTAACTATCTTTCACTCGAGTTCTAAACCAAAAATAGTTTGCTTCAGATGGCATCATCTTTTGTATTGTATTGGTTCTAAAAAAAGGTAGGTATGCACGTAATTGTATAGTTTCTATACTTTTTCGCTGCAACGCGCGGGGTATCATCTAGTTCTCTTTATTTTAATGGCTAAACTTGAATGCCCATATTAAGTGCAGCGGTAAACCTAAAAGATGTCCCTCTTAGAGCCAATCACAAACCGTCATCTAAGAAATATGAAACAATTAGATCCATTATCTGAGAAGTAGGAATATACAGTAACTTTTTATTATGCACAAAACTGATGTCCACAATCCATGGCTTTCAGCCTTCCATATGAACACAATATTTTCAGTGGTTTTCTCGCCCGCCTCGTGGTAGGTCTGGGGGCATTTTACTTGGCGTCCGCATTGACACCATGACTGTTCTAGCTAGTTCTGATGGAGAGTATCACATTAAGCTCGACATTCAGAATAAAGCTGACGGTTTCACTTGGAGTCTGGTTGCTGTGTATGGTGCCGCCCAAGATGCTTTTAAGGCTGACTTTTTACGTGAGTTGGTAAATCTTTCTAAAGATAATCCCCACCCGATTTTGATTGGAGGGGATTTCAATTTACTAAGATTTCCTCATGAGAAAAGTAAAGGTCTTTTTGATGGACATTGGCCTTTCTTGTTTAATGCTGTCATTGATAGCCTTGACTTAAGAGAGGTGTTTATGTCTGGTCGACAGTTTACTTGGGCCAACAGCTTGCCTGAGCCCACATACGAAAAGCTAGATCGCGTGTTGATGGATACCGAATGGGAAGATAAATACCCTATGGTGTCTGTTCGTGCACTAGAACGTATTGAAAAATTGTCTGACCATGCTCCTATCCTCTTAACTACCGGGAATCCCCGACCTGTTTGTAAGCGGCCTTTCAAATTTGAACTTGGCTGGTTACATAGAGAAGGGTTCCATGAGATGGTTAAGAAGGTTTGGGAGAGGCCAGTTGGGGGTAGCACTCCAATCTTGAGATGGAATAATAAAATGCGTGCAATGCGCGGACATCTCTCCGGTTGGGCTGCCCATACATCCGGTCTCCTCAAAAAGGAGAAGGCTCGCTTATCAACTATGATTGATGAGCTAGAGGCGGTTGCCGAGGTAAGACCGTTGTCTACGCATGAGATTGAACTTAAGAACCAGTCCAATGCGCGGATGGCGAGTCTTCTTCGCGAAGAGGAACTCAAATGGTATCAACGTTCCAAAGCCCATTTCATTTTGGAAGGGGACTCAAATACGCGATATTTCCATGGCATAGCCAATGGGAGACATCGGAAAAAACGTATTCACTCTCTTATTCAAGATGAAGGGTTGATTGAAGGCCATGAGCAACTCAAATCTTACATTACTAATTATTATAAAGGCTTGTTTGGTCCTCCGGATGAAAGTTCCTTCTCTCTAAATGAGGACTTAACAGCTGATATACCCCAAGTTTCTATAGAGGAAAATGGCTTACTAACTGCACAGTATTCTGAGGAAGAAGTGCAGAAGGCGATTTTCCAAATGGAATGCAACAAAGCACCGGGTCCCGATGGTTTTCCAGCGGAGTTTTATCAAACTTTCTGGGATACTATTAAAACGGATCTTCTAGATTTGTTCGGTGCTCGCATATAGGACAACTAGAATTATTTCGTCTAAATTTTGGTGAAGTAATCTTGTTACCGAAAGTTAATGAGGCAGAAAGGATTCAACAATATAGACCTATTTGCCTCTTAAATGTAAGTTTCAAGATTTTCACGAAAGTGGCCACCATTAGACTTAATACGGTTGCAGATCATGTCGTTCAACCATCACAAACTGCTTTCATGCAAGGAAGAAATATCCTAGATGGAGTGGCGGTTTTGCATGAGACGGTACATGAGATGCATACTAAGAAATTAAATGGGGTTATTTTAAAATTAGATTTTGAAAAGGCCTATGACAAGGTCAAGTGGTCTTTCTTACAACAGACACTTAGGATGAAAGGTTTTTCTCCTGAATGGCGCGCTTTAATAAATGATTTCGTGTATGGAGGTAGTGTGGCAATTCGGGTTAATGATGACACCGGCCATTATTTCCAAACACGAAAAGGGTTACGCCAAGGGGATCCGTTATCACCAATGTTATTCAACATTGTGGCGGATATGCCTGGCTATACTCATAGAGCGGGCCAAGTCTGATGGTCAGATTGAAGGTGTGATTCCACATCTTGTTGATGGTGGTTTATCTATCCTTCAATACGCCGACGATACAATCATGTTTATGGATCACGATCTCGAAAAAGCTCACAACCTGAAATTAATTTTGGCGGCTTTTGAGCAGTTGTCGGGATTGAAAATCAATTTCCATAAAAGTGAATTGTTCTGCTTCGGTGATGCCCAAGATGATACAGCTCTATATACGAGTTGTTTGGTTGCGGGCAAGGCCAATTTCCTATTCGCTATTTGGGTATTCCGATTCATTATCGGAGACTTACAATTGCTGAATGGAAAATAGTGGAAGAAAGATTACGTAAGCGCCTTAGCAGCTTGGAAAGGTAAATTGCTGTCCCCGGGAGGAAGATTGGTACTCATTAATTCGGTACCGACAAATATGGTACCGTATATGTTATCATTCTTTCTATTGCCAAAAGGAATTCTGCACAAACTCGATTATTATCGATCCGGATTCTTTTGGCAAGGGGACAGCGAGAAAAAGAAATATCGTCTGGTTAAATGGAGTATAGTTTGTAGTCCCAAAGATCAAGGCGGGCTTGGAGTTCATGACCTCGAGGTCAAGAATTCAGCTCTTCTGGGTAAATGGCTTTTTAAGCTCCTTACCGAGGATGGGATTTGGCAATCTATTCTTCGGAGAAAATATATCGGCTCTAAGACGTTATCCCAAGTGGTTTGGAAACCTGGGGATTCACACTTCGGGCTGGTCTAATGGCGACAAAGAATATCTTTTTCCGTCATGGAACTTTCTCAATTAAGAATGGAGCACAGATACGGTTCTGGGAGGATGCTTGGTTAGACAATGCACCCCTAAGCGAACAGTATCCTGCGTTGTATAGTATCGTTCGTCGCAAAGGAGATACCATTGCCACAGTAATGGCTACTTCTCCCCCGAATGTGACGTTCAGACGAGTTTTACTAGGACAAAGGCTTTTGGCATGGAATGCCTTAATTCAAAGGTTGGGGGATATTAATCTATCACCTGAACCAGATGAATTTAGGTGGAATTTACATGTAGATGGCTCTTTCTCCGTCAAATCCTTATACAGCGCCATACTTCATTCTGATTTACCAGTTGATAATAATAAGAAAATTTGGAAGATGAAGATACCATTAAAAATAAAAATATTTGGATGGTATCTTCGTCGAGGTGTCATCCTCACCAAAGACAATCTTGTTAAGCGGAATTGGCACGGAAGTACTCAATGTGTTTTTTGTCATCACGATGAAACTATTAAACACCTTTTCTTCCAGTGCCAATTCGCGAGATCTATTTGGTCTGTCATCCAAGTAGCGTCTACCCTGTATCCTCCGACTAGTGTGGCCAATGTCTTTGGCAATTGGCTTCATGGTATAGATCCAAGGTTTAAGTTGCTTCTTAGGGTGGGGGCGCTAGCAGTTATCTGGGCGCTTTGGCTGAGTAGAAATGACAAGATTTTTAATGATAAAAATTGCTCTTTATTGCAGGTCATCTACAGATGTACAGGTATTCTCCGTTTGTGGTTACCTCTTCAGCGCATGGAGAACCGAGACCTGTTTACGGAGGTCTGTACACGGTTGGAGGCTACGGCGAGGGATACTTTTTCCCTACATGAGTGGCAGCATAGTCTACGGATTGAAGCCCCACCCACACCTTAGGCGTTATATGTTTCATCGTTCCGATATGTATTCCGCCTAGTTCTTTTTTAGTTTGGCACCTTTTTGGACTTAAGACTCATAAACGGCTGTGTGCATCCTGGTTATGCAGAGGCTGGATGTAATTGCTTCTAAAGAGTAATAAAGCATCCTTTATCGAAAAAATATGAACACAATACAATTGACTTTCGTTCTAACGTACCAACAGAACCAGGTGAATAATAACAAGGAATGTTTATTAAACCCTGCTACTGTATCAGATAAATAAAATCTGAGCTCACATCTTTCTGATCTTCGATTTATCTGTATCTTCATATCAACGTTTTTGTTATCCACATATTTTTGGCATACCGTAGCATTGGGATTCTCAAAAAAATAAAGCACGTCAATATACACTCAGGTTACCTGACAAAAACGAATTGCACTCAGGTTAGTCTAACAGACACAGAAATAACGTTTTTCTAATCTGGAACTTCTTACGGAAGCAAGCACAGCCTTAGCAGATTGCAAACAACTCAACAACACTTTCCCACTCTCAAACTTCTTATGAAATAAAGTGCATCCTCTGCATTGCAAACCAAACTAAAAATTTCTCCTCACCTTAGGGATGCTTGAGATGCTTGAGAATTCATTGCAACTGTCATACACTCATACTGGGCAGATTTTGTGTTTCTAAAATAAAGTCCATAGCTTGCAAACAGTAAAAGCATACTAATTAAATTATATGCTTTGAATCAAAGAATAAAGTAATAAACCTTTAAAATGCTATCAATACTTACAAGTGCAAAGGCAGTAGCATCTGATTGGAGTGACATGCCAGGTCGCTAGCTGAACCAAATATGAAAGCATCTAAAAGGGTATGCCCAAGATTTAAATTGAAGCAAATTTAATGAACAAACAGGAAACAGGTATGCCCAAGATTTAAATTGAAGCAAATTTAATGAACAAACAGGAAACAGGTATGCCAGTGGACTGAAATCGCCGTAAACATAATTTAGAATTACTAATTCAGAGTTATTCCACAAACCTAAACCTTTTACTGACCCATCCAAAAAATGACGATCCAAGGATAGTCCAATCCAGAACTACCGAAATTTCCGCTCCAGACAATCATGCATAAGATAATTAGCTGGAATTCAAAGATATGGCATGCTTCTGAAATATTGCATACATTTTAAGTGTACTGCTGCTTGTATTTTTTTCCTTATTAAAAAATATTGAAGAACATTGCAACATATACATGTTCATTGCAACAAAAAGATCAGGGAATTAACCGTTTAATCATGCAAATTATTCAAATGCACCTAAAAGAAAATGTGATAGAAGCTATTAAGGATGCTAGACACCATAAAAGTCAAAGAAATTCATCACATAGGGAGCCATTGTCCATGTGTGTGATTGCAGACAACAATTGATTTGAAAGTCAATTTAATAGAATCTATTAATATAAGAACTAAGCCAGCCTTTTCTGCACAATGGTTCTTCCATGGTCCACTTCAATCTGCCACAAGCATGGTCAATAGGCCCTGAAAGTTAAACTAATAGGCTGATTCAAGAAAAATTGTCAGATGGCCTATAACTCTCTGGTACCATTTCAATAATTTTGTTTCCAGCCATTCCTTGTCTACTTAATATCTTACAGTAATATTGTTAGCAGTCAGAACCCAGTTGATCAATATTATTAGAGTAGCACTTGGATTTCAATGGTATTTTTTACCTTGTGTTTGGAACAGTACCGTGTTCGCACTCTCTTCTTCTGATGAGAACAAGCTCTTGGTTCTGGAACGTTGCGGTGAGCAGGCCTATGTTTCAGTGCGTTACCACCTATGCAATATGAACAATCGAACAATTAGTCGATCTGGAATATTACCATCACAAAAAATTTTAAGAGAAGTGATAACAAATGACTCATATTTGTGTTCTTTGCAACTCATAAGTAATAACCACATAAATGACAGGGATAGATCATTAAAGTAAGTAGCCATATTACAATATGAAAAGTTGAATAATGATTGGAAAATACTATACAATTCTGAAATGCCACATAAAAGATGTAAATTCCATTACCATTGAGAAAGAAAAAAACACAATGAATTTGACTAATCAGGTCCATACCCACAGAGCCAAAAGCATAATGTTTCACCTCTCCACAAACAAAAACTTGCTATCAGTTCTAGTGAGAAGTTGGGAACTTGGGATTCTCACCTGAAACTGAATCGAGCAAAGAGTCCTTGCATCACAGTGGAAAGAAGAGGACTTTTGCATTGTGTTCATTATCCACTGGAAACGCAGATCAACCCACAATATGGTGCTTCAACGTAAGAAAATACGTATCTGATGTATGCACCGATATTAGATCAATGTATATGTGTGCTAAATTATTCAAGAAGACAAGCAAAACGTTCACAAACCTACTTAAGGTTGGTTAAAGTCAGATGCTCAATGTAGACGGCGAAGGAGCTTCGGTTGATCAGGTTGCCGCTGGCGGAAGACGATTGGAGCTCCTCCACTGCTGCTAAGGCCGTTTTGCTCAGATGGACTGCAGAAATTAGCTCACTAAACTTCTTCACATTACTGAATTTTCCTTTAAATAATGTAACCAAGAACATGACAAAGCCACACTTCAAGGCACCATCAGAGAACAAGAGGTTTCAATAGCTAATTTAGTGGATCAAAAGAAATGATAAGGATGTAAATCGTGACCTATTGATTCCAGAAAATGTCATATGGACAGATGGCCAGCGCCAGCCTGCTCTGTCAAAATAAATTCTTTGGAAGGCAAGATGGAGTTGCTATGATTTCCCACACATGAATCAACGATAGTGCTTTTGTATAAACAAACCCCTTTACGCGTCCAAATAGAAGAGTTGATAGCACAGGGCAACTTGTGTGTAAAAGAAATTACAAATTACAAACTACTCAGCAAAGGGTCTTTTCAACACACCTGAAAGAAGCGGGTCTTTGCATTTTGTTCATCATCTGCTTCCCATCCTATTCCTTCCACCCACCACAGGCGTAGGTACCCACTAACCCACACGACGAAGATTAATGCCCGAAAATACTTGTCCAAAACGAACACCATGTAATAGGTCAATATTTGTGCCAAATTCTTCACCCAGATGAGCAAAGACGATTTCAGAAACCTCACAGTGCGCGAGTCTCCTGCGAGGGCACCTCGTACCAGAGGTGGGTGGATGTGATTGTGCGTGTGGATGCTGATCAAAGAGAGAAACATGGATGTAGATCTAGATCAATGGGATGTCGTCGTAGGAGAGATCAGACAGTAGTATAAAAAAAACGATGATAACGCACAACACATCATCTGAAGGTATATATGATGCCCCCACGGGGGCCTCACAGCGTATCCACGGTAGCATCCACGCAGGAAACTTGGCAGGCACGGGCTGGCCGGTTGCCTTTTTCCATGTACCACTGCTGGTCCACGTGGCGCTATCTAATTGGCTCAAAAAAGGAGAATAGGTGAGACAAAACCAGTGAGGGACGAAACTGTTAGGAATAAGTTAGCGTCATATTTAGGCTAAGTGAGCAGTTAGGATTATGTTAGTAATAACTGCCAGCAGTTGCCTTATTCTAGCGTTGTCCAAACGCCAACTTCTCCGAAGGGTTGCTATGCCTGTTCGGAAGGGACGCGTACTGTAACCGACATTGTAAAAGACGCATGTTCAGATACTATATAAGGCCTGAACAGTACATCAATGAGATCATCCATTTTCACTTCACTCTCTCTCGCTTCTCTCGTTTCTTCACACGTTATCATGCACTTGTCTCTGCCAAAGCAATAGGCAATAGTAGGAGAACAGAGAAAGGTGAGTAAAGATGGCTTCCCCGCCGCAACTTGCTTTTTTCCTTCGCTCAATTTGTGGCTAGGGAATACCGTCGCTCCAACTATTCTCGCCGGACTTTCACTCGCGCTGCCGCTCGCCGTTGGAACTCTGACCGTCGCCATCAGCGTCGCCCAGAGCAGAACGGTGGCCTCCGCCGCCGCCACCACGGCAACCGCTGGGTGTCCCGTCGCCGCTTCGGCCTTGGCGGTGGCCTCCGCCGCCCCGTTCGTGGCAACCGCTGGGCGCCCCAGCAGCACAACCGTCACGACAACCGCCCGCTGCAGTGCCACCGCTCCCCTGGAGCACCGGGGCCAAGCACCACGGCTATTGTGCGCCGGGAACAAACCCCGGTGGCCGCTGCAGAGCCGGCCGTCGTCGCCGCGCCGGAGGTCGCAGCGCCGGAGGTCGCCGCGGAAGAAGTGGTGGACGCAGTGTATGAAGACGAGGCCTCAGCCTCAAATATCAGCGCGGACGCCGACGAACTGATTCCGGTGCCGCCGGAGTTCGCCGTCCCGCCCATGGAGTGGCTGCTGGGCGGACCAAGCGCCGGTTGGCTCGTGGACGACCCCGAGCGCGACTTCGGCGACGAGGAACTCCTGGCACCACCGCCACCACCGGCATCGCCTCCGACGATGTACTATTGCATGCGCCACGGGCCCACGGCTTCGGACCGTGCCTCCCGTCCCCGACGCCATCCGACGAGGACATGCAGCACTTCGCTCCGCCGGGCTATGAACGAGTGCCTGTGCCGGAGTTCTCCTCGTCGTCGGCTGCGGCTCTCGTGGACGCGCACCCGCCACTGGTGAAGAAGGAGGAGGTAGTCGCCGCGGCTCCCGCACGCTCCCCTCGGGCTCTCCCCGTCCCCGACCTCAATCTCCCAGCGCCGGAGAAAGAGGAAGACGAGCCGGTACCCCAACTCCCGACGCCCTCACTGGAAGCGCGCGTCATCCTCCGCCGATTTGCCGCAGCCATGGCGGCCCGCCCCGCCGGCATCCGCAGAGGGACATGGTCGCCCGTGGCGCTCGGCCTCACGGACGAAGTCGGAGAACTTCGCCTCGACGAGGCCACCACCAGCCGCCCCTCCTCCTCCGCGGATGGTCCCTGCCGCCGCCGCTGATGGAACTACCTGTGGCCGTGGCCCGTGGGCACTCGCATGGAGTAGGGGAGCGGTGGAAGAAGAAGATGCTCGAACTGGGCGTTATCCACTCTTCGATTCCCTTTTGACCTGCTGGTCCAAGGCTTCAAAGCGGTGCCGACACAGGCTGTGGGCCAAAGGCCTTACATGCCACGCTCATGTTAATAAATAACATTATATTATAAACTATATCAAAGTTGAACCTTTCTGCCGGAAGGAGAGCGATTTGGGAACTGTTTCTCCACGTTTTCCTCTAATCACGCTCAGCCACGTAAATGTTTTTCCCTGTAGACGCGAGATGGATTCTGGTAGATGCGTTCTGTTAGTTCCTTTTCCTTCTTTTTTTTCCTTCATACAATTTGTGGTTACCGGCAGTCAGCCGGTCGATCCGTTCTTTGGGGACCGGTTACCTTCTTTACCTTTTCTTCTGTTCACCTCTAATCTCCGGTGGTACCGGTTTTGGCTGGTCGTGGGTGATTTTGGCCCATCCTTTGTATTCTCTCCTCCTCGCCAGCAGCGGCGGTCAAAGCGGTGGGGATGACCATGGAGGCATGGAGCAATCCAGGCTCTTCCCAATCCCATCTCCCCCGTCCCCAATCCCCATCGCCGGCTTCTCTCTTCCTCCCCAATCCCCACCCCCGTTGTCCACATGCTCCACCTAGGATCTACCCCCTCCTCTCCCTCCGTGGCAACCATGAACATGCGGAGGCGTCCGCGGTGCTCTCTCGTGCCGAGCTCCTCCGTGGCTGGTGGCATTAGCGTCACTTGCCGGCTACAACTCCTCACTACGTCTCCGGTTGGTCCGTCGCACGACGGCCAGGAGCGTTCGCCGCGGCAAGTATGTACGTTTTGGCCGTGGCCAACAAGGGAGAGGTGGGTGAGGCACTCGGAAATCTTTCCGATGGATACGAGAACGAAGGAGGGCGGCGCTCGGAGGATCCTCTGGCGGCGATCAGGGTCGACGGCCGCCATGACTTTGATGGGTCGGCTTTGGGTCAACGACCGCGCCGGAGAGCCTCGCACCTCTCCGCCTCCATCCGACCACGACGCCGTCGAGGAAGGCACCGTGGCACACCGTCCCTCTCTCCATCTGACGCTCTCCTTCCCATGTCTTATTTTCTCCCATGTGCATATCCCTTTTTTGGGCCTCTATGAGGATGGACAGGTTGGGTTGCCTTCCCCCGGTTAGGGATTGGAGGTAACTGTCATGGTGAAGTAGAGGGTAAGAACAGAGAGGTCCTCTTGGGCCCTGAATCTCATGGTGTTGGTTGTCTTCGGCCAGATTGGAGGCCGGAGACAGAGCTGAACAGCAGCAGATAACCCCTGCCAAAGAGGAAGAGCAGGTCAGTGCCAAAAATTGAGTCATCTTCTCCTCTCTTCTATATTTCTTAGTAATGCTAACTATAGATTTTAACCAGATAGAAGATACTATCCTCTCTTCTATGTTCCTCAGTGATGCTAATTATGTAACATATATTAACCAGATGTAGATACCGGTCACATGGCTGTAGATGCTGATCAAGAATCAAATTGGTTGTATTTTTTGGTTAACTTGATGAGCTATTAGCACTAAGAACATAAATAGATTTGGAGACGTGCTATCACTTTAGGCAAGTTGGTAGAACGGGGCTTGATGATGAGTTTGAGCCACTTGTTCTCTTGGACAAACAGATAACACATGTGAGCAAATCACAGGAAATGATGTATGACAGAAGATCCAGCTCAGTTCCGTTTTGACTGAGAGGCCAACTTGATTTTCATTGATAGTTCATGTCTAATTTCATTGCTCCTTTTCTATTTGTCATGATGAAGGATAGATTCTGAGAACCCCACTAGGAACATTTGAGGTTAGAGCGTTGGTCTTTTGTTAACTACCAATGTTTTGGGCATCATCCAACGAATTAGCTTATTTTTGTTTGCCACTGGGAGTAAAAGTACATGCTTATATTTTAATTATTCATGGTCCTGCCTTTTCTATTATCAAATACATGTGGATGCTTTATCTTGGCGTTCTTATTATCGTTGCCTTTTCATTTACATTATATGACTATTACCATTTTCAGCTTGCATGCTTTCTGAAATAAGTAGTTACTGATATATGAAAAATTACTGTTAGTATTACAGTTGTAGGATCTAATTTAAATGACCAGTATGCTGTGTGTACGTAGTTCTTTATAGGTGGCAGTAAGTTTAGATAGATGAAAAAGATCCAACATCAGTTCTATGTATGTGAGTGTGGCTGCTGGAGTAGCTAGGATATAATGTACACTCGCAATGTTTATCTTACTTCTAAATTTTCCAAGTACTATCGGTGTGAAATCTGTTTGGACCTTCTCTTTTTAGTTCAAATTGGCCCACAAAGCAGTCAACTCACAGCTTAAATGTGTTGCTAATATTATTGCAACTGTTCATTAATACAAAGTTGTATATGGTCCGGTTTAACACTACCAAGTAGATGTTAATTTCTTTGTACTGTGTATTGAGATATCAATGAGAAAAAGTATCTAGATTCTCCGGCAGGACTATATGGTGTACAAGTTCAGGTATGATCTTTGGAATGTGGTTTTCATGATTATTTACTCATAGTTTTGCTCTTTGGTATAATATATGCATCACCATATTTTGTGGTTTTAGGAGTAATGTTTAAATTATAATTGGTGTAATATATGCATCACCTTGGTTGTCCCTATCGAATTTCTATGGGAGTTACAATGGTTCATTTAAGGAGCATGACGATTGGTCGGGTACATCTGACTCTAAAAGAATTTGATTTGCAAATGTGGGTAAGTGCCATCGGAGATCCATAGTGTGCTAGCATATATTGATCTCGAGACAAGAACTATGGATGATCTGTCAAGTTTCAAGTGCATTGTGCGTTCTCAGAAAATAATACCTATACCAGATCAACGTTCCGGAGAATGATTTACCAGAAAGCTCCTCCTTGCAGAACAGCTATGTCTCTCGTTTCTAAATAAGTATACATTTTTCTCGGATAAGGCTCAATATCTGCATGGTAAAACTAGAAGATGTATGTACAAGGGTGCACCTACAGCTGCATCTACAAGTCTAACAGTGGCCCCTGCTGAGTGTTATATTTCACAAAAAATGTTTCAAAGACTCGGTTTTGCATCCCAATCCCGATACCTATTTTTCAGACTTAAACATGTGTGTGAATTTGACAAAAAAAAATGCGTGTTCATGTTCAAGTGAAGAAATTAGGTGACGAGTGCATTTATGGTTCTTTCCCAAGATTATCCCTTCATATCTTTGCACAAAATGTTGTCTGTCTCATTTGAAGAGTGGACACCTGAATATGGCTCAGTTGGATGTGTGGTCACCCGGTTTGTTAAGTTTAAGACATCTAACTTACCGTGCAACTTGAGTTCATCCCCAATAGTTGAGTATATTCTACCTCCATTTTTTTTATGAAAACTCATATGACAGCAAAAAATGACAAGTACCTTGGATCGGCAATACAGCTTGCTGCTTACAAATGCACTCGTGTTGTGTGCTGCTATTGAGGCTATACCATGCATGGTGCGCGTCAAAGTTTTATCTTCCCATCTAATCAACCTAGCACATACCTGACCAGATACTAGATGCAACTATCCATCACTTATTCTATTCATAAATGCTGATGCTATTTTTGGTATGACACTTCCTCTCTAAAACTTCTATGGTAAGCCTTTATATATATTTGCTTAGTTTGGAAACTTGCATTAGTATGCACGAAGTGGAAACTAATCATTTATCATCAACTGCAGATCCAGGATCACATTCAGGCAATCAATTTACGAATTCTGTAGTTGTCGAATTTTGTTTTTTAGTAGGAGTATGTACTTAAGAAGAATGCTTTGCTTGCAACCATAATGTGTTTGGTTTAGGTGGAAGAACCCTGTAGACAGCGCTCTGCTTTCGTGCTTTGCTTGCAAGCATAATGTGTTCGGTTTAGATAGAAGAAAAATGTAGGAATTGTCCAGTTCTCTCTGTTTCCTTATTTGTTATTTTGAAGGTTCGATCTTCTTTATCTTTGTCCAATGTATGGTATACTACTTCGTGTAATTGCTGTCAATGGATAAATCGAAGGCTGTCCTTTCTACACCCTGTCGCTATATTACTTTCTATCATTATATATACTGTCATTTTGCTTGGTGATAATCCAGTGTAATGTTAGACTTATGGGATCATGTAGTCGCGATTTTTTATCAGATCTCAGCAGCTCAGCCATCTTTGGACAAAGAAAATGAACGGATGTATGCAGAATTTAAAGAATGAGATAGGTACAAGTGAAGAAAAACCTATCGGTTTCTCCTTCCTCACACCACACAACGGGTGGAACTGCGGGCTGCGGTCATGGAGTCCGGAGAGGTCGCATTGACCCCTGTGGTCGCCTTTGCCGAACAACCACTGGACGAACAGGGTCGCGGGCTCGCGGCTACTGCCCCAACCATGGCACGGTGGCGCATCCATCTCCGATTCCGGAGCTTCTCCGCTGCCGGTGGGTGTGCGTCTCCCTCGGCCGAGCCACTATGGCTCGATGCACCCTATGTGTGACTGCTTTCCCCAAAAAAGGCCGCAGGGCAGCCAAGAGCTCACGGACTAGGTTGTGCGTCTACAGGTGCGAGCAACGGCGAGAAAGACATACCGGTGGTGACGAACCGGCGATGCAAGCCACGAGGAGCACCGTAGTATGCTCGCCTTTGCCGATTGATGCTCCGCTGGCCGGAATTGAGGAGGACCAGCGGTGGCTGTAGCTTCACCGAAATGAGAGTAGAAGGGGATCGGATGGTCGGTGCTAGGAGTGTTGAAGATGCTTGAGACTTCCGCATGCGTGCCGCGTGCGTTTTGTCTGCTCCATGCCTGTGAGTGTGAGAAAGAAACTAGGACGGTTATGTGCACCGTCTCCACAGTGTGTATTGATTTTCATTAAATATATTTTATAAATAATTGCAACATTTAAAATTTAAGATTAAATTTAAATTCTTTGTGTCTTCTCAAAGGATTACCAAAATAGGTGCGGCGGTAATATATAAAAGCCAAATCTATTTGCTTGCACCACAGCGATCCAAGTTACTGTTCATGCATGGATGAACAGTGCCACGTATGAACAGTGACTTAGGTTCAGTTTTTTTTCCCTTTTCCTACTTTTTTATAATTTTTCTAGGGATTTTGTTGACAATTTTTTATGCTGAATTCCTAGCTTTGGTAATCTTTTTAACACTACTTTTTAATGAAAACCTCTAATTTTTAACCATGAATTTAATATATAAATAAGCTGGAAAAAATGCGCAGCAATTTATCGGTACAAATATTTTAACACTATTTTACCGCGTTAACTATTTAGCAGTTATTTTTTAAAAATATATTGTCTCGGTAAAATTCTTAGACGTCGAAGTAATTTGCCGATGTCAACTTATTCAAGGGTGCATATTCTTGCGACGGTAATTTCTCAACAAGTGCACAAGCATGGGTCGATGTCAACTACGAAATATGTCGTTAACTAGCTAACAATAATTATTCGAGGGCGCATATTTCAGCGACGATAATTTCTCAACGGTGCAACAACATGGTAATGTCAACCTCGAGTTTAGTTTCCGTATCGCCAGGTGGTAACTACCTATATTTTTCTAGAAAGCAATTTCTTAGTAGACATCTTGAATATTGCCGATGTCAACTATGAAAAACACCGTTAACTACCTACTATTAATATTTAAGGCCACATATTTCTTTGTCAGACATTTTGCAACGACGCAGAAGGGTAGTAATTTTTACACGAACGTTCAACGTACCGTGGTTCTGGATAGTGATTACCCGACGATATTTCTTTAGTAGTGCATAATTCTTCAACGGTGATTCAAAAAAAAATCCAACATCCGTCCCCTCTTTTGCTTAGGGAAAATAATGTTTTGTTCTTCTACGTTAGCATCGAAAAAATGTACTCACTCCATCATTCGTCGCATTTTCACCTGGGATAATCTTCTTCTACTCCATCACCCGTTGCCTATTTCGGCCGGAGAAATACTACCATTTCTTTTTCTAGCAACACCGAAAACAAAAGCATTCCACCATCCGTCGCCTATTTCACCGGCACTTCCGCGGTACCTCAGCAACCCGGATATTGTTTTATTTCTACAATACTTTAACCAACGATCTAGAAACAAAAGCACTCCACCATCCGCCGCCTACCAAAGGCGCAGTGGAGTTTTAGATGTCTATTCAGCAGCTGAAAAGGAATCCCGTACTCTTAAAACTAAAAAAATGTTGTTTTAAAAAAGTATGCTGCACCATAGACAACATGGGCGCGGCGTGCGCCGCGCCGGAGATTTCCTAGTGCTGATTAATTACTACTAATTATTAGGCGTTGTGTAGAGTAGTCCTTCTAATCTAGGAAAGCTCCATATCTGCCACGTATCCGTATTTGTGCGTAGTACTTTAGGAACCTCAGTTCCTCTGTCGCACAGTAAATTTATATTCTAGACCTCATGTCTACTCGAATATGAAATATGACATGTTATTTATATATGTGCCTGTAGCATATTCTAACATGTCTATTCGGTACAACAATTTCATTTTATTTATTTATTTTTGCATTTGAAATTCAATTTTGTGCAAAATTCTCATTAATAAAATATGAGACTAAAAAAAAGTGACTATCTAGAATCATATTTGCGAATCACAAGGTAATGGCATCTACTGTACAAATACAGATTATCCATTACTGTGAGGTATATTCATTTGTCATTACGATGAATGATTATCTCCAAAGTGCTCTTCCAAATATATTGAAGTCAAAGTATAACATAGGGTACTAGATTGGCGTCTACTGACATATGTCGGATTATGCTTCCTAGTACCGAGAGATGTACTCCATAAAATGGAGATTATCTACAATGTGTTAACTTGAAATTCGAAGATCTACACATATTTGTTTCTAAAGCATCAGCTTAAAATTGTTCCTCTAGAACAAAATTGTTGTTTACCAAAATAATTTTACTATCAAGTAAAATTAATAAAATACATGGTCACAAATGCAGAAAAATGGCTGGCATCAATAAGAAAGAATTTGAAGAACTACAAGTTGATGGAAGTAACTATTTATCATGGGCCATGGATATGAAAATAAATTTGACCGGACGTAACCTTGGCCCTTGCATTGCCACACCCCCTGAAAATGCTCCAGAAATACCACAAGTGGTAAAGTATGTGGCATTGCATTTCATAAGGCACCACCTCCATCCTGATTTAAAAACTGAATATCTGATGGAAGAGGACCCACTAGCTTTATGGAACTTCCTAAAGGAGAGATATGATCAACAAAGAGCAGTAATGTTGCCGGAAGCCCAGAGAGAATGGTCTCTCATAAGGTTCCAGGACTTTAAGTCTGTGGCTGCATATAATTCTGCAGTGCATAAGATTAATTCCAAACTGAGATTTTGCAATAAGCAAGTTTCGGACGAGGACTTAATAGAGAAAACCTTATGCACTTTCCACCCCTCGATGAGGATATTGCAACAGCAAGTATCGTCAACGTAAATACACAAAGTATTCCGAGCTTATATACACATTACTTCAGGCTGAGAAGCATGATGAACTTCTCATGGAAAATCACAATGCTCGCCCAACGGGCGCCATGCCAATCCCTGAAGCACATGCTAATGCTCATTTTACTAGTAAATTTGGAAACCATAAAAGGAACTTCCGAAAATTTAAGGGAAAGTGGAAACTGAACAATAGTCAAAAGACCAACGGTCCATCTAAGGGGAATGGTCATTTCAATAAAAATAACCAAAATGACAACTCTCAAACTTGTCAAAGGTGTGGATGTACGAATCATCGTACTAATGAATGCAGTATGCCCGAACACCTCGTGGAACTATACATGAAGTATGGCAAAGAAGTCAAACAAGTTCATGGAAACAAAGCTGAAGCTCACGTCAACGACATACAAGACAACTCTCAAGTTGGTCCATCTCAAAGTTCTATTGAAGAATTCGAGCCAAAGGACGATATCATCCTCGATGAAGACATGCTTGTGGACTACACCCAAGATGTTTTTGGAGACCTCAATTAAACTCCATAAACACTTGATGTCATTTAGCCATTAAATTACTACAAAATGTTATATTGTATAACAATAAGTAGAATAAAGTCTATCAGACTATGTAAAAAGTCTATCAGACTATGTATATTGTATTATGTGAATCAGACATAATACTGTAATGTATTTATATTTGATATTTGTAACATAAATACTATGTTGGTGAATATGAATAAATATATATTCTATACATTCTATTTTATTTACGGGTAACAATCCGATGAAAAACAAAAATCCTATTTAAGTGAGTGGTACCACCACTACTATCATTTTTAAGGGAAATAAAACATTTCCAAACTCTTACTAAGAGTAAGGACGATGTTATGACCGTAAATAGGCATAAAAGAACAGTTATTGGTTCCTAAAGAACCATATTCATACTCCCTATATGTACTATTATTGTAGTTCAGAATGCACTCTTGTGTTATGATTATACCTTTATTCCGATTATGTTATACATACATAAAACCCGTACCTTATGTTACAAGATAATTTTCAAAACCTTGATAAATTCAAGACTTGGCAAGATTGCCTTGATCATCCTGGAATAGGTATGATAAGAAAATTATTAACAATTATGTTGGTCACAACTTAAAAGTTGTAAATTTCAAGTCATCAGACTTTATGTGCACCACATGTGCCATGAGAAAAATAATTTTAAATCTCTCTCACCTTAAAATTACAATGACCACTTATACATATTCTTAATATACAAACATCTTGTTGTAGACCCGCGGTCTTACATGGGCAGATCTATACTAGATCATTCCAACTGCATATCATACTGCTTCCCCTTGCAGTAAGTACGTGGAAATGAAACAAGTATTTCCTATCTGCGATATTTTGGTTCTTACCAATATCACCACTCCAGCGTATAGGATCTATGTGAGATATTATTATTTATTTATTATCCGTCAATCATGAATATCTCAAGCTCCTATCGGGAGAATAGCTTATAACCCGTACGCTGATTACACTTAATATAAGGACATTTTCGGCATTAGGGGAGATTCGTACCACAAAGAATGCCGATAAATTACAAATGCCATCAGACATTCAGTCCTCATATTCACGTACTTAAAAACTGAACATAAAAGTTCAATATATTTGCAACACATTGCAAATTTGTCACATACATTTACTTATGACAAAGACATCATGAAATTACATTATGCATGCATGCAATGTGCCATAAAATAGTGGAAGTATCTCGTACCACCACTATTCTCCCCAAATGAGAGCATTAGGGGCAGAAACATGGTCACATGAGAAATGAGTTCTCATATGTATCCGCGGAAATAGAGGAAATTATCTCCTCAACTAGTAAATGTAGTTCAACCTCAAGTTGAATAAAACATAACGGATGCTCATCATCCAAACCCAACATAAATGTGCACACTATTTGAAATGTTGGGAAATCGAAACACCTTGACTCCATTGTTATGGGAGATCACGCGGAGTTAAAAAGATGTAAATATTATTTCCACAATTTTTCTTGATTCAACAGAATCATATAACATAAAGACTACATTTGTCGACAAATATTTATTCTTAGATTGCTAAACCTTTAGGGCCCTGAACCAAAATCCATGGTAGAGTGCCTCATGCACTCATATATTGGTTCAACTAGAAGGAGGCAATTAAATAAGAATAGCACTCGCTCAATAAGAGAGAGGTATTTACCACAGTAATAGACTCTCCTCATAGTCATCTTCCCTCTTGGAAGACAAGTGACTTTTCGTTCATAATGAAAACAATGAGGTGGTGAGAAAGCGAGGCTTGTAGCACAAAGGGTTCACGCAGAGACCCGACATCGATTATGATGTAACATACCCTCTTGGTATAAGTGGAATTACGTTTCGATATCAATATTATTGGCAGTTCAAATAAACTATCCATGCAGTTGATAGACGCGGTGATTTCATACTCATATGGATCACTCATCTTGGATATCTATATGAATGTCCAAGAACAATCACAACATATATTGTGTAAAAAAAAATCAAAAGTCACTCCATGAATTAATAAAGTCGAAGATTGTGTGGTACAATCGACTATGAGAGTTCCCTATTCAAAAGGATACTCGGATAAGATTGCATACATTTAGTTGTTAAGAAAATCCCTCCTTGGATTCTACATGACCTATGTATATGCCGATGATTTTATCATCAGAGTCTATTCAATACATAATGTGTTCGCAATCATATCTAGACGGATATTATGTAGTTCAGATTCAACAGAATCATCTACCATTATCTATCAAGATAATAGCATTTGTATTACTCAAATGCATATGATTTCTATATAGAACAATATTGAAAATGAATGCAAAGTTCAGGGGGAGAAAACTCCTATAACTGAACTTATTAATTATCATCTGATAAATAAAAAAATATTGTACTCTCTTCCTTATGAGTTTTCCAACGGATTGCTCATATAGGTTTTAATGAGACAATAATATACCCATGGTATATCAAAATTTCTATATTTTCTTCTTATATTTTCCCACAGGATTTAGGAAGATATAAGACTATACAAGATCAAAGATTCTCAAGATTTCAAGATCGGAGAACATCAAGATCAGACAAGGGAATTCCAGCTCTCAAGATTATAAAGGACAGCGTTTGTCCAAGGGGGAGTGTTAGGAATAAGTTAGCGTCATATTTAGGCTAAGTGAGCAGTTAGGATTATGTTAGTAATAACTGCCGGGAGTTGCCTTATTCTAGCGTTGTCCAAACGCCAACTTCTCCGAAGGGTTGCTATGCCTGTTCGGAAGGGACGCGTACTGTAACCGACATTGTAAAAGACGCATGTTCGGATACTATATAAGGCCTGAACAGTACATCAATGAGATCATCCATTTTCACTTCACTCTCTCTGGCTTCTCTCGTTTCTTCACAGAAACCCTACCCAATCGCCGCAGCCGCCGGCCTCTTCCCCAATCCCACCTCTCTCTCTCCTCCCGCCCTTCCCTCTCCCTCGTCTCTGATGTCGCTGGATTGCCTTGGGCACGAGCTCCGAGTCGGCGCGAGCGGGGCCTCCGGCCTTGGGCGCGGGTGCCGCGAAAGGCGCGAGCTTCGCGTATGGCATGCCCCATCCGCCCTGCTCAACGCCCACCGCCGCTAGAGGTTCGGCGGCGCGCCTCCTCGGGGAGCCCGTCCACCACCGCATTGGACTTGAGATCTCCTTCTCCGGCGGCGGCGGGGATACCCTCTTGCCCGTGCGCGCCTCCCCGCGTGACGTCCTCTCTCGCCCGGTCGACCCAGCGACGCAGCCGTCGCTTCTCCTCCGAGTTGTGGCCGCACTGCAAGCGACGCTGCAGCCCCACTCGAACCGCTGATGTCCTCCGCCTCGCCTTCCTATCCGGAGTTGAATAAAGGTTTGTGGGACGCTGCTGCCCTCCTCCCCTTCATCTTGCGTAGTTCCACTCACCCCCTTCATCTTGCTCAGTTCCACTCCTTCCCTTTCATCTTGCTCGGTTCTCAGCAGGATGAGGACATGTGTTGAGCCGACGCTGGTGATGCCAGGTGCGGACGAGTCGGGCAAGATCTCGCAACGCTGGCCTAGGGCCCCTCTCTCAACGAAGGTTCATGTCCCAAACCCGAATGCAAATCTAGGTAGGGAACCATGTCACACAGATGAAGATTCATTGCTTTTTTGTCCTATTTATTCTATACAGGTCATGGTTTAATCTGCCAATATTCCTTGCAGGGAAGAAACAAATAGAAGCATGCTCAAGGACACTAACAGTTTCAGTCCAATGATGTTAAGGTAAATAACCTCAAAAGCTTAACTACCTCCAGATGTGTTCCAGCTACATGATACTAATTCATGAGATTTAAGATCCTTCATTAATATGCTGACACAGCCCACACCCCCACACGCTATGGCGTGTGTGTCATAATGTAAATTTGAATCTTCTTTTGAGGATAAAATTCATGTCAATCTGATTTTACTCTAAGGCTATTTTGGTTCAGGTGTGTTTCAAGGAGTAATATGAACTTTTTATTGTTTGGTATCTAATGTATTTGGCGTTAGTTGCGCCTCTCTGCTGCTGCTGCTCCCTGACTTGTTGTCCTCCTTGACCGCAGAGACAAATAGCACTTCTCTCTCACCATTCCCCTCACCTCGGGTTATTTTCAGTCCTGATTTACCTGGTTGTTACCTAGATATGATTATTGCTTGCCAAAATCATTGATTGTTTGTGTTCTAGATCATACACAAATGTGGCTCTACCAACTGGATAATACTGAACTTGATGGATTTTCCATTCCTCTATCGTTTCAGGTGATTTTGTTAATCTCGGAAACTGAAAGTATGGTCCTTATTCTTATTAGTTTTCCTTTTCATGGTCAGCTGCCACACACTTTGGACTCCATCGTCTCAGCAAAGGTAGCTCCGATGGCCCATGCTTGCCTCATGTGTTGCATCTCATATTATGTATCTTTGCTCCACTCTTGCCTCATGTGTTGTATTTGATGATGATTTTGATTTCTGCATATTTGAATATTTTACGTACATTTCCAGTGTTAAGATTTAACATTGAACAATATGAGTAGTTGCCTCTATGGTCCTCTGCTGAATGAACAATATGAGTAGCTGCCTCTTACGGTGCTCTTACAACCCTGTAGTGAACTGGTTGGTACCTCTTATATTATTTATACATATATTCTAAAAAAGTTAGCAAAAAGTGCTTGTGGAAATGAATTTTATTTTGGGTTTACCTATGGATCTTCCTCTAGCTCTAGGATAGAGGATTCAGTTTCTTACTCCACCTGAAGACTCATTTTGTAATTTCCGTACACACTTTGGCTACCTTTGTCTTTGTCTTTATCAACACAAGTTTTAGTAATGTTTCAGTTTGGGCATGGCCGTAGAAATATGTGTAGTGCCACCGTGTTGAAGCTCTGTTTTGGTGATTTCTTGATTTAATCATAGCTGCAAAAAATTGCTAAAGCTTTAGTTAATTGAACTCAGAGGGACGAGTTCAATACCGACAGCCTATTTGATAAAATGTAGGTACTGAATGTTCTCTTTTCGCTATGTTTGTCCATATATTTCTGATGTTTTCCCTTGATGTATTCTCGGTTCTCTGATTGGCTGCGGCTGCTTTCGCCATGATCCCTCCTCCCACACGCACAAAAGCGACATGCCTATTTGGTATTTTGTTTAGTAAGCAAAGGTATCATTTGGACACAGGTAAAGGAGGTACATTGATGTGCATTCGTTCTGTTAGCTATAGTCAATCGCATACACAAATATTTTATATTAGCACTCGATTAATGTTCTTCCTTGCCATTCATTTGCTATAATAATCTCAATTGTTTTTCATTAAATAGGAAGTGTACACATGCATATAAGTTTTAAAGAGGTATACCATACTTAGGATCAAGCTATTGATTAAAATATTATGTCTTCATTTATCAATTGCCAAGTAGATATTGGATTTATTAATGGGCACTGCAGATGGTGCTAAGGCTCTGATCGATGCCACTGGCCGATTGATACTGTATATAATTATAAACACCTATGTTCCAATGCATATGGTTGTTCAGTTTTTCATTACTCCACTGCGGTACACTTTTTAGTTTTGACGTGTGAGATTCGATCTGGTTTGTGATTTTTAGTCGCATGTGTTAATGACTTACCTGTCCAGGTCCCGCTCCCTGGCATCTCCGGCTACCGCTGCAGCTATGGCGGTCTCATCACCATCAGGTACTTATGTAAAGAATGTTGTATTGAGCCGGCTTTCCCAATTTTCTTCATGTATATACATATGAATATTTGGTCAAGAGGACCTTGTAGACCCATCTCTCTCTTCATCAGCTTGCAACATCAATTATCTGAATTTGAGCTATACATTTTTACTTCATGATGTTTCATGTTTCAGGTTCAGGATTCTAAGAAAATGAGCCGAGTATGTGTTTCAGATTTTTGAGAGAAATATCAAACTGTTAGTGCTAGGCCTTCTGCTCGGATGCTTTTCCTTTTCATCATCTTGAATTGTATCTGTATCTTGCGGTCTCAAATAGGAACTAGGTCTACTGGAACTAAAGAGGGAGCAGGACACTTGGGGCCTTTTATTGGAGAAAATTTTGCGGTATGTACATTGGCGAGTTGGGCTTCAGTGTTGTATACCTCGAGGTATTCCTAAAAAATCTGAACATTTCATTTACTTTCTATCATTTACCGATGTGTAAATGATGGTGCCTACTCATGGGAATTAATTAAAACAGGTTGAACCATGAAGTATAAGGTACCAGGTAGCTATAAATCTGTAGAACACAATTTAATCTTCCCCCGAGGGACACTAGAAGCTATGCTTTAAAACTATGAACATAGAGTTTTATAAAAGCATACCAGCAACTTGTTTTCATCGTTGCAGCTAAACCGCTGAACCAAATTGAGTGAATGACCACTCAAAATGATCGCTGGAATGAGACCTACAAAACACTTTTAAGTATGTGTTCTAATTTTGCCGTCTATGTACTCGAAATTGATGATCTCTAAACCTGTATGTCCAGAAACGGGAATATGGAACATGTTTCCTGTAACCCCTAAACGATCTTGCTACTCTCCTGCCCTAGGAACCTAGGAATCACCATGTACAACACAAAAGAGGAACATGGAGGGTGGGAAAACTCACCCTTGATGTTTGAGCAAGGGGAATCGGACAGGGGAGGTGAGTATCTTCTCTTCTTCCTTCTTGTCTTGTCTTCCTCTTCCTCAAGATCAGTTCCATGGTCGGGCTGTACCTGAAGGAGTAGGTCGTGGTGAAAGTGGGAAGTTTAGGGGAGAGGAAGGGAGAGGAGGAAGGGGAGGAAGGAGGTGCCATGAGGGAAAGGGGAAGGGAGCTCGGGTGTGAGCAGCAAAGAAGAGGGAGCAGGCTTTGGGGATATGGATGAGGAGGTACTCACGTGGTGGAGGAGATGGGGACAAAGGGTTAGCTTCATTTTTGTAAAATACAAATTAGAGATATTTTTGAAATATTCAAATAATCATGCCCATTGAATTGAAATAAGCCATTGAAGATGCATCCGGAGGCCGATTTGGGGGCACGAGTAGTCTGTTTCGACCATCTTGAGAAGCCCGATAGAATCGGATTTATGATTCGATAAACCAATTAAAAAATGGTTATAGAGTCAAAAGGTATGTTTTGTCGGAAAACGATTATCGTGAAACGGGGGTGTTACAAATATAGTGCATCATTGTTGCACGATAAGCATGCAACTCAAGCAGATGGGTTTCTTCCTTCAGTAGTGGTGATTCTCTTCCAGAGATAGAAGCTTCATCATCATTCCTACTACATATATCCTCACTGACATACTCTTGAGGATGTGCTGACCTATAGGGGATACCGTAGGGACTGCAACTACCAACAGAGGATGTGGCACTATTAGTATCGTAATCTTGAGTTGTTACAGCAGGATACTAATAATCAACATTAGTGTTAACCACCGCCAAGTTCTTTTGTGGAAAGCCATTCGCTTTGTTTGTTATTTAACGAATCATGCATGCATTTTTCACCCAGCATTAAGCACGGGGAATCAACAGAATCTACCTTATCCATCAAACGAAGAGAATCTCTAGGACGAGGATATTGGTGTCTTCCATCACAGCGCTGCATAGGGAAAGCTGATGCAGCAGATGATTTTCTCTTCATGCCTCGATACATATTGCCCTCCAATACAGCCCCGTCCTTTATTACAAGATGACTGCCCCCCTGAGTTTCCACCTTTTGTCCAACTCCTAAGTGAACCACTAGCACATCATGATAATTAATTGCTTGCTTGTTACATTTCATCCCAAACCATGTGTTTGTTCTATTGGGTGTTCACTCACACCAACAATGCTTAGTGTGTGCTTTGCAGCTTTCACTAGAAGAGATGAATGGCGGCAAGGAATAGCATCAGTAGGCCGGGTTGGTTTGGGATTAATAGTGTCGGCTGACATGTTATTTGGTAAGCTTCATATCAGCCAACAGGAATTCACTTCTTTATATTCTTTTCCTAGCTTTCTAGGAATTGCCGTGTGTCCATAATGTTATCAGATTCCCTGTGATCATTCATGCATACCAAAATTTAAATGATATAACTTATTAGAGATAATTGCTTATGCGTAGCAGATTGGTTATATGTCATATCAGCACTTCAAGTTTGAGTGAGTGGTATTTACCTCATAACATATAGTACTAATATTTACTTACAGAGGTGATTTTTTAAAACTTTGGTTGTCTTTATGTGGCAAATTTAACAGCTCTAGGTAGATGATCAGGATCAACGTTCAGTGACTTGATCCAGGTAATGAACATTTCAAAGCATGCTATCTTCCATTTAAATTTATTTGAAAGTTGTGCTTCTGCAAGCCTTACTGTATAATTACCTATACCTATTAACTTGAGTATCTTTCTCTTTACATGTATTGTCCTTATATTTTCCTGTACAAAGAAACATGGTAAAAAATATCGATCTGTGCTTTCATGTAAGGGCTGCCCTTGCTCAGTTAAGAAACGACCAGACTGGCGTAAAGTTGATTTAACAATATGGATCATTTTAGTTTGCAACCCTGATATTGTGATTGTTGACCATTTAATACTCCAGTACTTCTATGGTACTGGTTTGCCTACATCCCTTGGAGGGAACAAAATGAGGGAAAGCTTGAAGGCAATCTACGAAAATTTGTATGCACAAATGTATGGTCAGGGTTTTTTCAAATTCATATGTTGGATAGTTTTTCCAGTATGATTTCCATGTGCTTTTTTATCCGTTTATGTTATGAAAGGAATTTTTTATGATGGCACGCTGGTTTCGAGTTGTGCTTCATTTCTAATGTTTTTTCAAAGATGTTATTTCTATCTATATTAGGTCTCTGAAATTATCCGATATTATTTATATCTATGTCACGGTGGGATACAATACAGAATAAGGCGGAGGGTGGAATTGGTGACATGGATGGAGGAGGATGATCTTGGCATGGAGGAGAAGGCGGGAAGTTGCAGATGAGGAAGTTGTATGGGGACACAAGGATGGTATTGACAGAGCCGCACGCCGCTGCCAAACCATAGGGTGACGCCTATGACTGAGGTGAGCTCCCTCTCCAACATCCCTCACTTCATCTCTCACGTGCTCACCCACCGTGTCCTCTCCTCTTGTGAAGTGTTGGTTCCGTGTTGACGTGTTGACCGCACCTCGACGGTGCCTATTCCTTGCAGTGTCTTTCCATGGCGAGCTGCTGGCTGAGCGCGATGTGTTGTTGTTGGTGAGAGTCTGGAGCAAGAGGAGGAGCTAGAGAAGATAAATGTCCCCTATTTCCGTTACAGGTATTTTGATTCATTACCATACAAAGGAGAGTCTTCTGGTAATGATTATTTTGTAAATTGTGGGGTAAAAAAATATTTGATAGACTTCTAGGTTAATTAGTTCTTTTTTAGACTATGTTTCTATGATTTCTCTTTGTATGGCTATTGTTGCACATATAATTGTTGCACTGCTCATTGTAATATGGAATTAGCAATAATTGCTTCTCTTCTGATATTTTTTGTCGTATACTGGAGTTCATGTTTTTATTTATTAAATTGCTTGATCCTTGTTTACATAGGATATCAAACAGTGATATAAAAGAGAGGACAACATTAACCAAGTTGTAGTACATCAAGTCTAGATTACCCCACAGAGTGTTTCTGATAATTCAAGCAATTTAATTAGGATGTCAATGCAATTTGGGTCCCTATCTTGGTGGAGTGTTCTACTAGCTGATGTCAATGCAATCGGTTGTAGCTTTCTTTGGGTTCTACTAGCTGATGGTTTGTTGGCTAACCACTGAACCAAATCAGCTTTTATTTGTTCCGTCTCTTTAAAGAAATTCTGATGTCTTCCATGTACTATTTATGTAAAAAAAAAATCATAGGCTACGTTAACAGATCTCAGGATATACCAGTCCTACTGACTAATCCTACTTGCATGAAACCTATGGACTCATGTGCAACATTATATGACATCATTGTTCCAGATTCTTTGTGAAGACCAATATTGTTTTGGATGGAGTTTTGCCGATATGAGTGTCATATTCTGTATAGAGTTATGTCTATGTAAATTACATTATGTAGTGCTTAAAGGTACTGTATTAATGTATACATACTCTCTAATTTAAGTGTTCATATAAATTACAGGACCAAACTAAAGCCTAGACAGCTAAGTTTAGATGTATTCTGACAAGGGCTACCGCCATCCTAACATGAAAGTTACCTGCGATTCAGCTAGACCCAAAAGTTTGTTGATGTTAGCATATTGACCACTTTTGTGATATGCAGTTGTTAGCAATTCATACACCTTTAATCTTATGCACTTTATGTATATCTATAATATTGTAAAGATTGTAATTGACTTTCTGATGACTGTTTTTTTTTTGCTTCTATTGCCTTATGTTATTTTTGTTGTGACCAGCTACTTTAATAAAATCCATGTGTTGTGTATTTTTTTTTTTTGAATTTTCTACTTCAGCTCCAACAAGTACGTAAAAAACAAAGAGCAAAACTAGGCATGTTGATCGCGATCACTGAATACAATACAGAGAAAATACTTCCGGTAGTGAGAGACAGAAAAAGCCTCTGTGAAGCATACTCGAGTTTTACGGGATCGTGCGGCAAGGCGCACATTAAAATCTAGTTCATGAAAGGATCATCCACCAGCACCAAAAGGAGAGGGAATGGAAGGGGCGCACCCGCGACACCATTAACCGCACGAATATGAAGAGAAGGGAAAGGAAGGGGCACACCAATGACGCTATTAATCACACGAATAAACAGCGGCAGCGTCACCGTGATCGTCCCCCTGCCACCGCTAGGCTATGCGCCTACGCCTTCGCGAACGGACCAAACCTATAGGGCGCAAGGCTCACGCTGACTAATTTGAGGAGGCCCATCGTCACGAAGGCCGCGTTGGTCACATCGCGCTACTGCTAGCCCAGTTAACGACACGTCTTGCAGATCAATTTTCGGAGTAGATGCCCTTTTAACGTTTGGCGGGCCGTTACGCGACGCGGTAAACCGACCTAGCGATGACGAATCTACGTCGTTAATCTACCAGATTGGACGGCTGAAAGTATCAAAACACTGTGGTGGCTCCTAGATAGTTCCATCTTACTGTTACTTAATGAATCACAGATGGATGCGCTTACAAATACATGAGTAACCTTACCTTTGTGAACGTACACGTCTTACCCATATGAGCATATTTATAGTGCGTTTAAGTGTACATCTGGAACAAAAAGAAAAATTCTTGACAGCAACATATTGGACAGGTTCATGTAGTTCCTGTTAGGATTTAATTAATAGATTAATTAAAGGGATAATCCTCCCTCATGTAATTCTCTATGTTGATTGGTTTGTCAACAGACACAACCCTTCCTCACACCTCTTCGAACGGACGTGACCCATATTCGCGTCTCTTTCCCTTGTATATAAGTTGTAAATCATCAATGGAACAGAATAGTTGAATCATTTGTTTGTCTCTCTCGTTTGGTTCTTGATATTACTCTCAACACGTTATCAGACTCTACCAAGAGCAGTCGGCCTCATTGAAAATCCAGCGAAGCAAATCATTCATTGATTCACGGCCTCACGGGACAGGCACGCGGCCGTTGAGAAGGAAACAGATCAGGACAACGGCAGAGCAAGTCATGCGTGGACATGCTCGCACCCGTTCAGAGAAATCAATGGAACAATGTTTTGTTTGTTCTTGTTTTGATTGAAACAAATACGCTAATTGATTCTCTGATTGCTTCAGCATGCACATGCATCAACTTGGATTCTGGGAACAATTAGAGCGATTTCGAGATCGAACAGGAGCCTCCGCCTCGATCGTTCAACTCCATATAGAACAGATAGAGAGAAACACGATGCGCAAGATTGGGAAGAAACATCCGAATACATGAAGGGCATCTTTCCTCTTGAAGCAGACCGGATCAATCTGATTACTAGATCACGAGAACCAAGGTGCTCTTTTCCAATTTTGTTCATACTCCAGGAATTAGTACCTTCGGCACTTGGCAAAACTAGTCCTTCAAGGCCGGCACGACTGAGCGGCAACATCCACGGCCGACCCTTGCCGGCGTGGAGGACTCTCCCCGGCACACTGGAGGCCCAGCGCGGAGTGCAGCAACGCCATCCGGCACAGCCCCTGCTGTGCGACGGCGCCCTCCGACGCGCCTCCCAGCAGCCCGACGGGGACCTCCATGCCGGGGGCGTCACATGGCTCGCATCCTTGCGGTGCGCCGGCGCCCGCGTCCACGGCTTTCCGACGCGATGCTGCCACTCAACCTCCTAGCGCAGCTTCCCACGGCGCCGGCTATCGTCCCGGCAGCGCGCTTCGCGGCTGCCGGCTCGGAGCGACTGTCGACCCCAAGCGCGGCGTAGTAGTGGTAGCCGACGGGAACTTTCCCGTGCGGCGCGCCCTCTATCGCGGCGGCCACGACCTGCGGCGTGCTCGGCGCGGCGGCCGGATTGCCCTGTGCCCAGCGGACGAACCAATCTCACTATTGGGAACAACACGGGATAAAGATATGAGCCTTTATCCCTTTGCTAGTTTTGCATCAAAGTGCCTCCATTTGCAAATTACTAAAAGTGCTAGAAACTAGTGTCCTAGTTCAATTTGCAAATAGAATCATCATAATGTTTCTGTTGAGTAGTATATACACTCCAGAATAAAATTGTGGTGTAAACTATTTCCATGTTCTAAACATGTTGAGATTCTCCATTATTTGCAATTGAGATCGTTATTTTTTTTGCAAATAAAAATCAATTCGTCTCAATTGAGCCTTTGGCTTAATACGAGCAAGAATTGATAGGAAAAATTGAAAGTGACTTCTTCAAATTGATGTGTTGGGATCATAGGTAGTGTGCGGATCTACTGCATTGCAGATTATCTTCACTACCATGATTGCCTTATCAAGTAATCTCCCATACATTTTTATTAAGTCATGATATAAGGCGCTAGAACTACGGGTATCTACTGATTTTATCAGATTATACTCTCCAGTGCTGAGAGACGGACTCCAAAATTTCTTTTGGAGATTATCTACAAAGTGTCATACTTAACAATTTGAGGTTCACACTAATGATTTCAAGCCAACGCATTGAATCTTTATTAATTTTGCAAAGTTCATTACAACATAACCATGATGGTTTTTGATTTACCAATTGTAAATTAATAATCTCTGGTTCACCCATGTAAATAAATGATGGCCGAAAATGGATTTGAGGCATTTGCCCTCAATGGCCACAACTACACTACATGGAACATGACCATCAAGATCACTCTTGCAATTCATGGGATAAAGCGTGCGATCCAAGCCCACGGGATTCACCTCCGACTGGAGCCACGCCGCTGACAGAAGAGTAAAAGTATGTTGTCATGTACATCACAAGGCAACATACATCCAGATCGAGTGTGAATGCTATACGCATATGACAGAGGAATGCCACACCAACAACATCTGGTTATTCTGTATTAACAATCCCTAGCATGCAAAGGACCTGAGGAAAAAAGGTTTGAAGCTTACTTTAACCTTCATCTAACTATATTGATTATGGAGAATCATATGATTAAAGCCTACAAATGTTGGTTATTCGATCTCTAGACGTAGAGAAAGATCCACTCAAACCACGGGATGATATAGAAGGGATGTTGGAACTTGAAGTTCCATATCTCAGTGCCATTGTACCCACCAACGCAATTGGTTGGGAATCAAGAATATCTTTCGATATCTCCAAGGCACCACACATTACTTGACATATTCTTGTAATTTCAGAGAAATCTGAACTCCAATATCATCAGGATACACTGATGTTGGCTACTTGAATGATCCCCACAATGTGTATCAACATGATAGAATTGTCACTCCATTGATGTCTTTAAAACAGACTCTGGTGACTACACCTACCAATCATTCTAAAATACAAGACCTCGTACACACGTGTAGCCTTATGGAATGATAAAGCACATACATCAGTCATGTGGTATTGGTTCTCTTGAACTATGAATCATTATCTACATAGATAATATTGCTTGTGTTGCATGGATGCAAACATGATACATCAAGAGCAATATCACTAAGCATATTTCCTCTAGATTGTTTTATCTCCATGAACTTCAGAAGAATTGGGAATAAACATCTTGCAAGTCAAATCACACAATAATGATGTTGGTTTGTTCACCAAGTCTCTACCAACTTCAACATTCCAGAAGTATTTTATGGAATTGGTATGCGACGGCTTCCAAATTTGCAAGAATCAGGGGGAGTATCTATAATGTCCCAGGTTTAGAGACGATCGAGGGGTAGATTTTAGAAAGGGATGTGCATTGCATA
>NC_061508.1:170280234-170369239 GCF_022539505.1 Lolium rigidum
ATCACATCTTATGTGCTTTTTCTTGGAGCGTCCGTTTGTTTGCTTTTGTTTTTGTTTGTGTTTGAATAAATTGGATTACATCATGCTTGTGTGGGAGAGAGACACGCTCCGCTGGTTCAAATGAACACATGTGTTCTTAGCTCATAATATTCATGGCGAAGTTTCCTCTTCGTTAAATTGTTATATGGTTGGAATTGGAAAATGATACATGTAGTAATTGCTATAATGTCTTGGGTAATGTGATACTTGGCAATTGTTGTGCTCATGTTTAAGCTCTTGCATCATATACTTTGCACCTATTAGTGAAGAAATACATAGAGCATGCTAAAATTTGGTTTGCATAATTGGTCTCTCTAAAGTCTAGATAATTTCTAGTATTGAGTTTGAACAACAAGGAAGACGGTGTAGAGTCTTATAATGCTTTCAATATGTCTTTTATGTGAGTTTTGCTGTACTAGTTCATCCTTGTGTTTGTTTCAAACAACCTTGCTAGCCTAAACCTTGTATCGAGAGGGAATACTTCTCATGCATCCAAATACTTGAGCCAACACACTATGCCATTTGTGTCCACCATACCTACCTACTACATGGTATTTCTCCGCCATTCCAAAGTAAATTGCTTGAGTGCTACCTTTAAACAATTCAAAATTTATTACCTCTTATTTGTGTCAATGTTTTATAGCTCATGAGGAAGTATGTGGTGTTTATCTTTCAATCTTGTTGGGCAACTTTCACCAATGGACTAGTGGCTTCATCCGCTTATCCAATAATTTTGCAAAAAGAGCCGGCAATGGGATTCCCAGTCCCAAATTAACAAACTAAAAATAGACACTCCTCCATGGTATGTGATTGTTGGACGGCACCCGAAGGATTCGGTTAGCCATGGCTTGTGTAAGCAAAGGTTGGGAGGAGTGTCATCATAATAAAACTAAAATAAAAAGGCACTCCTTCATGGTATGAGATTGTTGGCAGTGCACCCGAGGATTCGGTTAGCCATGGTTTGTGAAAGAAAGGTTGGAAGGAGTGCCATCCAAAAATAAAATAAAATGGGAGCCGCTCTTTGAAGGTTTGTCCTGGCAAGGGGGTTAGAGTACCCGCTACCATTCGTTGACAACAACATACACCTCTCAAAACTTTACTTTTATGCTCTCTTTATGTTTTCAAAATCAAAGCTCTAGCACAAATATAGCAATCGATGCTTTCCTCTTTGAAGGACCATTCTTTTACTTTTATTGTTGAGTCAGCTCACCTATTTCTCTCCACCTCAAGAAGCAAACACTTGTGTGAACTGTGCATTGATTCTTACATATTTGCATATTGCATTTGTTATATTGCTTTGCATTGACAATTATCCATGAGATATACATGTTACAAGTTGAAAGCAACCGCTGAAACTTAATCTTCTTTGTGTTGCTTCAATACCTTTACTTTGAATTATTGCTTTATGAGTTAACTCTTATGCAAGACTTATTGATGCTTGTCTTGAAGTGCTATTCATGAAAAGTCTTTGCTTTATGATTCACTTGTTTACTCATGTCATACACATTGTTTTGATCGCCGCATTCACTACATATGCTTTACAAATAGTATGATCAAGTTTATGATGGCATGTCACTCCGTAAATTATCTTTGTTATCGCTTTACCCGCTCGGACGAGCAGTAACTAAGCTTGGGGATGCTGATACGTCTCCAACGTATCGATAATTTCTTGTGTTCCATGCCACATTATTGATGTTATCTACATGTTTTATGCACACTTTATGTCATATTCGTGCATTTTCTGGAACTAACCTATTAACAAGATGCCGAAGTGCCGCTCTCGTTTTCCGCTGTTTTTGGTTTCAGTAAATCCTAGTAACGAAATATTCTCGAATCGGACGAAATCAACGCCTAAAGTTCCTATTTTACATCGAAGCATCCGTAACACCCGGAAGGACCAGAGAGGGGCCACAGGGCCACCAAACCCTAGGCCGGCGCGGCCGCAGGGGGCCGCGCCGCCCTATGGTGTGGCCCCCTGTCAGCCCTCCCCGCGCCGCCTCTTCGCCTATAAAAGCCCCTGGATCAGAAACCCGACTACCAACTGACGAAACCCACGTAAACCTTGCGGCGCCGCCGCCATCGCGAAGCCCAGATCCGGGGACAGGACTCTGTTCCGCACCCGCCGGAGCGGGAAGTGCCCCTGAAGGCTTCTCCATCGACACCGCTGCCATCTGCCACGTCTCCAACGTATCGATAATTTCTTGTGTTCCATGCCACATTATTGATGTTATCTACATGTTTTATGCACACTTTATGTCATATTCGTGCATTTTCTGGAACTAACCTATTAACAAGATGCCGAAGTGCCGGTTCTCGTTTTCTGCTGTTTTTGGTTTCAGAAATCCTAGTAACGAAATATTCTCGGAATCGGACGAAATCAACGCCAAAGTTCCTATTTTCATCGGAAGCATCCAGAACACCCGGGAAGGACCGGAGGGGGCCACGGGGCCACCAAACCCTAGGCTGGCGCGGCCGAGAGGGGGCCGCGCCGCCCTATGGTGTGGCCCCCCGTCGGCCCTCCTGCGCCGCCTCTTCGCCTATAAGAAGCCCCTGGATCGGAAAACCCGATACCAATTGACGAAACTCCGGAAAGACTCCGGGGCGCCGCCACCGTCGCGAAACTCCAATTCGGGGGACGGAACTCTGTTCCGGCACCCTGCCGGAGCGGGGAAGTGCCCCGGAAGGCTTCTCCATCGACACCGCTGCCATCTCCATCGCCACCGCTGCCATCTCCACCGCCATCTTCATCACCGCTGCTGCTCCCATGAGGAGGGAGTAGTTCTCCATCGAGGCTCGGGGCTGTACCGGTAGCTATGTGGTTAATCTCTCTCCATGTACTTCAATACAATGATCTCATGAGCTGCTTTACATGATTGAGATTCATCTGAGTTTTGTATCACTACTATCCATGTGCTACTCTAGTGATTTGTTATTAAAGTAGTTTATTCCTCCTGCATGTGTGCAAAGGTGATAGTGCGTGCACCGTGTTAGTACTTGGTTTATGCTATGATCATGATCTCTTGTAGATTATGGAGTTAACTATTGCTATGATATTATTGATGTGATCTATTCCTCCTACATATGCATGAAGGTGACGGTGTGCATGCTATGCTAGTACTTGGTTTAGTAGCGTTGATCTATCTTACACTAAAGGTTACTTAAACATGAGCATTATTGTGGAGCTTGTTAACTCCGGCATTGAGGGTTCGTGTAATCCTACGCAATGTGTTCATCATCCAACAAAAGTGTAGAGTATGCATTTATCTATTCTGTTATGTGATCAATGTTGAGAGTGTCCACTAGTGAAAGTGTAATCCCTAGGCCTTGCTCCTAAATATCGCTATCGCTGCTTGTTTACTTGTTTTACTCGTGTTACTACTGCTGCAATACCACCACCATCAACTACGCGCCAAGCACTTTTCCGGCACCGTTGCTACTTGCTCATACTTATTTATACCACCTGTATTTCACTATCTCTTCGCCGAACTAGTGCACCTATTAGGTGTGTTGGGGACACAAGAGACTTCTTGCTTTGTGGTTGCGGGGTTGCATGAGAGGGATATCTTTGACCTCTTCCTCCCCGAGTTCGATAAACCTTGGGTATCCACTTAAGGGAAACTTGCTGCTGTTCTACAAACCTCTACTCTTGGAGGCCCAACACCGTCTACGGGAAAGGAGGGGAACGTAGACATCAAGCACTTTTACGGCGCCGTTGCCGGGGAGGAAAGGTAAAAAGGCACTCATACTACGGTCTCGGGTAAAGTATTTTTCACGGCGCCGTTGTGTGTGTGCTCGAAGCTATTTCCTTTAGATCCTGCAATTGCATCTTTTTGTTTCTTGTTTACACTAGTTTGGCATAATGGACAACAGTGAGCTTCTTATTCTATTTCCTGATTTAAAACATGGATTGTTTGATGCGAAAATTAAAAAACCTATGAAATCTTCTTTGCATGCTCGGTAGTAATATTAGTATGAACGCTTTGAACACCATTGTTGATAATGATATAGAAAGTTCTAAGCTTGGGGAAGCTGGTTTTCATGATATTTTTAGTCCCCCAAGCATTGAGGAGAAAATTTTCTTTGATGATACTTTGCCTCCTATTTCTGATGATTATAATGATAGTGGTCTTTTGATGCCACTTACTGCTGAGAGTAAATTTTGTTGTGATTATACTATGCCTCCTACACTTGATGAGAATAATAATGATAGCTACTTTGTTGAATTTGCTCCCGCTATTACTAATAAAATTGATTATGCTTATGTGGAGAGTAATAATTTTATGCATGAGACTCATGATAAGAATGCTTTATGTGATAGTTATATTGTTGAGTTTGCTCATGATGCTACTGAAAGTTATTATGAGAGAGGGAAATATGGTAGTATGCATCTTAATGATATTAAGTTTCCCCTCTTTATGTTGAGAATCTTGAAGTTACTCGTGTTTTATCCTCTTATGCTTGTCACTTTGTTCTTCATGAATTCATTTGTGTACAAGATTCCTCTTCATAGGAAGCATGTTAGACTTAAATTTGTTTTGAATTTGCCTCTTGAAGCTCTCTTTTGCTTCAAATACTATTTCCTGCGAGTGGATCATTAAAACTGCTGAGCCCATCTTAATGGCTAAAAAGAAAGAACTTCTTGGGAGATAACCCATGTGTTATTTTGCTACAGTACTTTGTTTTATATTTGTGTCTTGGAAGTTGTTTACTACTGTAGCAACCTCTCCTTATCTTAGTTTTGAGTTTTGTTGTGCCAAGTTAAGCCGTTGATAGAAAAGTAAGTACTAGATTTGGATTACTGCGCAGTTCCAGATTTCTTTGCTGTCACGAATCTGAGCCCACTGCCCTGCAGGAAGCTCAGAAAATTATGCCAATTTACGTGCATGATCCTCAGATATGTACGCAACTTTCATTCAATTTGAGCATTTTCATTTGAGCAAGTCTGGTGGCCTAATAAAATCCATCTTTACGGACTGTTCTGTTTTGACAGATTCTGCCTTTTATTTCGCATTGCCTCTTTTGCTATGTTGGATGAATTTCTTTGATCCATTAATGTCCAGTAGCTTTATGCAATGTCCAGAAGTGTTAAGAATGATTGTGTCACCTCTGAACATGTGAATTTTTATTGTCCACTAACCCTCTAACGAGTTGTTTCGAGTTTGGTGTGGAGGAAGTTTTCAAGGGTCAAGAGAGGAGGATGATATACTATGATCAAGGAGAGTGAAAGCTCTAAGCTTGGGGATGCACCCGGTGGTTCACCCCTGCATATATCAAGAAGACTCAAGCGTCTAAGCTTGGGGATGCCCAAGGCATCCCCTTCTTCATCGACAACATTATCAGGTTCCTTCTCTTGAAACTATATTTTTATTCGATCACATCTTATGTGCTTTTACTTGGAGCGTCTGTTTGTTTGCTTTTGTTTTTGTTTGTGTTTGAATAAATTGGATTACATCATGCTTGTGTTGGAGAGAGACACGCTCCGCTGGTTCAAATGAACACATGTGTTCTTAGCTCATAATATTCATGGCGAAGTTTCCTCTTCGTTAAATTGTTATATAGTTGGAATTGGAAAATGATACATGTAGTAATTGCTATAATGTCTTGGGTAATGTGATACTTGGCAATTGTTGTGCTCATGTTTAAGCTCTTGCATCATATACTTTGCACCTATTAGTGAAGAATACATAGAGCATGCTAAAATTTGGTTTGCATAATTGGTCTCTCTAAAGTCTAGATAATTTCTAGTATTGAGTTTTGAACAACAAGGAAGACGGTGTAGAGTCTTATAATGCTTTCAATATGTCTTTTATGTGAGTTTTGCTGTACCGTTCATCCTTGTGTTTGTTTCTAACAAGCCTTGCTAGCCTAAACCTTGTATCGAGAGGGAATACTTCTCATGCATCCAAAACCTTGAGCCAAACAACACCATGCCATTTGTGTCCACCATACCTACCTACTACATGGTATTTCTCCGCCATTCCAAAGTAAATTGCTTGAGTGCTACCTTTAAACAATTCAAAATTTATTACCTCTTATTTGTGTCAATGTTTTATAGCTCATGAGGAAGTATGTGGTGTTTATCTTTCAATCTTGTTGGGCAACTTTCACCAATGGACTAGTGGCTTCATCCGCTTATCCAATAATTTTGCAAAAAGAGCTGGCAATGGGATTCCCAGTCCCAAATTAACAAACTAAAAATAGACACTCCTCCATGGTATGTGATTGTTGGACGGCACCCGAAGGATTCGGTTAGCCATGGCTTGTGTAAGCAAAGGTTGGGAGGAGTGTCATCATAATAAAACTAAAATAAAAAGGCACTCCTTCATGGTATGAGATTGTTGGCGGGCACCCGAGGATTCGGTTAGCCATGGTTTGTGAAAGAAAGGTTGGAAGGAGTGCCATCCAAAAATAAAATAAAATGGGAGCCGCTCTTTGAAGGTTTGTCCGGCAAGGGGGTTAGAGTACCCGCTACCATTCGTTGACAACAACAAACACCTCTCAAAACTTTACTTTTATGCTCTCTTTATGTTTTCAAAATCAAAGCTCTAGCACAAATATAGCAATCGATGCTTTCCTCTTTGAAGGACCATTCTTTTACTTTTATTGTTGAGTCAGTTCACCTATTTCTCTCCACCTCAAGAAGCAAACACTTGTGTGAACTGTGCATTGATTCTTACATATTTGCATATTGCATTTGTTATATTGCTTTGCATTGACAATTATCCATGAGATATACATGTTACAAGTTGAAAGCAACCGCTGAAACTTAATCTTCTTTTGTGTTGCTTCAATGCCTTTACTTTGAATTATTGCTTTATGAGTTAACTCTTATGCAAGACTTATTGATGCTTGTCTTGAAGTGCTATTCATGAAAAGTCTTTGCTATATGATTCACTTGTTTACTCATGTCATACACATTGTTTTGATCGCTGCATTCACTACATATGCTTTACAAATAGTATGATCAAGTTTATGATGGCATGTCACTCCAGAAATTATCTTTGTTATCGTTTTACCTGCTCGGGACGAGCGAGAACTAAGCTTGGGGATGCTGATACGTCTCCAACGTATCGATAATTTCTTGTGTTCCATGCCACATTATTGATGTTATCTACATGTTTTATGCACACTTTATGTCATATTCGTGCATTTTCCGGAACTAACCTATTAACAAGATGCCGAAGTGCCGGTTCTCGTTTTCTGCTGTTTTTGGTTTCAGAAATCCTAGTAACGAAATATTCTCGGAATCGGACGAAATCAACGCCAAAGTTCCTATTTTCATCGGAAGCATCCAGAACACCCGGGAAGGACCGAGAGGGGGCCACGGGGCCACCAAACCCTAGGCCGGCGCGGCCGGAGGGGGGCCGCGCCGCCCTATGGTGTGGCCCCCCGTCAGCCCTCTCGCGCCGCCTCTTCGCCTATAAGAAGCCCCTGGATCAGAAAACCCGATACCAATTGACGAAACTCCAGAAAGACTCCGGGGCGCCGCCACCGTCGCGAAACTCCAATTCGGGGGACAGAACTCTGTTCCGGCACCTGCCGGAGCGGGGAAGTGCCCCGGAAGGCTTCTCCATCGACACCGCTGCCATCTCCATCGCCACCGCTGCCATCTCCACCGCCATCTTCATCACCGCTGCTGCTCCCATGAGGAGGGAGTAGTTCTCCATCGAGGCTCGGGGCTGTACCGGTAGCTATGTGGTTAATCTCTCTCCATGTACTTCAATACAATGATCTCATGAGCTGCTTTACATGATTGAGATTCATCTGAGTTTTGTATCACTACTATCCATGTGCTACTCTAGTGATTTGTTATTAAAGTAGTTTATTCCTCCTGCATGTGTGCAAAGGTGATAGTGCGTGCACCGTGTTAGTACTTGGTTTATGCTATGATCATGATCTCTTGTAGATTATGGAGTTAACTATTGCTATGATAATATTGATGTGATCTATTCCTCCTACATATGCATGAAGGTGACGAGTGTGCATGCTATGCTAGTACTTGGTTTAGTAGCGTTGATCTATCTTACACTAAAGGTTACTTAAACATGAGCATTATTGTGGAGCTTGTTAACTCCGGCATTGAGGGTTCGTGTAATCCTACGCAATGTGTTCATCATCCAACAAAAGTGTAGAGTATGCATTTATCTATTCTGTTATGTGATCAATGTTGAGAGTGTCCACTAGTGAAAGTGTAATCCCTAGGCCTTGCTCCTAAATATCTGCTATCGCTGCTTGTTTACTCGTTTTACTTGTGTTACTACTCGCTGCAATACCACCACCATCAACTACGCGCCAAGCACTTTTCCGGCACCGTTGCTACTCGCTCATACTTATTTATACCACCCGTATTTCACTATCTCTTCGCCGAACTAGTGCACCTATTAGGTGTGTTGGGGACACAAGAGACTTCTTGCTTTGTGGTTGCGGGGTTGCATGAGAGGGATATCTTTGACCTCTTCCTCCCTGAGTTCGATAAACCTTGGGTATCCACTTAAGGGAAACTTGCTGCTGTTCTACAAACCTCTACTCTTGGAGGCCCAACACTGTCTACAGGAAAGGAGGGGGAACGTAGACATCAGCCAGCACCTCCACAGGGAGGGAAGCCATGGCCAGGGATACTGGAGGAAGAAGAAGAGAGGCACAGGAGAAAAGGGGGCGGCGGAACACTTACCATGGTCTGGCAGATAGGCGCGGCCATGGCGGTCACGACGGCACGCACCGAAGCACGGCGGCGCCAGGCCAAGCCAGGCCATGGCGACACCACTACACCGCCCGCACCACGGCGGCGAAGCCAGGGCGGAGTCCAAGCACCAGGAGCGCCTGGAACGGCGGGATCGAGCAGATCCCGTAACCCTAGCCGCCGCAGAGGTAGACGAAGACGAGCTGGAGCAGCGCCCGCTCCAGATCGACGCGGATGAGGATGACCGCCGTCGAGAGGCGCGTCGATTGCGCCCCATGGCGTAGGCCATGGTGGCCAGAGTCCGCCGAAATCGTCCGGCGACGGCGCAGGCGACGCAGGTCGCCAGTGAGAGCGGAGGGGATGAGGGTTAGGACGAGCGGCGTGGCGAGGGAGTGAGCGACCGACCGCTCGGGTCGGTTGGACCCGAGCTGGTCTAGCCAAACCACTGGGCTCTACTGACAGGTGGGCCCAGGGGCAAAATAGTCTTTTCCAAATTCCATTAAAAACCAGGAATTTGGAAATTCAATAGAAAATTGATAAAAGCTCTAAACAAATTATTAAAAAGATGAAAACAGATCAGCATAAAATTATCTATCATAATAAAATACAAAAGAAAGTTTTTGAAGACAATTAAGAATGAGTCTTAATTTGAGGATTTAAATAATCATTTAAATCACACATATATTTTCCAATAACAAAAGTAAGTCCATTAATGCCTTTGGATTTCAAAACACCTTGACAACATTTCTAGGTTGGATTTACCCTAAATCAAGTATTCCTAAGATGTTCTTAGTAATTAACCTCTCATAAAATAACAACGACATCGGAAGGGGGGATAAACCCTAAAACTGGAATCATGCATTATTGCTTCTTTAACCATTGCCCTTATCGGACAATGATGCTATTTTTCAGAACAAGAGGACAAGGGTCAGTCCATACCTTCCAAGCTGCAGAACTTTGCAGTGTTCAGGCAAGTTCATCACTTGCTCATGTCATTTGAGTATTTCTATCAAATTATTTGCAAAGTATTAAGGTTATCACTATTGCACAAAAATCAAAACCACTACTTTCATAACTATGAATATGACTAAGTGGTGGGCAATGGAACCATGGATTGTGTTGATATGGTGGAGGTTCCATTGCACGGGTTTATATCCATCTAGGATTAAACAACAAATGTCGCCAGTGATTCTTGTGCCGTAATACCCGTGTTAACCATAAGATCCGGAGTGGGACGGAGTAGTCAAAAGTGTTTCCACCTCTCGTTCATCAACGGATGCGCTTTACCGTAGTACACTTGTAATCCAAGGGGGCAAGGCTGGTGAGGCTGGGGAGTCCTAAGTCCCCACGGCATAGTCCGTAGTACACTTGTCGCCCGAAGGAGCAAGATGGTGAGGGCTGGGAGTCCTAAGTCCCCACGGTATTGCGGTCTAGGATGGGTTGCAGCCACCGGCGTAGGAGTGTATGGTAGAGCCCAAGCATCTGTTGTCGTGGTCGGGGTCCACCCCGAAATACGGGAATAATGGGACCGACGTGGACCCATGGTCGGCGCATGCAACAAAGGGTGGGTGTTCGAGGTAGCGGAGGAACATGATTGGCTAGACCTTATACCGGGCCTCACACCGAAGGAAGTGTGGACGGGAAAGCTGCCCGGTTGGCACCAAGGTTAAGATCTCTTATGGGTAAAGCAACACACCTCTGCAGAGTGTAAAGAAGCGTGACCTGTCACTCCTCGTTCCGGGATTGAGGAACTGCGAACGCGGCCGGAAAGGAGCTCCATGAAGTTCTAGTAAACCGGTGAAGGCCGACGGACATAGCTCTTTGAAATAAAAGCAATCTATTGAAGAAATGTTTATCAAAACTTGCATTGGTATTAGACTTTCTGGTCTAATATCGTAGCTAGTGCATTAAACACCTCTTATCTATAATGAACTTGTTGAGTACGCTCGTACTCATACCACTCTTAAATCCCATGCTTAGATTGTCTGAACCGTCTAGAGGAGGACTACGACAACAATGAAGGAGCCGAGGTTATCGGCTATGAAGCACCTGACCTCTCAGGAGGAGTTGAAGGCGTAGACTACATCATTGTCTACGGATCCGGGGAGGCTTCCGGAGAAGAACAAGCCTAGAGAAATCTGAGGAGTAGTAATAGCCGAGCAGCACAAACTCTTACCATGTTGCTGCTCGATTAAATAAATGTTTTGTTTAATGAGACAATGGTATTGTAAGTTAAGATGGGTTCACCTCGAACCCGGGAGATATCCTCTTAGGACCCAAGAGGAGCTCCGAGACGACTTGTGTATATGTATTGTAATAATATGTGAATGAGTTATGGACCTTGCTATGTTCTGTTGTACTACTCTGAGGGATGTGATATTTGCGGAATGGTACTTCGCGAATGTTATATCAACGACTGGCATACTACAACATGCAGTGGTATGCAGGGTCACCACAGTATCTTCCTGAATCAATCATGTTCAAAGCATCATATTACACTCTTTTTCCCTTTATGAGTTTACTACACAGGTTCTCATCAAGGTTTTTAATGAGGTAATATCAACACAAGACAATATGTCATATTTTCTGTTTTCCCTAACGGGGTTTTTAGGAAAGTATATACGACATATATTATTCTCTAAACTCTATGAGTTTTTCCCTTTTACAAGGTTTTTCTCATATTGAGTTAACAAAGAGACAATACCAATTATATGCTGTGTCATTTTCTCCTTATTTTCCCACTGGGTTTTGAAGGAGTTTTAACAACATATCTAACTATTATATGTTGCACAATTTTCTCCTTATTTTCCCACTGGGTTTTAAGGAGTTTTAGCAACATAACATACACACTACTCTCCTCATATTTTTCCCACAGGGTTTTTAGAGGAGATGATTCCAAAGATGATTCTAGAGATGACCAATCACAAGGACAAGGAAGGATTAGGGGGAGTGTTAGGATTTAATTAATAGATTAATTAAAGGGATAATCCTCCCTCATGTAATTCTCTATGTTGATTGGTTTGTCAACAGACACAACCCTTCCTCACACCTCTTCGAACGGACGTGACCCATATTCGCGTCTCTTCCCCTTGTATATAAGTTGTAAATCATCAATGGAACAGAATAGTTGAATCATTTGTTGTCTCTCTCGTTTGGTTCTTGATATTACTCTCAACAGTTCCGATACATTTTACTTTACTAGATCAGGGATGGTTCGCGGCGGAGCGCGCCGGTGAGCAGGGCGGTCGCGCGAGAGATCCAGGTGTGGCGGCCGGTTGGGTAAAAACGAATCCAGTATCCGCTCGGGGAGAAGAGTCGGGTGGGAACAAAGAAAATAACCGAACCGGTATTATGGCATTTTGATGTATTATGTAGATTGGTGGGAGGGTAAAATCGGAAAAATAAAAGTTGGACGAAAATTTTGGCAGAAACCTTAGCTCCTTTATTATTAGGTATAGATTGTTTTCTTATTATATAGTACTTAGTATAAACACAAATAGCTGAATTAAAAGCTCCATGTAGAAACACGCCTTCCCATGATGAAAACGCTTTCTTTAATCTAACCCGTCAACAGTCAACACCGTCTCCCCTTTCGCCTCGCTAATACTCTTCCCAGATTATATTAATAACTAGCAAAAGTGCCCGTGCGTTGCACCGGAAAAAACTAATGCTGGAGATCGATGGAGATCCACGACGATCAACCAACATGCAAGGGGGCAACCATCGGGGAAGACATCTCCCGCATCGGTAGCAAGGGGCGCGTGGAGGCAGCATCCGAGAAAGGGGAAGCGCCTAGCGCGGGGATGAGAGTGCGTGGCGGTGGGAGCATGTGGTGGCTGGCTTGCAGCGGCGGCCAAGGTGGAAGCGTGCGGCTACGGCGGCCTGGATGGGAGCGCGTGGCTCTTGCGACGGTCTCCATATCAATGATGATTCCTAAGGGCGACTTGACACGCCGATATTTTTCTTGCCAATCTCGGTCTAGCATCCCTTGGTCGACATCAGTGTGTTCGACGATATGAATTACATTGGTACGTACACTATGATCTCATCGGGGTCGCTGTACCGCGGCTTCTCTAGCGCCTCCAAGGAATGCGATATTGCACTGTCGCCGCTAGCCACGGTTATAGTCAAATTATATGAGTGAACGGATAGAGTATATCACACATACTTTGCATAGGCAACATCTTCTCATAATCTCGTGTCAGATTTTCATCCTCTCTACCATCACAATCTGAAAGGTAACTTTATCTCTCTGATCCTTCTCATAATCTCGCGTGCCAGCTTTTCATCCTCTCTTCCCATCACAAGAGAATTTTAGATCATGGTGCTACTTATTTTTGATTCACCTCGCTGATATTCATGCAAATTCAAACCTATATAAACCGGTTGGACTTACTGTAGGGAAACGGTGTGGGACTATTCAACATGATCGATGGTTGCCTACAATTTTCTTTTGTGAAGTACGGAACAAAGCGGCCGTACTGGTGATGGTGACTGGGTTGTTCGATCAGTCCCCAAGCCACACCGATCGCGTAGGGCGAAGCCCAAACCAACCAATCGAAAGCCCAATCGATTGGGCCGTTTGATCAATTCCTAGACCACACCGATCGCTTCTGAGTTCTGACACAACGATGTCTCACAACATCATAACTCCATGATTGTGTTCCTAAAAAAATGGAGAGGAAAGAGCAAGCATGTAGAATGGGTTGATGAGTAACCCAAACTGCCAAAGCAAGCACCAAGCACCAAGCACCAAGCACCATCTGAATGAATGTTTACTACGAAAACCGTTTCATATTCTTGTTATTGTCTCATTGGTGAACCGGAAACTTGCCAAGTCGCTAACACAAATGGAGTGAATTGAAATACTAATGACTGAATAGGTCATTGGTTGAACAAAAAATTCAATGTAATACCGAAACAATTATAAACGAATTCTGAGTGCGTTAGCTGACTATGCTAAGCGAGATACACTACCAGTTCATTGCCCTTGCATTACACTTCGATATTTAGGCTGTCGGCAGGAACTTGTCATCCACTCTTGTGTCTATATCTAATAATAAAGGAGCTAATGTTTCTATACACTTAAATATAAAAGTGTAGATGACGACTCAAGTATGATATCAGAATATATTTTATTTGTAAGATACAGAGACCAGCTAACTCTGAAGAGATACAAAGCTAGACAATCACACATATGCGTGGCATCAGCACGCTGCAACTCCATCTTTTTTGTTCATAGCCATAATCAACAGTCCATAGGGAAACTGAAACTGCATCTGAATCTGCAACCACCACTTCTTGGCCGGAGCGTCGTTCTCCGCCTCTACGGCAAGCTGCTCGAACAGTAGCCTTGTACGAAACGGTAATGCCACCGTTATCATCGTTGATTAGATGTGGATCATGAAGAAACACTTACCCACTATACTTCTTCACGGTTGACATGAATTGCAGAGTAAAAAAATCCAGAGCAAACGAAACCAATTTGCTGCATCCGGACACATTAGATTCATCTCAAAAGGAAGAGCAGATGCATTCTTATTACCTTTTCGTTGACTTCATTAATCAAACCAGGTCTACTCCTACTCCAACCTAGAAAAAGCAAAAACGAATTTGAGATTTTGAGCTTGCCATGAGGCCGTGCTGCCTTCCGCGCCTTGAGCCCTTGCAGCAGCGACAAGCTGCAAACCCCATGCGCCTCGCCGAGGCCTCCAATGCGCTCTCAGCCGCCGTCGTATAGGCCGGGGATCGAGCGGGATCTAGAGCCGATGAGATCGCGGCAGCGAACGGAAGGTCGACGTGGCTGGCAGCGCAAGGAGAGATGGGCGAGGTGACCCGCTCAGCCGCCGTCCGCTCTTCCCCCGACGCAGCGCAGCCACCAGCCCGCCTCCAGCTCCGGCCGACGGAATTCCTCCTGCAGGTTCCCCAACCAATGCCGCCGCCGTTCCTCTGCGGGCCTCTGCTCGTCTCCGACGCCTTCCCCTGCTCCGCGCCGCCGACCATCGCCTCGCCGTTTGGCCCCACGCGCGCCGCCAAGTCCTGCACAACGCCCGCCTGCAGCCTCTCCGCCGCGGAAGTCCTTTTCCGCCACGGTGGCGCACAGGAGGGGCGCTGGTGGCGGCTGTCTGGCTGCATGGACGGAGGTGCGCTGGCGGTCGGCGAGGGCCTGGACAGCGACGGAAGTCGTGCAGAGGGGCGCTGGCCGGCAGCGCGATGCGCGGGGACCTGCGCGACGGCGCGCTCGGGCAGAGGAGTTCTCTGCTGAAAAACGGAACGAACCGGTACCGTGGCATTTAGCTGTATTATGTATTTTGGTGGGAGGGCAAAATCGGAAAATAAAAAGTTGGACGAAAATTTTGGCAGAAACCTTAGCTCCTTTATTATTAGGTATAGATAATGGCGTCTTTGCTTTGCCTACCCTCTTTTCCCCCTCCCTCCCCTTCCCTTTTCGCGCTCGATCTCGCCGGGAGATTAGAGCGATGGCGGCCGCGCCGGCGGTGAGGTTCCCGGTGTTCGGTCTCGTCCGGCTGCTTGGCTTGGCGGCGGCGGCGGCCATCCTAGTCTGGGCCGTCCACTTCCGCGGCGGCATGGCGCTCTCCTCTGAGAAAGACAAGCTACTCATATTCAACGTAATCGAGAAACGAAGATCTCCTTTTTCCCTTCCATTCTGTTATATATCTCCTTTTGGACCGCGGAATTACGTGTTGATCTTGCTGTCGCCTAGTGGTGAAAAGTTTTTTTTTGTTGGTCCTGGTATGGGAATCAAGGGGTTTAGATTCCACTATTATGCACGGAACAACCACCAGAACTGGTACATTTCTGGTCATAGTATCATAGAGTAATGGATCGAATAGTTCTTGTCTGAGCCCATGCTGTGGTTTTTATGTCGAATCTGTGAGATTTAGGACAGTTGAGAATTTTTCCTAGTGAGATAGAAAGAACTTGAGACTTTACGGACAGGAAGTTCTTGAAATCAATGACATGCCAGCTTGGTACAGTTCGAAAGAATCTATACTAGCGAGTGAGTATTATGGGAGGCTTGAAATGATTGTATTGGCTACTGAGTACTGCATATTGGCTACTGAGTATGTCATGAAGGGTTATTTTTAGTGTACCGAGTACTAAGTATTTGAGTTATTTTGAGTTCCTGCAGCCTATTGCCATTGCGACTTGGCGAATTATACAGATGAGAGCATCTCCTTTTCACCATTTATCTTCCCTATAGTTTTGGTTATGATGCTATTGGCTTTCTAGTGATTTTTATTTTTTTACTTTTTTCCTTTTCAATTGGGTTAGGACTCAGGAGTTTAAATAGCTTGATCTAATGACCTGTGACTAGTGCTTGCCTAGACTTAGCTGCTGACCTATGCGGAAACTAGGATTGTAGGTTAGTGTTGTGTTGTGTTGTGTTCGGAATGTGCATTGTTAGGAACATCAAAATAACACTTGGCACAATGAGTGTCCCCATAATTTGAAGGTCTCAGCGGAGAATGGCTAGTCTGGAACTCTTTTGGAAATTTTGTTTTAATGTTGATATTCAACTGACTAAGTGAGAACTAAACAAGGAAGCATCCTATCAGAAAATAACAGATTGAAACCCAGATACCCAGTTAGGTATTTATAGGTAGCATTATACGAGAGTCCCTAAGCAAATTACATTAGAAAAAGAATTGTTTCTGTGAAAGAAGCAAGAGTAGAGACTGTACATGCAAGGGTGGGTGCTTGAGTATATGTCTTACCTATTCGCTCCATTTCTCTTATGTGCCATTCGACAATTCAAGAATGATCAGAAAATGGCAAATACGAGGAAAATGGGGGTAATCTTTCTTTCAAGGGACTGATTGTGCAAATGGATTGGAACTAAGATTGTGCTTATAGATTTTGTGCTTTAGCTTGTGGTGCACTAAGAATGAAAATTGGACCAACTCAGTCATGTTTGTGTATTAAGGATTCGGTTCATGCCATCTGTGAGCAAACTGCTGTGAGATCATGCCAATTAATATAGTTAACACTTCACAGTTACCTACGAACAATTTTGTATAATGAGTTAAGTTCTATATTTTTAGTTCTATAATGGAAATTTAATTAGGACAAAAACTTATGTACACCTGATGTGTCATGGACTCAGGTGGTCACAAAATTTAGGTGGATACAGAAGAAAGAATGATAGTAGCCAACTAGCCAACCTTGTGACATGTCAACGATAGAATGTTGTGAACTGATAATCCAAAGCTGGACCTTGCATGTTTCCAAGTCATGAAAAACATTTTAATGCGCCATACTTTATGGAAAATAATTAATCGTGCAGGTTTAGCATACCAAATTAAAGTTGGTAACTGTAATTACATTCGCTAAATATGAAATACTATTGTGTATATCAATCTCATCTTCCCATGATGCTAATATGAACTTTCTTTTTTCAGGTACACCCGGTGCTGATGCTGATTGGATTGGTAGTCTTGAATGGTGAAGGTCAGTGATATCAACTCGTGACCCGACAGTAAAATTTTATTTCTGGAATGGCCTTCTTATTGTTGCATATATATTTTATGGCCTTGCTCAATTTTATGCCAAATTTGTTATTTTGGCTACTTCTGGCATGTCCATATAACAAACCAACATTTCTTATGTATGGAATATATAATCATTTCACAGTACTCCAATTAGACTGAGGTTTCCACGAAGTGCTTGTGCAGTCTGATTTTGTTGTCGCTGATCAATAAGTGAATGCATCTGAATGGTATCATTCTATTACAGGACCGATTGTTGCTGGTATCAAGTATTTGTCTACTAGCATGGAATCTGTTTCTTTTAGTCATATAAGGTGTAGAACTAATGAGGTGGTCATCTGTTGGCGAGGGCAAGTGAGCTCGTTGTTCATTCAACCTTCATGCAGGATCTTCCTGGTCACATCTAGGATGATGTAAACTCATGTTTGTGTTAATATATGAGCCAGCCTTGATCTAAAAAAAAAGAGACTAAGTTGGCATTGAATCTTATGTCCTGGTAAACTATATATTAGAAATTGCGATCTTTACATTATACCTGATGATACTGATTTCATGTTGCGAATGATCCCTAGCCGTGTTCTAAGCAGATGAACTTCCAAAGTGGTATCTTTCAGATTGAAATATTAAAATTGGCTATTTTTCTTTGTAGCGTAACTAGTAAAACCCTGACCTGATACCTGAGCAGAAACCACTCGAAGACCGGGTTCCATGACAGTGCAATTAGAACTGAATTTTAATTTGTATTGGAAATGTAGCATATAAGTCTCTGTTGTATAGCTTTTGTGGAGATACTGTTACTAATGGCTCATATACTGTCCTTCATGCAGCTATTTTGGCGTACAAGACAGTGCCAGGAACCAAGAAACTGAAGAAGTTAGTACACCTTTCATTGCAGTTCATTGCCATGATTTTGAGTATAGTAGGCCTCTGGGCAGTCTGGAAGTTCCACAATGAAAAAGCAATTGACCACTTGTACACACTCCACTCCTGGTTGGGTCTTTCTTGTATCATCCTCTTCAGCTTACAGGTAGAGAAGAGATACCAATTTCATGTGTAGCTGTTTTCAGTATAAAATTGCAGAGATAAATAAGTTTGTTTTAGTTTATTCTCCTCACCATTTAATCTCCACAGTGGGCTGCTGGATTTTGGACCTTCTGGTACCCTGGTGGATCTAGAAGCGGCCGAGCGTCCCTGCTCCCCTGGCATGTGTTCTTCGGTGTATTCCTCTACGTCCTTGCCATTGCCACAAGCGTGTCAGGACTCCTGGAGAAGTCAATCTTCATGCAGAGTGCGAAAATGATTGGGCGCTTCTCCACAGAAGCGATGCTGATGAACTCACTGGGGATGCTGCTGGTACTGCTGGGGGCGCTTGTTATTCTTGCTGCTGTCAGCCCTGGAGCTGGCAAGATCGACACGTACCGAGGTTCTTCGGAGTGAGACAGAAAGAGATTCTGGCTCTTGAGCTGCAGCTAGCACCTGAAGTACATCTTTCTTGCTTCAACTTAGAAATTTTGATATGTATGTCTTTGCACTCTGTGATGTGCTCCCATGATGTGCTCCCATTTTTTATCTGCATAGTTAAAAATTATATCCGTTATGAACATTTTACCTATCCATTCTAGTGGCGATCTTATCGATTTAGCTGGACAGAAATTGCAAATGAGAAATTCCTTTTGGGGGTGTCAGTACTGCGATACTGTTGTTTCAACCATGGAATGTGATAAACAACTAGCAGTAGTGTTTGCTGAACAATTATAGTTATCCTCCCAAGTAGACCGACTCATTTCTGTATGTTGCTGGATGTAAAATCAATCCAAATGGCTGCTCCAGATTTGCTTTCATTCTGACGTATGTGATTCGCAAGACCTCTTTTCTGGGGGCTGTATCGAGGTCTCATTGTTTTGGGCATTGTATTGAGACTAGCAGGCCCTCTCTGAGTGTGGATGGAGGCAATGCTGTCAGCTGAGAAGTTTATGTATGTATAGCTCTCGGTTGAAAATATACTACTCAGAGACATTGTATTTGACATTGTCACCATTGGGATAACAGCACATGGTTGAGCTACCCGTGATGTTGCTCTAAAATTACTGCTAGTTGTTTTAGCAGTTTAGTTTTAGGTTTAAATTTCATAGAATTTCGTTTAAATCCATATAATATATAACAAATTTGAATGAATTCAACTATTTTTAGTTACATTAAAAAATCTAAATTTCTATTTGGGGGATGCTACTAAGGAGAGACGCGGCACCAAGCAACGCGGTTCCCTAAACGCTTAATCCAGCTCGCTTTGGGAGACTGGAGATGCTCTAATCCCGTTCCATCCCGGCCTGCCGAACCGTGAGTGTAGTGTTTCTAGGTGTGTTATTGGGTTAGCCCGGTGAAAATACAGTTCAAACCCAGGAAAAACACCAGCAACGAACGAGGCCTTAAGAGATCTGACACAGACACGAATTGGAAACGATACAGCAAACCACCAGTTACATCACAGAAATCCTAGTTCCTGAGAAAGACCGAACCTACTTCTACAGAAACCTGAGTTCCTCAAACGACTGAAGGTAACTACAGAAATCTACAGAGGGTACGATCGCTAAACCAATGCAATTCCAACAAGCACAAACAGATGATCCAAAAGCATGTCATTAGACGGCACCATATAGTCAGCAATCCCTTCATTTCCACCACCATAGATGACAAGACCTTACGCCAACCTGCCATCAATTAAAAGAGGTTCAGTTAGTTCGGTGTAATGTCAGACAGCACAAACTCCCCAAATATAGGATACCAAGAATGCTTGAATAACAAATAATTACTCAATTCAATTGTAGCGGATTTTGGCCAAAGGAGTCCAAAAGTACATTTCAATAACATTTCAGCTGCTCTTGGACAAGGTAAATGACCACTTCAACTAAATGGAAAAGAGAAATCCCCAGGCAACAAGCACCACATTACTAGCATATATATAATAGTATCTCAAGACGTCGAGCCTTCCAAGATAAATTGCAATATTCCAAATATATTTCAAGCAGGTGGGACCAGCGCTTTCGAAAAATAATATTGCTTAGTGCAAAAAAATGATCTTCCAAATCCACTGTACTTAAGGTATGTAGTACGCCGATGAAAATAAACCAACTTGCGCAAATATTAATATGGCATCTATTTGTGCATTCACCTGCATAATGCATGCTCCATCCATGCTCTAAAAGGTTACATGATGACGCCTAACTAGGTACTTCATTTAGTTGCTGCAACTCTTAAAGCTCTTTTTAACATTTGACAGGGGCGGTTTGACACATAAAGAAGTTCATTTCCAATCCGTAGATATTACTCTTTGAGCCTCAAAACAATGTGATGCACCTGTGATAGTGAGTGGCATTCGTGAGAATGATGGCGGGAATGGATGCATTTTGTGATACAGTGTGATCCATTCGTAGCATTATGCAATGTGCATAGTAGTCCGTTCCTTGAGATTACATGAACGTGCTCTTAAAAATCGGGTATCTCCCAGAAGTGACTTACACTTCGGTGATTGATTTTGCAACAAAACTGACCTACTATACCAATAGGTGTCCACAAAGAAATTCAATGTTATTTATATACGTAGTACAAACTGAAAAAAAGAAAATTACCTCACGCTACGATGGTTGACATTCTGTCCTGTAGTTCTGTGCTTCTTGCGCTTCTTGGAGCCAGATACAGCTTGGCCAGATGGATCAGCTTCTGTAATGATGTTCGCTCCTTGATCAGCAGTTGGACACGCAGCTCCAACAGCGCGCACAAATATTATAGGAGTGACAGTAGTCACAGCATTTGTTTCTTTGTTGAACCCAGACGATGCAATGGCAATGATAAGCTCTTTCTTTGATCTGATAATTTCCTTCATACAAGTGTTGTTTGTAGCTGCAACAGCATAATGAATCATTAGGTATACTTCGAAAAGTCAGCTAATAATTCTCAATACAAGAAGTTCAAAGAACTTTTTGGAGCTTTCTTTTTAATCATGACCAACACATAGGTTACCTAAAATAGATTTGATTGCAGCACGAGCTGCCTTCTGCTCCGCGTCCTTCTTATTTGTTGCAGCTTCACCAGTGTAAGTGTTCCCAGAGAACAACACAGATGAAACAAACAGGGTCATGGGTGGTAGCCCTTTTGGGCGGTCTACAGAGTAAGTGGGCTGAGTGGCTTTTGTCTTAACAGCGAATTCATTGAGGATTGATTTGCAGAACACCACACCCTGAATAGACGAAGAGGGAACGTGTCTGTTAGACAGAAATTAATTCCCTTATTTCGGGCCTGATTATTAAAATCAAAACTAAAAAATGTGATGCGGCATATCAATTAGCAGCTATGTAAACATAAGTTGCAAAAACAAGAAAGCAATAGGGTATAGATAAACCAGAATAAATAGTATTCGCCCAAAAGAAGCAATAAGGAAAACACGTGCCAACATTTTTTTTTGGAAGAGCTAACTATATGCAATTGCAGTGATCAGTAGCTATAAATGTTGCCACTTCCAATGTCCAAAAATTATGGGTTCATGTGGCAAGAGCATTAATTCCATGACTGAAAAATGCAACACAACTAGGATACAGAGGGAAAAGTGATAAAAACACCAAACTGTGTCTGGCGTTGTTTATTGTAAGGCAAGCTACAAGAGAAAATGATGAGAAGACATGATTTGGGGTACAATACACAATCCACAGAACAAATTTCAACATGAAATGAAATATGATAAACAACGAAAAAGAAGGAACGGTACCCAAAAAGTACCTGTTCAATCAGCCCAAGCACATCTGTAGGATCATCTATTGTCACCAAGTTCTTACAGGCCACTTTGGCAGCATCCTGCTCCGCATCCTTCAGGCGACTATGATTATGATCTGATGGAAACGTCTTGCCACCCACCTCTACGGTGCTTCTGAACACAAGTTGATGAGGGTCACCTTTCGACTGAGTAAGGTAAACTGGCAATTTCTGGTTATTCCGTTGAGTCCACTCTTGCAAACGGTTTTTATAATTACATTTTTCTGCATAACAAAAACTCATAAATTAGTAGAATAGAGCATTTGTTAATTGGTTTCATTCCTATCACAAAACCCTGGGCTCCAGAATAATGTGCCAGCAAATGATACACAAGCAGACCACATACTATTTTTTTAAGAATAAGCAGACCAGATAACTAAAAAAGAGAAAATTATGCAGTTTTAAAACATATATTAATCCTTGGTAATACACTAATACTTACAACACCATTTTAAAGATTACAACGCGGTTTGGCTAATGTTGCAATAACCAAGTGCTGCAGAGAGGGGAGCAAATAATACCGCAGATATAGACAGGGAAGCAACCACCTGGTACTCAAAAAATAAGAATTTAGTATTTACCAAAACCAAGGGAATACACCCATTGCACTTCATGTAAATTAAGATGAACAATTTGCACAAATGTAAGCAAAATTCACGCAATTCCACCGATCAATAGGTGCGCAGCCATAATCACTACAAGGCTAGGAGCCGCAAAGACAGCCAAGCCGGATTCATTCACCAATTATCTCACAAACTGCAAAGAAACTGACCAAGTGCTTGCGGGGATGAGGGGCAATAGATCGGGAGCAAAACTCTCAATAAAGAAAAACTAAATCTATATAGGCCCTAAGGAAGAGAAACAAGTGATTATCTATCGTACACCTAGATACTAGGGCATACTCGAAATGTTCGAACAATCTGAAGATACCACATGACTAATCATACGAACGCATCTTACCAATTCCTACGGCGTGAGAAACAAAGTATATATAAAATCTGGGAGCAGAACCAAGAGCGATGTATCGATTTCTTGGTAACACGGGAGAGCGAACGAAACGAGAAAGGGGGAGCGCACCTGGGCCGGGATGCGGCGGCGCGGGCGGGGCCGGTAGCGCGGCGGCTGGAGGGGCGTCCGGGACAGAAGCGGCGGCGGCTGCGGCGGTGGCGGCCATGTCGGTCTCGGACGGACTGGAGTCGCGCCGGTGCGGAGAAGGGGAAATCCGAGGGTTTACGGAGCAGAGCGCAGTCCCCCTGTTTTTCGTACCTAGGGGATCGCAACGAGACACCGATTTTTTTTTTTTCTAAAAGAATCGATAGTTTTTTCTAAACCATCTTGCACCTCGGCTCCAAATTTCAGTAGGATTTGAGTTTGAGTTTAAAATATTCTAGCCCCAATATTTATGTTTTGTATATCACATGGAAAAAGGAAGTTCTGAAAAATGAATTCTACTATACTACTACTTCCTCCTATGCATATATTTTGGTCAAAATCAAACATTTTAAAATTTTACTAACTATATAAGAAAGACATAAAATTTTACTAACTATATAAGAAAGACATAAACCAATTTTAAAGTATTGGTTTGAGATTATATATGTTGATACATTCTTTATATATAGTTTGGGAATTCTAACAGAACTTTCAAATATTCCCAAAATTATGTTGATGCAACAGTATTCTTAAAAATTTCTGAATTTGACAAGAAAACTATATGCATCTTATTTTGAGAAGAAGATGAACCTGGACACAAACTTTACTCTGAAAGTTGACCTACAATGCCCATTTGCAAAGGAGTTAGAGCATCTCCACCGGCGCGTCCCAAATAGTCGCCGACAGTGGTGCTGGCACTGTCGTATGGGAGGGGGGCGGCACAACATCCTCCATTTGGGGAAGTTACTCCCACACCGGCGCCCCCCATACGACAGCCCCGATAGATGATTTGAATTAAAAACTCAAACAAAAGTGTAGAAATTTGAATAAGTTTTCGAATTTAAAGTTTGGGCCAACACACGGCCACCAAATTCGAATAGGTTTTCGAATTTGAAGTTTAGACCAACATATGGCCACTGAATCGCCGTCTAGTCCGGCTGCAAAAAACAACTTCGGCTTCCAGGTCAAATGATCAGATGAACGGGGTCATGGGCGGCTCAACCTCGACGACTTCCTCATCGTCGGCGAGCCCCGGCGGCAGCTCCATCGCTGCAATAGGATCCACGGTCGCCGAGGGAGGCATGAACGTCGACAGTGCCGGCGGAGACATGAACGTCGAGGGTGCAGGGGGAGACGTCGATGCATCTCGCGCCGCTAGCACCTCTTGGCTGATGCGCTCGCGGTACATCTCGTGCCACGCCCTCACCAACGGGTCCATCTTTGACACGTCGGCCATCAAGATCTTGGATTCTTGAGACATATTGGCTAACGAAAGCTGCGTCGCTTCGTCGGTGGCCTTCGTAGCAGCGGCATGAGCTTCCATCTTCACCGCCTCCACCTTCTCCCTCTTAAACTCGATCTTCATGTCTTGCTTGTTGAGCATTACCTTCCACACAACGTCGGCCCTATCCGCCGCTTCCTTGTTCTCCATTGAGATGGAGGATATCATCTTCTCGAGGCAGGCGTCCATGGCGGCCAATGCCTGCGCCGCATTCCTCTCGGACTTGGCCTTCTTGTTGCCAATGGGGCGCCCGATGGAGACGTCGGCTGGATCGACCGGCCCATCTTCCCCGTCCTTGCTGAGAGTGTGGCGGATGTCGTCCCATTTCTTGCAACCCTGTAGCTTGTTGAAGCAATGCATGAAGGGGAAATCTTTGTCCTCGTGTTGGTGCTTGTACATCATAAGAGCGTCAAGAATCTAACAATACATGATGAAATAACAAGATATAGAACAAGATGGATCATCAAATAAAAGTTTTAAAAAAAAGATGGATCATAAAATAGATACACTATGATGCATTATGAAATAGACATCACCAAATGGACATAGATCATACCCAATCCACCATCGTCTTGCCGCTCTCCTTCCGGCCCTTAATCTTCTCATAGTAGCCATGGAACTTGCTACACGCCACCTTGATGATGTTGCAACGGTGGGAGAGGGCGCCCTCGTTCCGTATCATGTTGATGGTGGTGTACTCACCATAGTTCTTCTTCTCGTTGAATGAATCAAGGATGCACTTGTAGTACTTGTCGGAGGATTGGTTGGCGCCGGTGATGGGCAAAAGCTCACTTGCTTCCACGCGTCGATGAGACATTCATCCTCCAAAGACCTCCACCTAGGACCATGAGTGCCGCCGGTCCGCATGTTCGTCATCGTCGTCGTCGTGGTCACGCCGGTGTCAGCATCGATGAGCTCCTCCTGGACCTCCTCCTCCCCACCTTCGTCCTCGTCGGCTCTTCTTCATACTCGTCGACGGGGGGTTCGTAGGCGTGGCCATCGCGTATGAAGCCGGTGAGGATCTTGTCCCCGGCGGCAATATACGCAACAAGTTACCTACTTTGAGTCCCCGTCGGTGTCTACGATGCACATAACACATAAAAAGTAAGGAAACTCACCTCGTCCTCGCCCATGGACATGCCGGACGTGCTGCTGAACACCTGGTGGGCGATCTTGCTCTCGTCGATGAAGAGGTGGTGGGGAAGGTCGGTGCCGTCTGTCACGTGGTCGTCGGTGCTTCCCGGGCGGCGCAGGTCAGGTGACGAGTTTAGGTCCACGCCGAAGCGAAAGGCGCTGCTGCCCCTCGGCATTGAATCCTGCGAGAACGGCGCGTTGGGGTCGAAGGTCATGTCGCTCTCGGCGCACTCGGGGGAGTAGCGGGCGCGGCCATCCATCTGCGAGAGTGATGGCCCCTACGCGTAGTACCCCGGCGACGATGGTGAGCTCGAGAAGTTGCGGCCGGCGGGCTGCTGGCTCCCTTCGGGCTGGCCGCCGCCCAAGCTGAGGCACACTTCCGCAATAGACGCCGCTTTTCCGGATTCAAGAGCTGCGAGGCGGCGCCTGCGGTCGGCCGTTGCAAAGGAGCAGCGACGTTTCTCGTCCTCCCACGCCTCCTGCGACATGTTCGCCGGCTTCTCCTTCGGCGCGACAGTGCGCGGCTTCAGCGACGGCTTCGGCGGCACCTTCGCTGCCTTCGTCGGAGCCTTTATTTTCGGTGGCATGGCGGAGGCGAGGGTTTTTCGGGTTGGAGCCTGGATGGGAGATGGAGCGGCGGGCGGGAGAAATGAGCCGCGGAGGGGACGGGGTTTTGGTGGAAAAGATGTATACTTTCGGGATTTGTGGCTGACATGCGGCTCCCACGCCTAAATTTTTTCATCTCACGAGGCGCCAGCGCACCTGATTCGCGCCTTCGCGAAGGGGCCGCCACGGGTTTTCCGGCGCTTCTATTGGGCTCAAAAAACGCCGGCGCTTTTTGAGGCGCACCGGTGTGAGCCCATTTTCGCTGCCGGCCCGCAAAACACTATCGAGGCCGCTATGGGGGCGCGCTGGTGGAGATGCTCTTTTTTTTGTTTGTTTAGGTTGCTCACCACATACATCATGTGGTCGGTGGAGATGCTCTTAGGTAATCTCCAGTCGCGTCCCCCAAACCGTCCCCCAAAGGGATTTGGGGCGCGCCGGACAAAAAAAAAACGTTCCCAGCCGCGTCCCCCAAAACCTCTTTTTGTCCGGCGCGGGCCGATACGGTGTCCGGCGCCCCGAGGCCGTCCCCGCCCCATAGGGGACACACCGGGGACGCCGGACACACTGAAAAGCGAGGCGGGGAGTGGAAGGGCCGACCCGTCAGCGACTCACAGACGGACGCTCAACCACCGCCTACCTAGGGACGATGTAGTTGCCGGGAAGTGGAACCATCGCATTGGAAACCGCGTTGATCAACGCGCGAACCTGCGGAATGGAGCAAGAACTCCGCGGAAGAGCAACCGCCGGTCTCTTCGATATCTGTGCCGCCGTTCATCCGCGCTCAATAAGACCCGTACGTAGACGCTTTTGGATCTTCAACTGGCCGCCGTTCATCCAAGCTTCACGATGAGCGACCTCTCCGGGCTTCCATCAGACACCTCCAGCGAGGGCAAGTCTGCAGGATGGCGCCATTGGTGGGACAGAGTCCGGACGCCCAGCAGCAGCGATGATTCCCCACCGCCGGACAGCGGTGAGGAATGGGAGGCCGAGGAGGAGGAGGAGGAGGAGGAGGAGGAGGCCGAGGCCGAGGAGGAGGAGGAGCAGGAGGCCAAGGAGGAGGAAGAGGCTGAGGAGGCGGCGGCGGCCCGGGGGAAAGCGAAGCGGAAGGCGCCGGCGAGCTCCGTCGATGATGAGGAGGATAGAAGTTCCTCCGATGCCTCGGAGGACACCACCTCTTCGGAAGAGGTGACGAGCAGGAAGTGCCACCGTGAGGACGACGAGGCGGGGCCATCAAAGAAGAAGTAGTTTGAATTTTTATACATAAATTTGTTTATATTTTTCGAAGTTTTTATTTGAAATTTGTGTATGTTGCACCGCTTTGAATATTAGCAACGTTATTTAACCTACACATTTCTTCTATATACTAAATAAAAAAAAGTATTTTAAAGTTTGGGGGCGGCGTTTGGGGGACGCGGCTGGGGAGCGACCTCCCCCAAACGCGGCACGAATGAAACACGTCCCCCAAATGCTCGATCCGGATGCGTTTGGGGGACGTGTTTTGTTCTTGCCGCGTTTGGGGGACGTCGTTCCCCAGCCGCGTCTCCCAAACGCCGCCCCCAAACATTAAAATACTCTTTTTTATTTTTATTTCAATAAAGAGAAGAAATATTCCACAAACTAATACATAATTGGGAACGTGGTTTACATGAAGATATAGTTTGGAACATGGTTTTCCACAAACTAATACATAGTTTGAACCATGGTTGACACAAATATAAAGATCGCAAAAAAACTAAACCTAACTAGGCCGGACATCGAAAGTTTCGTGTGTTCGCTGCCAAGAAAGAACACTTGAGGGCACACCCCGTCACCCAAACTGAAAAATCCAGCTGGTGAGGGTGCCCCTGTTGGTTCTTCCGAGGAAGAACATCCAGAAACCTTGGTCCATTTTTTCGCTGCGAAGAAACAACACTCTTCAATCGTCGTCCTCCTCGGCGCTCTCGCCGTGGTAGTTCCGGTAGCAACGCGTCTCGTCGAACACCTTGACGCTCACGTCCCTGTCGCTGAAGTAGGAGAACACGAGCATGAAGCCGGCTTCGAGGCGGTGGTAGCGCGCAAATTTCTCCCAGCCGATGTGGAAGTACATGTTGTCGCGCGCGTCGTAGATCACCTCGACGATCCACCGGCAGCAGTGGCAGCCATCCTCGCGCAAATGCAGCGAGCCCGGGCGCTCGTCGTCGGCGACGAAGTCGGCGAAGTCGTCCGGCAGCCTTTGGATGCCGTGTGGGTCACCCTTGAGGACGACGATAAACTCGAACAACACGGGCCCTTCCTCGTCCTGCCTGTCCGACGATGAGGGCGACGGCGAGCGTGCAGCTCTGCCGCGGCCGCGACCACGACCACGGCCACGAGCTCGGCCTCCGCCTCTACCAGCCATGGCGTCGACTCTGGAGATGGTGGCGGCTAGGGTTGGGGAGAGAGGAACTACGGTTTGTGTGAGAGGGACGATGAGAGACGACCCTTTTTTATAGGCCGGAGGGAGGCGGGGGAGCGGTGGCGCTCATTAACGCCGGCACGCAGAGCTAGGCGGCGATGAGACGCTTCGCTGCGCCTCTGCGGGAACTGCACCGTCGCTGCGCGCCAATAACTTCCGTCGCGAGGTAGGCGTCAGTTAGGTTAAAATTCAATTGTGCCGCTGACGGGACGGCCCCACCACTCCCCGCCTCGCTTTTCGGTGCGTCCGGCATCCCCGGTGCGTCCCCTGTGGTGCGGGGACGGGCTCAGAGCGCCGGACACCGTATCGGGGCGCGCCGGACAAAAAACGGCTTTGGAGGACGCGGCTGGAAATCGCCTTTGGGGACGCTTTGGGGGACGCGACTGTGCCTCAGCGATGCATGCGCCCTATGATCACCCGGCAATAAACCAGCATCCAGTTTAATGTTCAAATTTACTAAATAGTATGCGAGATCAAAATCTACCATATTTTCTTAAGCTTTTTATAGAATATACTAAAAGTGGACTGAACCTAACTTGATACCAAAAGTTATACGTGGGACCCATTTGTCAATGACAATTTGCCAACGTTTACAAAGTCTCGATTGCTAGCCATATTAAAATATCAATATATCAAAAAAAAAAAATGGAGTATCAAAAGAATTGGGAGGTTGTCTCCTTCCGCACCAAGGCCACCACCACCACAATGCCTGGCATCGCCGGAGTCGTGGCCCGACATCCCCGCGCTTTAGCCACCACCCGACGTCCCCAGTTTACAGGTCGTCGACATCAAGCCCTGCTGCCCCGACCGAGCTCGGAAAGCTCGGGGCGCCACACCCTTGTGGTTTCCCCACCTGGCTGCGAGCATGGGGTTGTGCGGAGGCGCTCGATGAGCCCAAGAGGAGGCATGCCGACACTCGGCCCTGAGCAGGGGGGCACGGCTAGGGGCGGCGCTTGGCTGGGAGCACGAGGCGTGATGGTGAATCAATGTAGTATCTCCCGGCCATCCAAAGCCCGAAGAATATCTTGCCCTAACTCTACGTGGGTCTGGACGGAAAGTGCGGGGTGGGCGCGTGAGATTTGTCTGGAGGAGCCCATGAGGAAGGAGCTCGGCCCCGAGATTGGGGACGCACCCACCTCGACAGCCACATGGAAGGAAAGAAGGGGAGGATGTCAGAGATCTCACCGGAGATACGAAAGGGATGTAGCTGGAGATGAAGCCGGAGCTAGGCCGATGGTTGGAGGAAGTATACCATGCCTAGATTGGGCAGATCGGCCCCAGATCTAGCCCGCACCTTCGACTCCATCTCTATGTCGGCGTCATCAAGAAACCATCATTGCTCGCCCCCCGCACCATGAAGACCATTGTCCGTTGCATATAGGGGCCTCCTTCCTCGCGTTCTGGTCGGATTCAGCCGCGTCATTGCTGCCTCCTAGGTCATAAACCCGCGCCGCCTACCAGCACCCATGTCGTAGCACTATCGTTATTTGCTGCAAAACCCCAACCGATATCCGCCGCTCCTCCATGCAACCCCGTCATGCACCTACTCTCCACGCTGACTCCTCCTGTCGCCACTCCCCCGTAGGAGGGAGGCTGTCGCAGCCTGCTGATTATGCCCGTTGATGCCACCGGCTGTACGTAGCGTCGGCCAAGGGAGCATGTCAGTAGGGGCTTGTTGGCTAGGGTGCCTCTAGAGGTGCATGCGCGAGTGGCCTAAGGGGGCCCTCCTAGGAATTATGTACCAATGGAAATAATATATAGAGTGGAAGTGGCATTTACAAGCATAAACTATATATGATGCAATGTTTTAAGATGTTCATATGCCCTCCTTGGGGTGGCAAGGCCGTAAGGGTACATTTCCCCTAAGTGTGTTTTGGTTATTAGTGACAATCCTTATGGACTAATGTTTTCATTGAGTTATATGTAGGAATACTCCCTAGGCATTTCTTATAGTCCATGTGTTGGATTCAAGTGTGGATGCCATGTAGATAAATATATACCTTGGGTATTGGCATCGTGATCTTGAGTCTTTGGTTTCAAGAGAAGAATTTAAGATATGGCTAACCGGTGTTATGATAGTCTCATAGTTGAGCTATGGATGACTATGGTTTAGAGCATGCAATCAAATGAAGAGTCTCTATATACCTCAAGATGTTATGTTGAAGTATGGGGAGATACAAAGTTGACTAAAACTAAGAGCCAAGATTGAATTTAATTTGATCAATAAGTGAAGCATAAAGATTGTACAACTTTGGATCATGTGATCTTCTGGATGCTTGTCGTCCATTCGGTGATAATTGACGTGTGAAGATGCATTTCAAGGTAGCTTTCCCATAGTGGTGTATTGGGGAGCAATCATGAATCTTTACGAAGCAACAACGATCAAGTGAGGCATTCTGGATTGAATGGAGCTTGAAGCGTTGTTATCAAGATCAAGCGAGATGTGCAAGCCAAAGGTATGTCCTTGCTAGGTTTTCTTTTTACCGGTCTCAAGGTGGTTGACCGGATTATAGATTAGATAGCCGCACTATCAATCCTTTGCATAATTTGCATCCTTATATTCTTGTTGCTTCTTGGTGTTTATTTGTGTAAGGTTTTTGAGCTTGTTGCTAGCTCTTCAACAAGCCTAAGGTCATCGAAAACGGAATTCGTATGCATCTTCTTTTGCGTTTTCGAATTTGGAGGTCTTACCGGTTCTTCTGTTAGGGAGGTTTCATACCTCTCCTTATTTGATATTTGACCCCTAGATCTTTCTTGGGTCTTATAGCCTCTCTTATATAATAGTTTTTTCTTAGCTTCTCAAAAAGCCCAAGATTGCTAAACTCGGAGTCTGGATGCAAAAGTCATCACCGTTTTTGTATCATGTCTGGAATTCAGACGTAGAAACCGGTGGTCCCTGCCGAAATCATTCCGGCGTGCCGGATTGTTTCCGGTATATGCCGAGTGGCGTACCAGTACGCCATTCCGGTGAAACTGAAATGATTCCGACAAGCCGAATTTATTCCGGCATGGAAACCGGCATGCCATTCGAGCATGGAAACCGGCATGCCAATTTCCTCGCCAGTTTCGCTTTTCAGTTCAGGCGTAGAAATTGGCGACGCCGAAATTTTCTGACGGACTGGACTGGACTGCTCGTTTTCGTCCCAAAAGGTCATATTTTTAGGGGCTGTAAGAGGGGATTCTTCCACAAAGGTTTCTAGGGTTCTTGAGCATGATTTTTTTGCCACCATTGTTGAACCTCTTGAGCTTGCTTCCTCCCCTTCCCTCCTATGATTCTTGCATCTTTTTGAGAGCTTTGGAAGATGAGATATAGATCTACAATCCCCACCAAATGAATCCTCCTCTAAGTGAGGGGAACCCCTTGGATCCAGATCTTGGAGCCATTGGTTGACTTCCACCTTTGTTCTTCCTCTCTAGTTCCTCCATATCATTTGTTGCTTTGTTGAGATTTGAGAGAGAAGGATTTGAGCACTTTTCTTGTTGTTCTTGCTTTGCATCCTTGCATAGTGTTTAGCTGTCCATTACGATTATTTCCAATGAGAGACCGTGAGCTTGTTACTCTTGGATGGGTTTTCTCTTAGTTCGCTTGGCGGTTGGTGCTCCGATGACCTCTTCGCGGAAGATTGTGAAGATGCCCGAGATTCTCCTTCGTGGAGCTTGTGAAGTGGTTGTGGAGCTTGCCATCTCTGGAGTGGATGATAAGCTAGCCATAAGTAAACGACCTTTGTCCTTCGTGGAATTGGCTTGAAGAAGAAGGTGAGCCTTCATGGCGTTCAGATGACCTTTGTGGTAGCCAGTATCTCTCCAACATGACGTACCTCACTTCGTGTGGGAGGACACGGGAATACACCTTCGTCTCTGCGTGCCTCGGTTATCTTTATACCAGAGTTTACTTTCCTTGTGATAGCCATCGAGTTTGAAGTACTTATATATTGCTATCTCTTGTTGTTCATATATATATTGTGTCTATCTTGCTTAGCTTGAGTTGTTATTGCACTTAGTTGAGCCTAGTATATTTAGGTTTTATGCTGGTAAAATAAAACGTTAGTTAATTTTGCATTAATACAATCCATATATGTAATAGCTTTATAAAACGCATATTCATCCTATCTAGACGATATCTCGTCCTTTCAAAGGCCACCACATACAAAAGGTGGCAGGAGTTTTTCCGAAATTTCACGTGTCATTTACCATACGCATGAAGATTTGACGATTGGCGACGGGCTCGCTCCACAGGGCTAAAATTACTACATTCGTTCAATATAATTTACCATTTTTATGATTAGAACTTGCAGTCATATTTTATTTATCTGTTATTCTAATTCTAAGTTGAGTGAGAATTAGCTTAGTTCTCAATAGATTTCTTAACCATAGAGTTGCACTGTGATTCATGCTAGCATGAGTTGCAAGAGAGATTTTTTAGTTGCAAATTAGGTTGCAACTGAGATAAGAATATCTGGACTATATTTGATTGATTCATGATTCGTGCTAGACATGAGTTAGTTGCAACTGCTCTAGACCTTTAGATTGCTCCGTGCTACTCATGAGTTATAATGTGGGTTGCAATCGAGATTCGAAAACTTCAACCGACTGAGAATTACTTGACTCTTTTTTTTTTTTTTTTGCGAATAGAATCACTTGACTCTTAGTGAGAATTGGTCACGCCATTTACAAGTATTTGTTAAGGTTTGACTTTGCAACAACAGGGTACGGGTTTATCCAATTCACCCAAAATGTTTCTCTTGATTACATATTTATAACTTGTATTTTTCTTGCTATTGCGCACTTGCTATGCGCGTACATTTTTTTTACATATACAGTATAAGCATTTGCACGCCAAATCTATCAACTAGGAAAAAGAACCTAATGGAACCAAGAAAAAGCGACGTGCGCTGAGTACAAACGCACATCATTCGTTTCCGACACGATCCGTGCACCAACGGCCTCAAAGCCGCCATTCGGTCCATGCTGAATCACCTTTGCTGGAAGTTGAGCACCTTGATGGCGAGTCCGAAGCAGACGGCGAAGAGCACGGCGAACCCGGCGACCGCGACGGCGACGATGCCCAGGAAGTCGTGATGGAATCCGAAGAAGTCCTCGAGGAAGACGTTGATAGGCACGTTGGTGTCCTGGAGTGGCTCCGTGAGGTCGCCGAACTGCGACGCCACCAGCCCGTACAGCGTCCACGACACGGGGCACGCCCACGAGTACCACCTCCACCACACCGGCATCGTCTGAAACACCAACAAATCCCATGAGTTTTATGCCAATTGAGGTTGTAAGAGAAGGGGATGCATGATGCGTGAATGAATAATTGCGTACGTACCGGCCGTGCGATGACGAATCCGGAGAAGAGGTTCCAGACGCCGTAGAAGAAGGATGAGACGATGGAGGCGATGTTGTAGCTGGGGGTGAGGCCGACGGCGAGCATGCCGTAGTACGTGAAGTAGAGCAGCGTGAAGTACATGAAGTAGATGTACCAGCAGAACTTCTTGACGTCCCACTGGAAGCCGATCATGGCGTAGACGATGACCCCGTACACCAGCGACTGCACCAGCACGTAGGGGAGCTCCACCACCACCTGCCCGAAGGCGTAGGGCAGCGCCGAGTACATCCCGGCGGCTCTCTCCCGGTAGAACACCGTCCGCTCCACCGCCACCACGGGCTGCACCGACGACGAGTAGGAGATCCCCATGAAGAGCACGGCGGCGTACATGGACCCCATCGCGTTGAACAGGTCCTGCTGCCTCGACTTCCTCCCCCCGAGGCGCCAGAAGATGGTGCCGAACATGAGGGCCACCACGAGGGAGAAGAAGAAGCGGACCACCGTGTACTGCGGGTTCCTCCAGTAGGACAGGTTCTGCTTCCACAGGCACGCCATGCACTGGGTGATGGAGCTCTGTGAGTACTGCGTCGGGAAGTGTAGATCCTTGGACCCAGCAGGGGCCTTGCTGAGCTCCCTGATCGCGCTCTGGTTCCTCCTGCAATACCATGGATCATCCGAAATCAGTCATTTCTCTTTCAGCAGTCACAAGTTCAGAACAAAATGTGGTGTTGTTGGTGGTGACTTACTGGTAGAGATCCGAGTTCTTGTACACCTCCGCGAAACTGACACCCAGTATATCTTCTTGTGCCTGTGAGGTCACTTCCAGCATCCATGTTGCCGGATTGTACCCCGGTTTGATCTTGCTGACCTGTTCGATTCCCTCAAAATACTCAATGAGGTCATGAGAATGGTGTCCTAGAGGACCCACGTATATCTCCTCCCCTCCTCTCTTCATCAGGAACAGCTGCATCAATCAAATCAAGACAAAATCTTAGGATCGCGTTGAAAAAATCTTGATATGAAACCGCAGAAACAACAATCTATACCTCATCGAAGGCCTCAAAGATGTCGATGCTAGGCTGGTGGATGGTGCAAACAACGGTCCTGCCTGTGTCCACAGTGTTCCTCACCGTCCTCATCACAATCGCCGCGGCCCTGGCATCGAGGCCAGAGGTAGGCTCATCCATGAATATGATCGATGGATTAGCAACCAGCTCAACTGCGATCGTCAACCTCTTCCTTTGCTCTGTTGACAAGCCACTGACTCCAGGTAGTCCAATGAGTGCATCTCTCAGTGAATTCAATTCTACCAGCTCCATCACTTGCTCTATGAACATCTGTTAGAAATAAACACCATTGTTCAGAAAACACTAGTATACCCTGAGCTAATGATGCAATTTGTACACCGACCCTTACCTTTCTTGTTTCTGACTCTACATCAGAGGGCAGCCGGAGCCATGCAGAGTACACCAGGGACTCGTACACGGTCACATTTGGTGAGTGGATGTCATTCTGCTCACAGTAACCGGAAATGCGAGCGAAGGTTTCCTGCTTCTTCGGGTAGCCGGAGATTGAGATGTCACCTTCAATGTAGCCTCCAGTCTTCCTTCCAGCCAGCACATCCATCAGCGTGGTCTTGCCAGCGCCGCTGACTCCCATCAGTGCTGTGAGGACTCCCGGCTTGAAACTGCCACTGACTCCCTTTAGCAGAAGCAGCCTATCTTGGTCAACACCTTGTGCTTTCATTTCCGCAGGCATGTCAACAGAGTATCTCATGTTGTTGAAGGCAACAGCAAGCGGTGCAAAGGGCAGGACCATGCCCCTCCTGCCGTCGCCTGAGGCAGCCCCTGATGCAGAGTTTCTCCTTGAGTTGTTCATGTTCCCTACACACAGTATGGCTCTTTAGATTGCATTCACCAAATGACATGTGGCGATGGTTCATGTCCAATGCTACTGCAAGTGGCCTTACCTGCAGATGTAGAGCTTCTTGACTCATCAGGAATTTCGCCGGTGATACTGGCATGCTTTTCCTTCAGCGCATCCTCTGAAAGAATTTGCTGAGATTTCCCCATGGCTGCATGTATTAGGAAAAACAATGGGTTAGATCAAGTGCCTTAACAAAATGTGCATTGCAATTTCATCCCAGAACTTCAGAATTACGTTGAAGGTAGCTTAGAGCGACGGTGAAGAGGATGTTGAACACGATGACATATCCCAAGAGGGCGCCACTACCAATCCAGTACCACTTTGCCTCAGTGAAAAAACCCCTGGACTTGAGCACATCTACTCCTAAAATTTCGTTGGATCCCTGGACAACCTGCAGCATGGTTATGACAATCAGAACTATAGTACTTACGTCAGGGAACAATATTGTTGTCAGGGTAAATTGCATACCTTTTGCCATTTGTCTCCAAGGAACTCGTTTACTGTAATGGCACTCATGGCGTACTGAAGAGGCGACGTCCAGTAGCCCCAGATCCACCATTTCTTCACATCATCTATCATGAACAAACCAAACCAGAGTTACAAATGTTCACTTTGAAATTTGAAGTTTAACCCAGTGAATAAATTGTTGTAGGAGCATTACGGTGTGACAGGACGAATCCACTCATCACGAGCAGCACTAGGAGTGCAAAGGATGCCAACGTATTTGCAACAACCATGGTCCTGCCCAATGCTGCGATGAACCTGAACAGTGCTGCAGCCATCTGGTTAACAAGCAACAGCAGCAAGTACTGCTTGAATAACCTAGAAGAAAAAACATCGTTAGTACTTTAGCATAGTATATTTGTACTAGTACTTGCAGGTTTAAAAGATTATATTTGGTTAGCCGTACCTTCCAACATCTGGATCGAACCCAATGACATAGTAACCCAAGAATACTGTGATCGCAACCTCGACACAAGATATCGGTATCTTGAGGATCCAAGTTGGTATGGCATAAGCCCATGCAGGGAAGAAGAGGTAATCTCTTTGCTTGAAGAAGACTGGCAATTTTATGGTGGCTAGAGCGAGCTCAGAGAAGCCGTTGAACATGTGAGCAACTATAAAAAAGAACAGGGCACCTAAGTAGACAGTGCCATCGTTAACCGTACGATGGTGCATGTTTGTGCGCAGGAACAGTGTCATCACGATTGTTGTCATTACCAGAAGCTGCAGATGGATATGGAGTAACGCCATCAGTTCACCAATCTCATAGGAGTGCATGTTAAACCATGAATATATGCCTGAAATTGGTTTCCTACAAGGCAAAAATAGGCTTACCTGAACAGCCCGGAAACGGTAGACAAACATATTCCGTTTCATGAGCAACCACTCCCTCTCGATGCACGCACGCAGCAGCTCTTTCTTGCTGGCACCGTAAGTTGAGGTTGTCAGCGAAGCAGGGTGGCACTGGCTCCTGTCAAAAGGGTGTGAGAGCTCCGCAGAGAGACTTTGGCCGACATGAAATGCCTGGAAGGCACGAGCAAACTCCTTGACTGGGACATAATTGTATCTCTGATTACGCCTTGCCCAGTATTGTGCCTGATCTTTTCTTGATGTCACCTATAAGTTTATAAACCGTTAATGTTAGCAACAGATGGAAAAAATCACTAATGCAAGGCATAGACTTATTGTCCATTAATAGCATTACAGCTGACTTACTTCTTGCAAAAAGTCGGCGACACCTTTCCGATCAGGACATTTGAAGCCCATGGATTCGAAGAATTCAAGCACATTTTCACGTGGCCCTTGATACACAATGTAGCCATCGGACAGGAGGATTATGTCATCAAACAAATTATATGTCTCAGGTGCAGGTTGCAACAGGGAAATGACAGTTGTGCCGCTGAGGATGTTAGTGATCAGTCCAAGTGATTTCACTATCTGGTATGTAGTAGAGCTATCCAGGCCCGTGGAGATTTCATCCATGAACAGTGCTCTTTCTGCTCCAACCATCATCTCACCTTCAAGTTCAAGTAAAAGAGTCAGCAAACGTTCAGATCACAGATCCTGCTATGACAACGAGATGTCATGTTCAAGGAACTGTCAAGGATTTTTGCAATATACCAGTTGTGACACGTTTGAGTTGCCCCCCTGAGATTCCTCTCAGCATATCGTCTCCGACCATGGTGTCAGCGCAAATGTCAAGCCCTAAAATCTGCAAGGTTCAACTGAACAGTTAGCTCTTAGTACATTGAAGAAGAAAATATATTGTTGTTTGATGCAGTACCTTGAGGATGTAATCAGTGATGATATTTGTATCCTGACCACCCACTGCTATCGCCTGCATATGAAATGTGGTAAGCAGAAAGTATTCACAATGAAATGGGTGTACTATCAATATATATATATATCCATGTATTATCAGTCCCAAGGGGGAAGAAATTATAGCATAGTCAGTTCAATGCATGAAGGCTAGGTTGTGAGAATGCATAAAGCTATCTACAAATGTTAACCTAATACTTAGTTATGAAAATTATAGCATTCTGAGTTCAGCATCGTGAAGCGTTACAGAACTATAAACTAACCTTCATGTAGACATCAAGATCTGGGTCTGGTTTGATATTTGCAGCCTTCTCCCTTCTAGATAGCTCAGTTAGCATATCTGGGACAAGTTCACGAGGAATTAGCAAACAATTACATGGTCAGGGAAGGAATTATAGAGAAGTAACAGTCTCTCATAATGTGATCAAATTTGAGCTCACCGTATCTGCTTCCAACCCCTTGGCATCTGGCTGAGAAGGACAAGGTTTCCCGTACCGTCATCTCAGCGATGTGGAGGTCATGTTGTGATATGTAGGCCGCTGACCTCTGAGCCACAAACTCATTCATTCCATGCCCATTGTATGTCACTTTTCCTGAAACCTGGTCGGTTCGTATCACAACAAAAGTAAGCTTCCCTGGAACTTTGTAACATGAATGCTCAAATCAGTCATGTTGATGTAACAAGTAGAAATTTTAACCTTTAGATCAGAGCCTAGTTTCCCTGCCAAAGCAAGAAGCAGTGTAGTCTTCCCTGATCCTGGTGGCCCTAATAGTAACGTCATCCTGGATTTTTCATGAGAAAACAAGACATCAGTCCACCAAATTCAACTGATATGCGTTGCTGAAGGACGACAAAAAATGCCGAAAATTGCCACCAGTAATAATGCAACACTAAATAAAATACATCTTCTCACAACAACGAAAAGTCTAGAAAAACATAACACGGTAGTAGTGAATCCAGTGATCATGTAGCATGCATGAAAGATGCGATCATGTGCTAACATAATTCCATAACATCTAACTTTAACTTAAATATCGGAGCCCAAACCGAGCGTACTGTGCAATTGTGTAATGAGAAGAAAAGTAAATGGTCCTGTCCAAAAGCCTTACCTCTTTGGCTTGATAATTCCATTAATATCATGGAGGATGTTCATCGGCACCTTGTTGTTGGGAATTATATGAAGTAGATTGGCTATGGACTGAAGGAGAAAGAAAGTGCGAAGAAAAAGGTCAGACTTGAAGAACAGCCTGCTCATAGTTGTCAGAAAATTTACAGGACTGCCGTCAGTAGGTACCTCTAGAGAGTTGAGAGTGGTGTTGATGAACGTGGGCAGGCCTCTGTTCCCGACATGTGCGAGGGCATCGATGTTGAGGTGGTCGTACCGCACTTCGATGGTCGGAAAGTCGAGCCCAACTCTGAAACAAGAGAAATTTGAGCATGGTAAATTCATCACAACAAGATACTACTACTCCACCGGCGGAGTACGTACTCTAGTAAAGAAAGGCAGAGGAGCAAAGCAAGTGCTTAGAGAGTTAGAGCTACTGTACCTGTCTAGCCTCTGCCTGAGCCTGAGCAAGAATCGCTCGTGGTCCTCCTCCGCGACGCGCACGAGTCGCTCGAGCAGGCGCGTCCTCTCCTGGAAGCCGAGGCCGGCGATGTCGACGAGCTCGCAGCCGCCGTCCCCGACGATGCCCTTCCGGACGCGGCTGTGCGTGGGCAGCCTCTCGAGCGCCGCCCACGTGAGCGCCTCCTCGTCGTCCTCCGAGTCTCCTCCCCTCGCCGACGAAGCCGCCCGCGAGAAGACGTCGCTTCCGCGCTCCCGGTAGGAGCGGCCCATCCGCAGGCTCGCCACCCCGAACGCCGCCGGGCCCGTGTCCATGGCCGGCTGGCACACAGAACGCACGTATCAGTCGGCCGATAGATCAAGTCCAGGACAAATGCGGCCGCTCCCGCTCAGTTGCTCGCTCGCTCGCCGGATGGATGGAGCTTCAGTTGAAGAAGGCGTTGTGTGTGCGAGCTTCTTGGTTTGGTCAAAGGGGTTGCTGGGCGGGTACATATAGGTGTAGCAGCGAATGGGTTGGTGGACATGGCAGGGGTTTCAACGGCCGGCCGGGTCAGGGGGAGGCGGAGGCGGAAGAAAGGTGTGTGTGCGGGAAGTTTCCCAACTGAGCACGCGCGCGCCCGTGACCCCGTGTAGGCCTCCGCACGCGACTAAATCGGAAATCGGAATGGAACTAGACATGTAGCAGCCTTTGGGAAGACGAGGAGAATCGAGTCAACTGATAGCGATTTTCACTGCCAACTTCTCTTTCTGAAAAGCAGTAGGATGGGATTGCCATCTCTAGATTAATGAATATACAATGCATTGTATGGATGCTTTTTAAAATGAATGGGAATGTTTTTGATCCAGCTCGTTAGAAACTTAATTTAATTATTCATTATGGATGGTTGTTGATAAAGGTTTTAGCCCTCAATCATAGACACTTGGGTCACATACAATGGCAATATCTTAGAACTGCCGCTAGGATAAATGTTAAGGTGGAGGAAAAAGAAAGTTGATTTTTTTTTGTCTTCTCTTAATATAAAAGATGATCTCTTAGCAACATTCTTCCTTACCACATATTTAGCGATATCCTTCTTTTTCGATAAAAGATGTTTTATTGCTTAAAAATCTTAAGTATTACACCCAGCCTATGCATAATTAAGATGCACACAGCCGTTCAAGTATCAAGTACAAACCAATAACAAAATGAAAAAAAGTAAGAAAGAAAGCCAACTAATCTAGAACTGCGTTGGCTGCAATCCGACGACTATGCAGTCACTCATGTTGAGAAATAAACTTCTTGACCGTATTTTCCAACCGTGTAGACACCTCCGTAAAGAGATCGCGGTCCTCCAAGCGTTGAAGTGACGACCATAAATGAAGCAAAGCTGTACATCATTCTATAAACCTAAAGATAACCCATCCTATATCGTGTTTTATTATTATAGCTAAATTATATGGCAAGATTAAGATAAGACGATCTTAACAATTGTGCATGCCCTCGGTGCCGCGGTGTGCTACTGCTATGTGTGTTGCGCTCAACACTTGCATGAGCAGCCTCAACTTAGCCTAATTTTACTTTTCACCCTATCATATCTCGCCCTCATGTTTGTATTCTCATAGTTTCACTCACATCCTCTCTCATTCCATGGTGTGGCCACAACAAGAACCGTTCATGCCAGCGGTGGCATGAACTCTAGGCATAGCCATGCCCCAATTGGGCCACCAGAGTGCCTACTATCCACTTTTGGTGCCTTCTAAGAGCTCCTTAGAATTGTTCGTTGTCTGGTCGAATCATTCCTATTCTTCCTTTTTTGTATTCTTCATTTCTACATCCTTGATGGATCTCATCGCTCGCCCCTCCGCCCCAACACACTTGACATCATCATGTCGTACATGCACTAAGCCCATATGTCACACATTGGCGTTGTAGTTTCACCGCACATCCTTTTCAAAGAATAAATAGAAAGGAGAACTAACCAAGTCTATTCATTTAAACGAAGGCTACATTTAGCATCTTGATTATTAAACATTACAAACAAAAAAATCTCATTGGACATACGTTATCAAGGTTGCAACAATTTCTTTTATCGAGAACTAACGATTTATCGTATTGTGATAAACAATATGTTGCCCAATTCCGATTAGCCCCACTAAGAGATGAAGAAGAAAGAAGGGAAACATTTTATTACCATACAATGACCAATGCTAGGGTACAAACTCAAACATCTCAACTGGGAGCATCTCGGTCTAATATTCAACAGTTGAGTAACGACAGCAAGTGATTGAGTTCAGTAGTTCCTCATAGAAAATTATTGACTCTAGAGATATGGTAATATGGAGAAGACAAAATTGTTTGAAGCACGCACAGAAGTCCGTCTGGCCCGAGGAAACCTTTGCATGCCTCCGTTACCTTTTGGGAGGCCTACGCCCCATAGAAACTGTCTACCTGAGACTGTCCCTTGGCCCGCGGGTCTGACACCAGGTTAGAATCCGAGCTCTTCCAGAGTGGTATCTCACTGATGGCTCGGCCCCCCCCCCCCCCGGGAGGGGGCCTTCTTCGCCTTCCACCTAAGTTGCGCAGGAAAGGCCCAAAGCCAATCCCAGGTAACAGTAAAGCTTCATAGGGTCTTTCTGTCCAGGTGCAGGTAGTCCGCATCTTCACAGACATGTCTATTTCACCGAGCCAGAGGAAAAGAAAGCAAAAGCGATTCCCGTAGTAGAGGCGAGCGAAATGGGAGCAGCCTAAACCGTGAAAACGGGGTTGTGGGAGAGCAATACAAGCGTTGTGCTGCTAGGCAAAGCGGTTGAGTGTCGCACCCTAGATGGCTAAAGTCGAGAACGCCGAAGGTTCCTGTGTGAAGGTGAAGAAAATCCTCCTGTTACATGTGTGTGGAAAGAGTAAGAATAGGAGATCGTGGCTTTATTCAGTACATCTTGTATGGAAAGGGCACCTTTTCTTTGATAAAGAGCATCTTATTACTTAATAGTTTAAGTATTACACTATGGTCTTTGCATAACTAAGATGCACGCAGTTGTACATAACCAAAACTAGAAATAAAAGTATGGCACGATTAAAAAGATCATCTCGACATTGTAAGGCGCTTATGGTGTTGAAGGACCAATGCGGAGATCACGTCACCAACCATGTTCGACAACAACACCAAAGCTGAGTTGTTGTGGTGGCCCTATATCGGATTGTATGATGGGATCATTGAAAAGAGAGAGTGGAGAAGGGGAAGGATGAATATTGTATGACATTTTAAATTGCTATCGACCTTGTGGTTTATAGTAGCCAAAACACCACAATCCCAATAGATCATCGAGAATTCCTTCTAGTTGGTTTGGATACGCCACAATCGTTATAGCGTGTCGCCGCCTTAGGCCTGTCACCCCAACACCACTACATATTTTCGGCAAAGAGTGTATATTAATATCACGGAGATACCAATTACACCCAGCATCGCAATAATGCATTTCCCTAGCGGCATTACGGATGCACACAGGTAAAAAAGAAAGAAGAATTACGAAAAAATCACGCTACAATTATTTATTCCTTGAAACTGTAGCACTCACACCACCAAGACAACACCAGAAGGCCAACTTCTCCATGAGTGACGCCTCCAAGAAGGAAACAGTGCACAAGTGTCATCATCGCTTGATCATAGATCTTAGGTTTTCATCCTGAAGAAAGTCCCCGCTCTCAAAAACAATGCCTTCAACGAGGTCATTGACAGGTACAACCAATTAAGATCAGACCTTGGGTTTTCACCCTGAAAGGTAAGACTATGAACTTCTCCTATGCAGCCGCCACCACTTGCATGCCGCTACTCCAAGTCACGAATCAGCAAGCCCATTCCACATCACCACCAAGAGTCGAACCACCATTGCTACTTTTTAGATCTCGGCTTTCATGACATTCTCTGCCAGCACCACAGAATGAGAATGTGCCCCATGATATTAACAACCAATAGAGATTCTAAGAGCTCCCTCTAAAACCAAACAGTCAGAGAAAAAACATGGGCATGCACGACCGATCCCACTCGATCCAGCAATCTCCAGGCAGGAGTCTCCCAGTGGAGTTCGTCGGTGGAGCCTTCCGGAACACAACAGTCCAACCAGATCGATGAGGACATGCATCCAATAGAACATCATCTTGGCACGGGAAGGAACCCTAGGACCACCTCCTTTATTATAGCCGAGCTAGCAGCCCCCACGCCACCCGCCGACAACCTGCGGGATCTGCCTCCCCGAGACCAACCGACGACCATGGCCAGCGGCGCGCAAGGACGTGACAGCGTAGGGACGATGCTCCACCGGATCGGGCTGTGACACACCAAGGAGAATATGGTGACATGGCAGAAAGATCCACCTATATCAAAGATCTAAGGTTCGTACCGAGTCAACCTGACTAGCCCAACCCCCACAGTCGGTCAAGCGTCGCCAAGGAGGACCTCCTCCACCACCCCGGCCAGGGGCACCGCCCTAGCCGCTCCTCATCAACGCGTCATCTATCTCTGCCACAGCATCCCTGGCGACTGTCTCCGGCAACCACCACGCCCATGCATGTAGGGTTCGTAGCATAGAAAAGAAAAAAAATCTATCGCAAAGACGAATAAATCCAAGATCCAATCTATGGAAAAGCCAAATTCTAATCTATGAGATCGGAGCAACGAGATAGATGAGAAACTAAACCTCGTAGATCCAAAGCGTTAACGAGATCAGATCTCGTGGTTGATGTAGGCGATCGTTTCGGTGATGCAAACCGGCAGCACTTCCGTACTCGATCACGCGTACGGTGTCGTTGAAGTCCTTCCTCTCCCCATTCCAGCGGGCAGCGGAGGTGGTAGATCTCCTCGGAATCCCAGCAGCACGACGGTGTGGTGGTGGTGGTGGAGAAATTCCCGCAGGGCTTCGCCAAGCCTGTGCAAGAAGAAGGAGGAGGGAGAGAGGTGGCGGCTAGGGTTTGGGGAAGGGTGTGTCCGACCCCCTGCCCTCTCCCCACTTCATATAGGGGCTAGGGTCGGCCAAGGTGGCCCCCCAACTCATCTAGGACCGGAGGCCAAGGGGGAGACTTGCCTCCTAAGTCCCCCCCCCCCCCTTAATTTTAGGGATTTGGCCTTATCCCTTTAGGTGGGGCGCATGGGCCATGGTGGGCAGCATCCCTAGCCCATGTGGGTGTGGTGCACCACTCATTTAGCCCATGTGGTCCCTCCGAGACAGGTGGCCCCACCGTGGGACCCCCGGAACCTTCTAGATGATTCCCGATACGATGCTAGAAAAATCCCGAACTTTTTCGGAACCCTAAAATCAACTTCCCTTATACGAAGCTTATTCTCCAGACCATTCCAGACCTCCTCGTGATGTCCTGGATCCCATCTGAGACTCTGAATAACATTCGGTCTACATCTTGTATTCCATATCTACTTAAACAGCATCGAACCTTAAGGGTGTCACCCTACGGTTCGTGAACTATGCAGACATGATCGAGACCCCTCTCCGATCAATAACCAATAGTGGGACCTGGAGATCCATAATGGCTCCCACATATTCAACAATGACTTCGTGATCAAATGAACCATTAATATACGATACCGATTCCCTTTGTCGCGTGATACTTCACTTATCCGAGGTTCGATCATCGGTATCTCTATACCTAGTTCAACCTCGTTACCGATAAGTACACTTTACTCGTACCGTGGTATATCATCCCTTGTGACCTAGTCACATGCTTGCAAGCTAATTGAATGGCATTCCACCGAGAGGGCCAAGTATATCTATCCATCATCAGGATGGACAAAACCCACTCTTGATCCATGCGCTTCAACTGATACTTTCAGAACACTTAATCACATCTTTATAACCACCCATTTACGAAGTGGCGTTTGATGTAATCAAAGCATCCATCCGGGTGTAAGTGATTTACACAATCTCATGGTCGAAGGATTAGGTTACTATGTATTGAAAGCTTGTAGCAAAACAAACTTAATGACTTGATCTTATGCTATGCTTACTATGGATGTGTGTCCATTACATCATTCTCCTAAGGACATGATCCTGTTATTAATTACATCCAATTTTCATGATCAGGAAACTATGATCATCTATTATTCAACAAGATAGTTAAACGAGAGGCTTACTAGGGACTCTGGTTGTTTACAAAACACACATGTATCAATGTTTTCACTTAATAAATTATAGCATGGGATGTAAACATTTATCATGAACACTAAGATATAACAATAACCACTTTATTATTGCCTCTCGGGCATATCTCCAACAGTCTCCCACTTGCACTAGAGTCAATAATCTAGTTTATATTTGTAAAGATCTAACACATTGGCCTTCTGGTGCTTATCATGTTTTGCTCACGGGAGAGATTTCAGTTAACGAATATGACACGCTCAGAAACGTATGTATTTTGCAATTCATTTGCGTCTCCACGCATCACACATTTTTCAAAATGAGTCGGCATTAATCGTATATGTTTGGTCTTCTGGTGGAACCTTAATTCCGCGGTGTGAAATATGTTACCAATATTGTCTCACACAATATAGCTCCATAGTTCTGACACTACCGGAACTACACCAAGTTCTCAAAGAACTTCTCGGCTCAAAACACCCACGTTCATTGTCAAAATAATGACATACTTTGCCTTCGTTTGTAGAATCCGTCACAACATTTAGAACTCATCTAAATCTAGCATAGACTTCTTCTAGCCCATTGTGCTACCTTCTTAATGAACACTTAGCCTAATTTAGATTGAAATTTATTTTTATATGTGACCAAACTAATATCAGTGCAACGCCTTACATCGATTTGTTTGTCATTACCTCATACAAAACTATGTATATCCTTGGCTCTTCCAAAGTACTCAAGGATATTCTTACCGTTGTCCAATGATCATCGCATGAATCGTTCTGATATTTGCTCCTAACACTTTAGATCCCAAGACATCTGATTGTGTACATATTATTCGTGATCTAAAATCACTCATGTGTTTTTACTCATTGAGTGTCAAATACACTGAAGTTTTGTTAAACTTCCACATGGAAAAGAACACCTTCTTAACGTTTTCATATTGAACTATTTCAATTTATTCTATGTACTTTGACTTAAACTTATTATGCGTTTGAATCTATCTTTATAGATCTTGATGCTAAATATGTTCTTAGTCCATATCCTTTCATTGAAGTTAGTCTTCAATAAAAAAATTAATCACATCAAGTACAAAATTACATCATTTATAATCAATGATATGTCATCCACATTTAATATTATAACTATGTCTCAGCGCTCCCACTTAATTTCTTGAAAATGCAAGCATCTTCATCCTTTTTGATGAAATCAAAACTCTTTGATTATTTCATCCGGTGAAGATTCCAACTCCATGATATTCACTTCATCCAGTTGAAGTTTGTATACTATCTAGTATTCTACGGACTAGCAAAACTCTTGGTTGTATCTTGTATACATCCTTAATACACACTTCTGGTAAGGAACGTATTTCTAGCATCCTACTAACATATCTTATAAAATAAATATGTAGCGACTAGAATAATCCGCATAGACTATAAGCATCACTACGGAAGATCTAATCTTATTGTAGTCAACTCTTTGAACTTTGTCGTAAACTTTCTTTTGACAAGTCGAGCTTCTTCAAGGATATTACACCCATGTCCAAGCTAGATTATAGATACTATATTGGATTTTATGGCTCTTAGTCATTTTAACAGAGTGAACGCCCATCATAACTTCTTCGTATGTAGTTGGTTTATCATTGTTCAAAATGAATCCTTTGTCCATAAATCATTTATTTGATCACAATGTAAACCATACCTACAAGGTTAAATAGGTATTTCGATCTCCATGACTATAACACTTTGTAGACATGGGATCCATGAGTGTCGTAGCCTCTTCCGGAACCATTTCCGATCCTGCGCTACTCTGATCATCATGCTCAGGTTTATCAACCTTATCGAGTTCCATTGTCCTACCACTCAAATATTTCGCGAGAAACAATTTCTTGGAAATAAGCAAGAAACATCGACAAACACTTTTGTCTTTGACTTCATAGTGGAAAGAATTCCCAATTTATTCTCTGGGGTAACCAACATAGACATTCATCCGATTTTGGTTGTAAACTCATTTATTTATGCTATGCATACCAAAATTTAAGAAATGACTATTAGGGTTTATACCCATGCCATAACTCGTACGGTGTCATTTCAACAGATTATGATGACACTCTATTTAGTGCAAAAGAGGTAGTCTCTAAAGCATAATCCACAAAAATATAATGGCATATTTTATCTCATCATTAATCCAACAAGGTTTGGATATGTCCCTCAAATACTCCATCATAACTATGGTGTTCCGAGAATCATGAGTTTTGGAACAATTTCGTAACTCTCTTAGACGTTCGCCAAAACTGGTAATTAAAATATTTCCACCATGATCCAATCGTAGATATTTGACTTTTCTATTATGATGATTTCCGCTTCATGCTGAAATTTATTTGAATCTATTCAAATGTTTCAAACTTCTTCCTCATTGAATAAATATATCCGTATATATACACTCAATTCATTGTTGGAAGTTTTCACGAAGTAGAAGAATCTTTCGCACACAACTATGCTTAATGAACCATATACATCATCATGTATATTTCCACTAAGCTAGTTGCCCATTCAACTCTTGGCCTATGAACGGTGTTCTAGTCATTCTCCTTAGAAAAATATTTGCAAGCGCCGGACGATTCAAAAATCGACTGACTCGAAAAATCCATTTGCATGGAGTTTCTCATGTGTTCCCTTCTAATATGACATAAACGGCTGTTCCACAAATAAGTGCAATTCAAATCATTTGCCTTATGGCATTTTAGCGTTAGTGTTATGCATGTGTGTTTCACCATTAAGATTTATAATAACTTATCCATCATACATGGAGTATGGTCATAATTTGAACAACTCATTGCTTTCATTTGACCAGAGCAAAATAACAATTATGAAGTTCTTTATTATAAATCTGAAGGGCTAGGTAGAATGTCAATGACGAACATAATAACACTTTATTTTGTTCCTGACGTGCATTATTACCACATTCCTTGTCAGTCACTTAGGCCATTGTATTCTTGTATTGTGTTGTTTTGTATGACATCTCATACCAACCAATATGGTACAAATACCCAAGAATTTCATTGTGTGACCAATCAAAGAATACATTCATAACATGTATATCATCTATATACACCTGAGCTAGACTTTATAGTCTTTTATTTCTTTCTGCCAAAAACTTTTGTAGTTTCTCTTTTGGCTTTCCTCATATTTAAGAAAACACTTCAACATCAATAACTTCTAGACTTTTTGGTCAAATACCAATAACCTCGAGGTTCGAACTTTGAAGTTGATCATCACATGACAAGTGTTCCAGGTTTCACTATTAGTAATCTAGCTTTTAATGTGATGAACTATTTCACTCATAATTTTATCCAGAAAATCATGACAATCTTCATGATTTAAGCTACGCTCTACCTTTCGGTATCCCGTGTTCCGAGACCATGTCTGTACATGCTAGGCTCGTCAAGTTTAACCTCAGTATTCGCATGTGCAAATCTGGCTTGTACCCGTTGTATGCAGACGTAGAATCTGTAACACCCGATCATCACGTGATGCTTCGAAACGACGAGTCTTAGCAACGGTGCATACTAAGGATGACCACTTTATGGATATGCGAATATCGTTAGTGCCCAACTAGTTGGAGGATTGGGGCGCCTAGCGTCTTCAACCTTCGTACATTCCCATAAAACTTATGAGTTTATGTAGTCTCACTAAATTATATTTTATCATCTTGCAATAAGGTCTTAGATATCACATATATCTCACACCTTGCTTATTTCTGAAAACAAACTTTCCAGCTCCTAACTTTTCAAACGGATTTGAACATCAAGTTTCACGGAGACAAGATAATTTTAGATACTAATTGAAACCATTGCTTTTTGAATCAACAATTTGAGATTTACCAAAAGTTTGCAATAGGACTTTAAACATTACTTGATTCTCTAACAATAAGGTACCAGTCTGTAAAGTTACTTGTCAGATTTAATAGTGTTTCTATCTCAATTACAAGACTAGCGCATGGTAGATAACGGATGCCAATTCTACAAAATTAATTTAAAATACAATTTAGACTATGTTCAGGATAATTAGTTCAAGTTTTAATCTAATTACTAAAGAAATCCCACTTAATACAACATCCCTCATAGTTGTTTAGTGGCACACGATCCATATTCACTACACCAAGTCCGATCATCACGTGAGATGATGTAGCTTCAATGGTGAACATCAACATGTTGATCATATCATCCATACGACTCGTGTTCAACCTTTTGGTTTCCTGTGTTCCGAGGCCATGTCTGTACATGCTAGGCTCGTCAGGCAAACCCAAGTATTTTCGCGTGTGTAACATGGCTTACACCCGTTGTATGTGAACGTAAAATCTATCACATCCGATCATCATGAGATGCTTCCAAACGACGAACTTTTGAAACGGTGCATATGAGGGGAAAACACTTTATTATCTTGATATTAATGTGAGGGATCATCTTATAATGCTACCGTCGCGATCTAAGCAACATAAGAAGCATAAAAGGATAAACATCACATGCATGGATAATGTGATATGATATGTCATTTTCTTGTTGTGCCTTTGATCTCCATCTCCAAAGCACACGAGCATGATCTCCATCATCACCAGCATTGCGCCAAGGTCCATGGCACCGCTTCATGGTTGTCCACCATCCATAGCAACTATTACAACTACTAACTCATAGTATTGAAATAAAGCTATTACATGGTGATTGACACGCATGTCATGAAACAATAAAGACAACCATTAGGCTCCTGCCGGTTGCCACATTACAATAAGGATCATCTCTTACATCAAATATAAACGTAATCACATAATGACATATCACATCACATGCCCCTGCAAAAACAAGTTAGACGCCTCTAATTTTCTTTGCATGTTTTACGTGGCTTGGGGCTTTCGAATAAGATCCGATCTTACCTATGAACACGAACCATAACACTGATACAAGTGTTGTCAAGTGCAGATTGTAAACTGGATCTTAACTATGGTGAGAGAAACAGACACATGCTGAGCCACTTATGCAATACAAGTTGCATCTCAAGTGTGGAGCAAGTCTCATGAACGCGGTCATGTAAGGTTAGCCCGGGCCACTTCATCCCCCCATCCCGCAAGATGCAAGTACACGAAAAAAGCGACAACAAAAGCATCAACGCCCACAAAACCATTGTGTTCTACTCGTGCAACAGATCTATGCATAGACATGGGTATGATACCACTATAGGGTTCGTAGCATAGAAAACAAAAAAATTCTATCGCAAAGACGAATAAATCCAAGATCCAATCTATGAAAAAGCCAAGATCTAATCTATGAGATTGGAGCAACGAGATATATGAGAAACCAACCCTCGTAGATCCAAAGCATTAACGAGATCAGATCTCGTGGTTGATGTAGACGATCGTTTCGGTGATGCAAACCGGCAGCACTTCCGTACTCGGTCACGCGTACGGTGTCGATGAAGTCCTTCCTCTCCCCATTCCAGCGGGCAGCGGAGGTGGTAGATCTCCTCATAATTCCAGCAGCACGACGGCGTGGTGGTGGTGGTGGAGGAGAAATTCCTGCAGGGCTTTGCCAAGCCTGTGATGAAGAAGGAGGAGGGAGAGAGGTGGCAGCTAGGGTTTGGGGAAGGGTGTGTCCGACCCCCTTCCCTCTCCCCACTTTATATAGGGGCTAGGGTCGGCCAAGGTGGCCCCCCAACTCATCTAGGGCCGGCGACCAAGGGGGAGACTTGCCTCCTAAGTTTTCCCCCTTAATTTTAGGGATTTGGTCTTATCCCTTTAGGTGGGGCGCATGGGCCATGGTGGGCTGCATCCCTAGCCCATGTGGGCATGGTGCACCACCCATTTAGCCCATGTGAACCCTCTAGGACAAGCGGGCCCACCGTGGGACCCTCGGAACCTTCTAAAAGATTCCCGGTACGATACCAGAAAAATCCCAAACTTTTCCGGAACGCTAAAATCAACTTCCCTTATATGAATCTTATACTCCGGACCATTCCTGATAGGGAAAACGTGTCCGATCTTTTGATGAGATGAAGATAACTTCGATTTGTTGGTGGAGTTCGTGCTTGACGATCCGACTACACGTGCAAAGCTCGTGCGCTAATGCAATCGCTAGGACAATCACCGGGAGTTACTGATCTTTCGGGAGCACGATCAGCCTGACCCAACGAGGGTCTTAATTCCTACCTGAAATCGAGAACAGGTAAGAACTAATATTGCAATACAGATATTGCGGATATAGATGAAGCTTTGTTGAAAAAGTGGGATTATGTATAGTCGGTTTTGTTCTGGGTGTTGGCCTCAAAAGAAGTACACGAGAGTTGCAACAATAGCTAAATTTTAATCTAAACAAAATCCGAGTCTAAACGTGATGGCTGTGGGGGTATTTAAAGGAGGAAAAGGTGGGGTTTCAGCCAGCCATACGTATGGTGGTCGAACCAAACCCTAGAAGGCCTTTTCCCCTTTAATACGGACTCTAAAAAGTGGCTGACTTAATTCCTGCGAAAATGACATGGGCCTGGCCCAAAACTAAAGGTGACGCAGCACCAAGTAATCATATGGACGAAATAATGAAGTGGAGAACTCTATATTTCGTCCATGTCTTCATCTCCAATTATGGTGCCTTCAAAGATCTGAAATCTCCACTTGCAGCGTCCTCTTCAATCCTGACATGTTGGCTGCCATCTCCTCCATGTGTGATCATGCTCCAATGCTTGTTCTTCTCATCCATGTTAGGTCCATCATTTCTAAGAGAAACAAACACATCTGATTTAGGCAGCATCATATTCTCATTTATATGAGGGATAATTCCAAAAAACGAAAGTACCTAATAGTTAAGTTTTTTTGGCACGAGCTCGAGTGATTGGCCCTTGTATTTGTGTGGCTATAGGTACAGCGGTTGTATCAATAGATGGGATGTCCTCATCATGCTCCCCTTCTTGAATTGAAGTCGTCCTCGATGCGATCTTATCTTCTGCACCAAAGTAAGGCTTCAAATCTGCAATGTTAAATGTAGGACTAACCGGACCCAATTCTGCAGGAAGCTCAAGTTTATATGCATTATCATTTATTTTCTCTAACACCTTAAAAGGACCAGCAACGCGTGGCATTAACTTAGACTTGCACAATTTAGGAAAATGGTCTTTCCGCAAATGCAACCAAACAAGATCACCAACATCAAACACAACATGCTTTCTTCCTCTATCCCAGCAATTTTATACTTAGCATTCATGTGTTCTATGTTGTCTTTAGTAGTCTCATGCAATTTTAATATCAATTCAGCTCGTTGTGTAGCATCCAAATTATTTTGCATCGAAGATGGTAAAGGCAATAAATCAATAGGTGCACGTGGAACAAAACCATACACAATCTAAAATTGGCACATCTTAGTGGTAGAATGCACCGAACGATTGTAAGCAAATTCAATATGAGGTAAACATTCTTCACATAATTTAAGTTCTTCTTCAAAATAGCCCGCATCATAGTAGACAATGTTCTATTTATTACTTCAGTTTGTCCATGAGTTTGGGGATGAGATGTAGTACTAAACAACAATTTAGTCCCCGACTTAGCCCATAAACATCTCCAAAATGGCTAAAAAAAACTTAGTATCATGATCAGAAACAATAGTATTTTGCACACCATGTAAACGAACAATTTCACGAAAGAAAAATCAGCAACATGTGTAGCATCATCAGTCTTATGACATGGAATAAAGTGTGCCATCTTAGAAAACCGATCCACGACAACAAAAATAATATCCCTCCCCTTCTATGTACGAGGCAATCCCAAAACGAAATCCATAGAAATATCCTCCCAAGGTACACTAGGAACAGGAAGAGGCATATATAAACCATGTGGATTAAGTTGAGACTTAGCTTTTTGACATGTAGTGCCGCGTGCCACAAATCTCTCAACATCTCGACGCATACGTGGCCAAAAGAAGTGTGCCGCAAGTACATCCTCCGTCTTCTTTACACCAAAGTGACCCATCAATCCTCCTCCATGCACCTCTTGCAGCAACAAAAGACGAACGAAACTATTTGGGATGCATAGCTTGTTAGCACGGAACACAATCCATCATTGAGGACGCATTTGTTCCATGTTCTAGCATTTCTACAATTCAGCAACACATCTTTAAAATCAGCATCATGCAAGTATTGTTCCTTTATAAATTCTAATCCAAAAAATTGAAGTCAAGTTGAGATAGCATAGTATAACGACGCGACAAAGCATCAGCAATAACATTATCTTTACCCTTTTTGTGTTTGATAATATAAGGAAAAGACTCAATAAATTCAACCCACTTTGCATGGCGGTGATTCAGCTTAGCTTGACTACAAATATGCTTCAAAGATTCATGATCAGAATATATAACAAATTCTTTAGGCCATAAATAATGTTGCCAAGTTTCTAATGTCTGAACTAGCGCATATAATTCTTTATCATAAGTAGAATAGTTCAGACTAGACCCACTCAATTTCTCACTAAAATATGCAACATGTTTGCCCTCTTGTAATAACACACCTCCCAAACCAATTCCACTAGCATCACATTCAAGCTCAAAAGTCTTATTGAAATTAGGAAGTTGGAGTAATGGAGCATGTGTTAACTTATCTTTCAATATCATGAAGGCTTCTTGTTGTGCATCGCTCCACACAAAGGGCACATCCTTCTTGGTAAGCTCATTCAGCGGCGCGGCAATGGATCCAAAATCTTTCACAAGCGTCTATAAAAACCAGCGAGGCCAAGAAAACTCCTCACTTGCGTGACCATCTTGGGTTGCGGCCAACTCTCAATTGCCTCAATCTTGGCTGGATCAACTTCAATACCCTGCGCTGTAACAACATAGCGAAGAAACGCAACTCAATTGGTGCAAAAGGTGCACTTCTCAAGATTATCATACAAACGTGCATCACGTAAAGCATTGAAAACAACACTTAAATGATCCAAATGATCCTCCAAAGATTTGCTATAAATCAGAATATCATCAAAGTATACCACAAAAACTTGTCCAATAAAAGCACGTAAAACTTCGTTCACCAGTCTCATGAAAGTACTAGGAGCATTAGTTAATCCAAAAGGCATTACTAACCACTCATATAAACCGAACTTATTTTTAAACGTCATTTTCCATTCATCTCCTAATTGCATACGAATCTGGTGGTAACCACTACGCAAATCAACTTTAGAGAAGATAATAGAACCAATCAATTCATCAAGCATATCATCTAAACAAGGAATAGGATGACGGTATTGAATGGTAATATTATTAATAGCTCTACAATCAGTACACGTGCGCGAAGAACCATCTTTCTTAGGTACCAAAATAATAGGAACGACACATGGACTAAGAGACTCACGAATGTAACCTTTATCTTGGAGAACCTGAATTTGTCGCTGAATCTCTTTGGTCTCTTCAGGATTGGTACGATATGGCGCACGGTTGGGCAACGAAGCTCCTGGAATCAAATCAATCTTGTGTTCTATTCCACGAATAGGTGGTACTCCAGGTGAAACATCTTGTGGGAACACATCAATGAATTCCTGCAAAAGGTTAGCAACCGCAGGTGGCAAAGAAAGAGGCATATCCTCAAATGAAAACAGAACTTCTTTGCAAATAATAGCATAGCATGGAGTAGTGTTCACATCAAGTTCGGCAAAATCAGATTTTCTAGCAAGCAAATAAGGATTTTTCAAACGAATTTCAGTAGCATGGTTTGAATCAGATTTAGTATTAGTCTTATGTGGCACAAAATCTGCAGCAACAATCTGATTTTCACTCTTATGTTTATCCTCATTTTTTACTCTACTAGCTCGAGCAAGATCATCTTTTAGAATTTGTTCAGGAGTCATAGGTTTGAGACCAATTTTCTTTCCATCATGCATAAGAGAATATTGATTAGTTTTACCATTATGAACAAATTCTCTATCAAATTGCCAAGGTCTACCAAGTAACAAAGAACAAGGTTGCATAGGTACAACATCACAATCAACAAAATCAGAATATGTACCAATAGTAAAATGCACAAGTGTAGTTCTTGTTACCTTGAGCTTCCGAGAGCTCTCAAACCATTGAATGTAATATGGATGTGTGCGTTGTCTTATACGGAGAGAAAGCTTCTCCACCATGTCAACGCTAGCCAGATTATTACAGCTCCCTCCATCAATGATGATCCGTATAGCTCGCTCTTTTACATCGTCTCTTGTTTGAAACAGATTTTGGCGTTGATCATGCTCAGATTTTCTCAATTGCAGACTCAACACATGTTGTGCAACTAAGCTCCTGTACTGATCCGCAGTGTCAGCTTCCATTACCTCCATCTCTCTCTCAGAATCAGAATTGGCGCCATCACGTGCAGCAATAAGGGCCAATGTATCTTCATCAAAGTCACTTGCAGAATCATATTCTCCATCTTCACGCACCAACATCACACGCTTGGTTCTGCATTCTCTTTCTATGTGACTAAATCCCAAGCATTTGCGACATTGAATGTCGCGCGTCTTCGCGGTGGAGGCCATGGAAGATGAACTCCGAGGAGGACCAGCAGATGGTGGTGGAGTAGCAGCAGGTGGTGCTCGTGATGCAGGTGCAGTGTACTTGGAGGTAGTAGGTGCTGGTGCAGTTCCACGAGATGATGGCGCTGATAGTCGCGGAGACCATGACGAGGTACGACCTGCAGAAATATTAGCTCTTCTCCATGGTGGTTGACGATCCTGCACTTCACGTTCAGCTTTGCAAGCAAGATGAAACAAGTGATTAATAGTATTGTACTCCTTATAGTATAAAATATGTTGAATCTCTTTATTCAAACCACCAAAGAAACGTGCAAGCATAGCTTCATTATCCTCTACGATACCATAACGAATCATGCCAGTTTGCAATCTATCTATTATATTACTAAAACAACTAAACAAACGACGGCTCGGATTCAACTCAGATTTACCAATGGACAAGTGACGGTTCAGATTTACAAGGAAAATGACGCTTCAAAATTAAAAAAAATAAGCACGAAAGGATTCGTGTTGGAAAAAAAAGTCATGTCGATCTATCCATGAGTCCATCATATATATAACTTGGCTATCAGATCTCACGAATTAACAAGACGGGGCTCGCTTAATGATCGCTACCATGGAGTTTTATGTTCGCCGTCGCGCCGCCTCACAAAAGCTTTCTGGTATCTTGCAAGCGCATGTTTCTATCCGTGCGAAATCGAGAAGACATATAGTCAAGCACTTACCAGCACGAGGAAGAAGATGGCATACGATCGGGATGGATCGCGTCGTCCAATGGTTATGTGATCTACAACATCATCGATCTATCATCATATATACCTTGGGTTTCAGATCCCAGGAATTAACAAGATCAAGGCCCGCCTACTTTTCGCTGCCACGCCGGTGGGAGCCGCCGCGTCAAGAGCTTAAACTGTTATCTCCTCATGAAAGAAAAAGGAGACACAGCGCGACAGCGATCTGTCCAGCAAACGTACGTAATTAACAACATATTGGCTTTCAGCTCTCAGGAATTAACGACATCAAGGCCCGCCTCATGCATGTCCGCTGTCGCGTTGGAGCGCCGCCACATCAACGTTTAGTCTGCTATCTCGCAAGCGTCAGTTTCCGTCAGTGCGGAATCAAGAAGACATGGTGAAGCACTTGGCAGCACGAGGAAGAAGATAGCATACGGACTGGATGGATAGTATGCGTCGTCCAATCGTGTCGTGAGCTACGTACTTCATGCGTACATCTGTGATACGTCTCCAACGTATCGATAATTTCTTGTGTTCCATGCCACATTATTGATGTTATCTACATGTTTTATGCACACTTTATGTCATATTCGTGCATTTTCTGGAACTAACCTATTAACAAGATGCCGAAGTGCCGATTGCTCGTTTTCTGCTGTTTTTGGTTTCAGAAATCCTAGTAAATAAATATTCTCGGAATTGGACGAAATAAAAGCCAGAGGCCTATTTTCTCACGAAGCTTCCAGAAGTCCAAAGACGAAAGGAAGTGGGGCCACAGGGGAGCCAAACCCTAGGGCGGCGCGGCCCCCCCCTTGGCCGCGCCGCCCTGTCATCTGGGGCCCCTGTGCCCCCTCTCGACTTGCCCTTCCGCCTACTTAAAGCCTCCGTGACGAAACTTCCAGCACCGAGAGCCACGATACGGAAAACATTACCGAGACGCCGTCGCCGCCGATCCCATCTCGGGGATCCTGGAGATCGCCTCCGGCACCCTCGCCGGAGAGGGGAATCATCTCCCGGAGGACTCTACACCGCCATGGTCGCCTCCGGAGTGATGAGTGAGTAGTCTACCCCTGGACTATGGGTCCATAGCAGTAGCTAGATGGTTGTCTTCTCCCCATTGTGCTATCATTGTCGGATCTTGTGAGCTGCCTATCATGATCAAGATCATCTATCTGTAATTCTATATGTTGCGTTTGTTGGGATCCGATGAATAGAGAATACTTGTTATGTTGATTATCAAAGTTATGCTTATGTGTTGTTTATGATCTTGCATGCTCTCCGTTGCTAGTAGAGGCTCTGGCCAAGTTTTTACTTTTAACTCCAAGAGGGAGTACTTATGCTCGATAGTGGGTTCATGCATGCATTGACACCTGGGACAGTGACAGAAAGTTCTAAGGTTGTGTTGTGCTGTTGCCACTAGGGATAAAACATTGATGCTATGTCTAAGGATGTAGTTGTTGATTACATTACGCACCATACTTAATGCAATTGTCCGTTGCTTTGCAACTTAATACTGGAGGGGGTTCGGATGATAACCTCGAAGGTGGACTTTTTAGGCATAGATGCAGTTGGATGGCGGTCTATGTACTTTGTCGTAATGCCCAATTAAATCTCACTATACTCATCATGATATGTATGTGCATTGTCATGCTCTCTTTATTTGTCAATTGCCCAACCGTAATTTGTTCACCCAACATGATGTTCGTCTTATGGGAGAGACACCTCTAGTGAACTCGTGGACCCCGGTCCAATTCTCTTTACTGAAATACAATCTACTGCAATACTTGTTTTTACTGTTTTCTCTGCAAACAATCATCTTCCACACAATACGGTTAATCCTTTGTTACAGCAAGCCGGTGAGATTGACAACCTCACTCGTTTCGTTGGGGCAAAGTACTTTGGTTGTGTTGTGCAGGTTCCACGTTGGCGCCGGAATCTCCGGTGTTGCGCCGCACTACATCCCGCTGCCATCAACCTTCAACGTGCTTCTTGGCTCCTCCTGGTTCGATAAACCTTGGTTTCTTTCCGAGGGAAAACTTGCTGCTGTGCTCATCATACCTTCCTCTTGGGGTTGCCCAACGAACGTGTGAAATACACGCCATCAAGCATATTTTCTGGCGCCGTTGCCGGGGAGATCAAGACACGCTGCAAGGGGAGTCTCCACTTCTCAATCTCTTTACTTTGTTTTTGTCTTGCTTTATTTTATTTACTACTTTGTTTGCTGCACTAAATCAAAATACAAAAAAAATTAGTTGCTAGTTTTACTTTATTTGCTATCTTGTTTGCTATATCGAAAACACAAAAAAAATTAGTTTACTTGCATTTACTTTATCTAGTTTGCTTTATTTACTATTGCTAAAATGGCCAACGCTGAAAATACTAAGTTGTGCGACTTCACAACCACAAATAATAATGATTTCTTATGCACACCTATTGCTCCACCTGCTACTACAGCAGAATTCTTTGAAATTAAACCTGCTTTACTGAATCTTGTTATGAAAGATCAATTTTCTGGAATTAGTTCTGATGATGCTACTGCCCATCTCAATAATTTTGTTGAACTATGTGAAATGCAAAAATATAAAGATGTAGATGGTGATATTATTAAACTAAAATTGTTCCCTTTCTCATTAAGAGGAAGAGCTAAAGATTGGTTGCTATCTCTGCCTAAGAATAGTATTGATTCATGGACTAAATGCAAGGATGCTTTTATTGGTAGATATTATCCCCCTGCTAAAATTATATCTTTTAGGAGTAGCATAATGAATTTTAAACAATTAGATAATGAACATGTTGCTCAAGCTTGGGAAAGAATGAAATCTCTGGTTAAAAATTGCCCAACCCATGGACTGACTACTTGGATGATCATCCAAACCTTCTATGCAGGACTAAATTTTTCTTCGCGGAATTTATTGGATTCAGCTGCTGGAGGTACCTTTATGTCCATCACTCTTGGTGAAGCAACAAAGCTTCTTGATAATATGATGATCAACTACTCTGAATGGCACACGGAAAGAGCTCCACAAGGTAAGAAGGTAAATTCTGTTGAAGAATCCTCTTCCTTGAGTGATAAGATTGATGCTATTATGTCTATGCTTGCGAATGATAGGACTAATGTTGATCCTAATAATGTTCCATTAGCTTCATTGGTTGCACAAGAAGAACATGTTGATATAAACTTCATTAAAAATAATAATTTCAACAACAATGCTTATCGGAACAATTCTAGTAATAACTATAGGCCATATCCTTATAATAATGGCAACGGTTATGGTAATTCTTATGGAAATTCTTACAACAATAATAGGAATTCACCCCCTGGACTTGAAGCCATGCTTAAAGAATTTATTAGTACACAAACTGCCTTTAACAAATCTGTTGAGGAAAAGCTCAATAAAATTGATATTCTTGTTTCTAGAGTTGATAGTCTTGCCTCTGATGTTGATCTTTTGAAATCGAAAGTTATGCCTAATAGGGATATTGAAAATAAAATTGTTACTACAGCAAATGCCATCCAAGTTAGAATTAATGAGAATATAAGATTAATGGCTGAACTGCGTGCTAGGTGGGATAGAGAAGAAAATGAAAAACTAGCTAAAGAGAAGAATATAGCTAAAGTTTGGACTATTACCACCACTAGTAATGCTAATGCTACACATGTTGCTGCACCTCCTACTCATACTAATAAAAGAATTGGTGTTAGCAATGTTTCCACTTCTAATGCAAAGCGCGAAAAACTGCTCGAAGCTAGCTGAAACCGCTCGTGATAAAGCTGCTGAAATTTTTTCCAACATTGGGGATGATGATCCCATTGCTTTAGATTATAATGGTTTGAATTTTTATGATTGCCACATCTCTGAAGTTATAAAGTTCTTGCAAAAACTTGCTAAAAGTCCTAATGCTAGTGCTATAAATTTGGCTTTCACGCATCATATTACAAATGCTCTCATAAAAGTTAGAGAAGAGAAACTAGAGCGCGAAGCCTCTATTCCTAAAAAGCTAGAAGATGGTTGGGAGCCCATCATTAAGATGAAGGTTAAAGATTTTGATTGTAATGCTTTATATGATCTTGGTGCAAGTATTTCTTTATGCCTAAGAAAATTTATAATATGCTTGACTTGCCACCGCTGAAAAATTGTTATTTGGATGTTAATCTTGCTGATCATTCTACAAAGAAACCTTTGGGTAAAGTTGATAATGTTCGCATTACCGTTAACAATAATCTTGTTCCCGTTGATTTTGTTGTCTTGGATATTGAATGCAATGCATCTTGTCCAATTATATTGGGAAGACCTTTTCTTCGAACTGTTGGTGCTACTATTGATATGAAGGAAGGTAATATTAAATATCAATTTCCTCTCAAGAAAGGTATGGAACACTTCCCTAGAAAGAGAATGAAGGTACCTTATGATTCTATTATTAGAACAAATTATGATGTTGATGCTTCATCTCTCGATGTTACTTGATACACACTTTCGCGCCTAGCTGAAAGGCGTTAAAGAAAAGCGCTTATGGGAGACAACCCATGTTTTTACCTACAGTACTTTGTTTTTATTTTGTGTCTTGGAAGTTGTTTACTACTGTAGCAACCTCTCCTTATCTTAGTTTTGAGTTTTGTTGTGCCAAGTTAAGCCGTTGATAGAAAAGTAAGTACTAGATTTGGATTACTGCGCAGTTCCAGATTTCTTTGCTGTCACGAATCTGAGCCCACTGCCCTGCAGGAAGCTCAGAAAATTATGTCAATTTACGTGCATGATCCCCAGATATGTACGCAACTTTCATTCAATTTGAGCATTTTCATTTGAGCAAGTCTGGTGCCATTTTAAAATTCGTCAATACGAACTGTTCTGTTTTGACAGATTCTGCCTTTTATTTCGCATTGCCTCTTTCGCTATGTTGGATGAATTTCTTTGATCCACTAATGTCCAGTAGCATTATGCAATGTCCAGAAATGTTAAGGATGATTGTGTCACCTCTGAATATGTCAATTTATATTGTGCACTAACCCTCTAATGAGTTGTTTCGAGTTTGGTGTGGAGGAAGTTTTCAAGGATCAAGAGAGGAGTATGATGCAACATGATCAAGGAGAGTGAAAGCTCTAAGCTTGGGGATGCACCCGGTGGTTCACCCCTGCATATATCAAGAAGACTCAAGCGTCTAAGCTTGGGGATGCCCAAGGCATCCCCTTCTTCATCGACAAATTATCAGGTTCCTCCCCTGAAACTATATTTTTATTCGGCCACATCTTATGTGCTTTTTCTTGGAGCGTCGGTCTGTTTTTGTTTTTGTTTTGTTTGAATAAAATGGATCCTAGCATTCACTTTATGGGAGAGATACACACTCCGCTGTAGCATATGGACAAATATGTCCTTGGTTTCTACTCATAGTATTCATGGCGAAGTTTCTCCTTCGTTAAATTGTTATATGGTTGGAATTGGAAAATGATACATGTAGTAATTGCTATAAATGTCTTGGGTAATGTGATACTTGGCAATTGTTGTGCTCATGTTTAAGCTCTTGCATCATATGCTTTGCACCCATTAATGAAAAAATACATAGAGCATGCTAAAATTTGGTTTGCATATTTGGTTTCTCTAAGGTCTAGATAATTTCTAGTATTGAGTTTGAACAACAAGGAAGACGGTGTAGAGTCTTATAATGTTTACAATATGTCTTTTATGTGAGTTTTGCTGCACCGGTTCATCCTTGTGTTTGTTTCAAATAAGCCTTGCTAGCCTAAACCTTATATCGAGAGGGAATACTTCTCATGCATCCAAAATACTTGAGCCAACCACTATGCCATTTGTGTCCACCATACCTACCTATACTACATGGTATTTTCCCGCCATTCCAAAGTAAATTGCTTGAGTGCTACCTTTAAAATTCCATCATTTACCTTTGCAATATATAGCTCATGGGACAAAATAGCCTTAAAAACTATTGTAGTATTGAATATGTAATTATGCACTTTATCTCTTATTAAGTTGCTTGTTGTGCGATAACCATGTTTATCGGGGAACGCCATCAACTCATTGTTGAATTTCATGTGAGTTGCTATGCATGTTCGTCTTGTCCGAAGTAAGGGCGATCTACACTGAGTTGAATGGTTTGAGCATGCATATTGTGAGAGAAGAACATTGGGCCGCTAACTAAAGCCATGATTCATGGTGGAAGTTTCAGTTTTGGACAAATATCCTCAAATCTCTAATGAGAAAAGAATTAATTGTTGTCAAATGCTTAAAGCATTAAAAGAGGAGTCCATTATCTGTTGTCTATGTTGTCCCGGTATGGATGTCTAAGTTGAGAATAATCAAAAGCGAGAAATCCAAATGCGAGCTTTCTCCTTAGACCTTTGTACAGAGCGGCATAGAGGTACCCCTTTGTGAAACTTGGTTAAAGCATATGTATTGCGGTGATAATCCAGGTAGTCCAAGCTAATTAGGACAAGGTGCGAGCACTATTGGTACACTATGCATGAGGCTTGCAACTTATAAGATATAATTTACATGATGCATATGCTTTATTACTACCGTTGACAAAATTGTTTCATGTTTTCAAAATCAAAGCTCTAGCACAAATATAGCAATCGATGCTTTTCCTCTATGAGGACCATTCTTTTACTTTCAATGTTGAGTCGGTTCACCTATTTCTCTCCACCTCAAGAAGCAAACACTTGTGTGAACTGTGCATTGATTCCTACATACTTGCTTATTGCACTTATTATATTACTCTATGTTGACAATATCCATGAGATATACATGTTACAAGTTGAAAGCAACCGCTGAAATTTAATCTTCTTTTGTGTTGCTTCAATACCTTTACTTTGAATTATTGCTTTATGAGTTAACTCTTATGCAAGACTTATTGATGCTTGTCTTGAAGTGCTATTCATGAAAAGTCTTTGCTTTATGATTCACTTGTTTACTCATGTCATACACATTGTTTTGATCGCTGCATTCACTACATATGCTTTACAAATAGTATGATCAAGTTTATGATGGCATGTCACTCCAGAAATTATCTTTGTTATCGTTTTACCTGCTCGGGACGAGCAGAACTAAGCTTGGGGATGCTGATACGTCTCCAACGTATCGATAATTTCTTGTGTTCCATGCCACATTATTGATGTTATCTACATGTTTTATGCACACTTTATGTCATATTCGTGCATTTTCCGGAACTAACCTATTAACAAGATGCCGAAGTGCCGATTGCTCGTTTTCTGCTGTTTTTGGTTTCAGAAATCCTAGTAAAGAAATATTCTCGGAATTGGACGAAATAAAAGCCCGGAGGCCTATTTTCTCATGAAGCTTCCGGAAGTCCGAAGACGAAAGGAAGTGGGGCCACGGGGAGCCAAACCCTAGGGCGGCGCGGCCCCCCTTGGCCGCGCCGCCCTGTCATCCGGGGCCCCTGTGCCCCCTCTCGACTTGCCCTTCCGCCTACTTAAAGCCTCCGTGACGAAACTTCCGGTACCGAGAGCCACGATACGGAAAACATTACCGAGACGCCGTCGCCGCCGATCCCATCTCGGGGGATCCCGGAGATCGCCTCCGGCACCCTGCCGGAGAGGGGAATCATCTCCCGGAGGACTCTACACCGCCATGGTCGCCTCCGGAGTGATGAGTGAGTAGTCTACCCCTGGACTATGGGTCCATAGCAGTAGCTAGATGGTTGTCTTCTCCCCATTGTGCTATCATTGTCGGATCTTGTGAGCTGCCTATCATGATCAAGATCATCTATCCGTAATTCTATATGTTGCGTTTGTTGGGATCCGATGAATAGAGAATACTTGTTATGTTGATTATCAAAGTTATGCTTATGTGTTGTTTATGATCTTGCATGCTCTCCGTTTCTAGTAGAGGCTCCGGCCAAGTTTTTACTTTTAACTCCAAGAGGGAGTACTTATGCTCGATAGTGGGTTCATGCCTGCATTGACACCGGGACGATGTGATGAAAGTTCTAAGGTTGTGTTGTGCTCGTTGCCACTAGGGACAAAACATTGATGCTATGTCTAAGGATGTAGTTGTTGATTACATTACGCACCATACTTAATGCAATTGTCTGTTGCTTTGCAACTTAATACCGGAGGGGTTCGGACGATAACCCGAAGGTGGACTTTTTAGGCATAGATGCAGTTGGATGGCGGTCTATGTACTTTGTCGTAATGCCCAATTAAATCTCACTATACTCATCATGATATGTATGTGCATTGTCATGCTCTCTTTATTTGTCAATTGCCCAACTGTAATTTGTTCACCCAACATGCTGTTCGTCTTATGGGAGAGACACCTCTAGAGAACTGTGGACCCCGGTCCAATTCTCTTTCCTGAAATACAATCTACTGCAATACTTGTTTTTACTGTTTTCTCTGCAAACAATCATCTTCCACACAATACGGTTAATCCTTTGTTACAGCAAGCCGGTGAGATTGACAACCTCACTGTTTCGTTGGGGCAAAGTACTTTGGTTGTGTTGTGCAGGTTCCACGTTGGCGCCGGAATCTCTGGTGTTGCGCCGCACTACATCCCGCTGCCATCAACCTTCAACGTGCTTCTTGGCTCCTCCTGGTTCGATAAACCTTGGTTTCTTTCTGAGGGAAAACTTGCTGCTGTGCTCATCATACCTTCCTCTTGGGGTTGCCCAACGAACGTGTGAAATACACGCCATCAATCTGCTGCTATCCGGTAAGTTTGATGAAAAGTGTGTACCAGCTAAGCCCAAATACATGCGTTTGTATGTATGTGTTTGAGTGTTTCAGTTTAGAGTAGATGATGCAGCAGACATTATGCGTGTGGTAATTTAGTTATGAGGTATAATAGCATACATATTTCTCATGGCCAAACATTGCAGTTTCCTTTATAGCCTTAAGAATTGGTGATATATTTATTTTTCCCATTAACATATTTCTCATGGCCAACTATTGGATGATCTAGGTCCGGTCGTAGCCCCGCGACAAGCATCGAACAGGATGCCTTCGGCCAGGAGTAGTCCACCACGTGGGGAAGGCATCACAAATTGCCGCGACAAGCATCGAACAGGAGGCCGTCAGCCTGGAGCAGACCACGCCATGGAAGGCATCCGAGATAGCTGCATGGGTAGCGTGCGGTGGTCACAACGGCAGCGGCTCTTGCGATCTATTCACAGATGGTGGTACTTTGCAACAAGATTGGTTTGTCGTTTCGGTAAAGCATTGAAATTGTACATATTTGTTTTGCAAGTGCGTTCTAACTTAGATTGTTGCGTCATATGAGATTAAATTTAAACATTGATCATTATTGCAGGAATTAGTGGAGTGGTCATGAGAGATAAGATTTGGACATAAAAAAAAGGATATCTGTATGTCTTTTTTTTAATCTTCAACTCTTCCATTGAACTGAACATCAAAGGCAAAAGGGTCGGCTCTGAAAATATTATTTTCACCCATGTATTAGTTTTGTTCCAAATATGTGTCAGTTTAAGATTTGGGTAAAATGATCTTACCAACTACATTTACTTGCTGCAGTAACATAAGTTTTTCCTGGGTTAGTGAATGCTAATGGTCAGCACTAACTAAATTTTGTTTCCTAGCATGTATTTACAGATAATGAATACATTTTTAGTATATTTCAGTCTTTGTTTGATGAACTACTTTGATAGGAAGTCCAAGATCAACTGCATGGGTAGTTCTTGGTGGAGGACGCTATGTCGCGAGCGAGGCTGGGGGCCAGGGAATTAAAAATAACGGCCGGGAGCGCCATTGAACCTCTTCTTTTACAAGGATTAATGCGAGTAAGTTAAGTCGGGTTTAGAATCTGATTAAGCATCTTCGTGAACAGTATGTAAGCCCGGCGTCGACGGCTACTACTGATTGCAGAAGTCCATAATTCATCGACAAGTGTTCCAACGGGATCTTACCGGCCCCTCTGTAGCAGCTCATCATGCAAATGCTTCCATAGTCAAATCTCAATACGATATGGAGAAAAACTAGATGCTAAAACCTTAGGCCGGTATGTCTTTCTATCTTCTTTCGGGCATTATTTTAAATAAACTGAATTGTCAATCAGGGATCAAAAAATTGATATATAAAGGTATGTTAACATATTTAATTTGTTTCAGATTTCTTCATATAGCTTTCTTTTTTATACTATGGCGCTGTTGGATATATTTATTTATTGTTGGATAATATCAATCGATCTTCAGTGATTTGTGGTGGAGCATATTGGTATATATAAGCTATGTAAAGTACTATGGATTGAAATATCATCAGTTCTGAATCTCAAAGAGAAAATATTGTGTATGCTAATTCTACATTATTGTCACCATCTATCACTACTGACATACTGATCTGAAATACAATTCAAATACAATTATATAGACCAATGAAACATTTAGTCGGAGCATGTAGCTAATATTTTAGATAATAGACAAATTTAGCAAGCAGATATATTTTGTTGGGATGGTAAAATTGTAGGCATTCGGGAGGCATAAAATGCGTACGGACAATGGTAGTGGTAGAATAAAATATTAAAAAAAATCTGAATCAATACGGTACCCATTTTCTATGCCTTCATATATAGATCATAAAGGTGCAAGACCATGGGAAATTTTAGAGTAGTTCAAAGCTTCTATCCTACCAATTGGATTATCATTATTTCAGGTAAGGTGTTTATCTCATATTGACATAACATGTCCCACGGTAGCATTGCCATTTTGAAATGCAAGAAAATATATAGGATTCAATTGCTCCATTTTGTGTTATGTTAACTGAATCTGAAATCATTAAGGTCTTATGATAGGATCTACTATTCCAGTTTCTATTATACGTGAATCATATACATTTGTATAGTAGTACACTTATATTATTTATGTAAACAAAATATTATGACATCGTAGTAGTTTTATGCTAAGTGGATCTGAAATCATTAAGGCCAGGGAAACAAAGTCTAGCCGTGCAGTATGCACGGGCCGTCCTGCTAGTTCTTGATAATAGTCTTCTACAGATTTTTTTCCTTGTTCTAAACGAGACAATTTCTTAAGCAAATCACGCTGATAATATGGAGGAACAAAATGAGTACGCATAGCATGTTTTAAACCAACCCAAGTAGTAGAAATATTAGGATGATGTACTCTACAATGTTTAGACCACCAAATAGATGCAAAATCTGTGAACTCACAAGTAGCAGCACTAACGCGCAAATGATCAGGATATCGTAAACATGCAAAGCTTTGCTCTACTTCCAATTCCCAATTAAGGTATGCATCAGGATTATATCTACCCTCAAATGGCGGAATATTCAATTTAACTTTAGCAACATGATCATCATCACGAACCGGTCGTGGAGGTGGGCGAGCGTTGCGATTGTATTGTCGTGGACGACCAGGTGCAGGTTATTCGACCTCCTCGCCGTCCAGAACGTTATCATCTACCAAATCGTCCTCCCCTCCATAATCATCGTATCCTTCATCAAAAGGTGCGTCATGAGCGGCCTGTGCAGCAGCAGTACCCGCAGGCACCTCCGTACGAGGAACGCGGCGTGCACGTCGTCACGCGTTGTCGCGAGAGGCGGCGGTAACCGAGCCAAGACCTTCTGGAACTTGGCATCAAGCTTGGAGTTGAAACTTTCCTCGAGACCATCCATATTCTCCAGCGCGTCGGTGAGTTTAGCATCAACGTCACCAAGGTGCGCATCTACGTCGTGTGCATGCCCACCCAAAAGGTGGGTGAAGTGAGCATGCAACTCCATGATCGTCATCTTAGACGGGTCAACAGCGTCTGTCGTGGTTCCTATCATGATTAGTACTCAAAAAAATCACAAATGTATATGCCTACAAACTATAGAATATGGTGGTTCGCGCGCAATTCGTCAAGCAAAATACAAAGCTCTTACAAATTATTACCAAACAGGAGGAAGGCGATATGGCAACCAGCAAGGATCAGCGTCTCCAAAGATTGCCAAAACGATTACCAGGTGTCGACACAAAGCACGTGGAGACAATATGTAGAGTTGTAGGAAGGCTAATATGATACCAAAACAGCAATTGTCAAAACAACAATGCAATATTGAAAGTATGCTCAACAACGGTACTGTGCTGGTCCTAGGCTAGACCGTACTAGAGACGCGAGTCTAGAACACTAACGAGGTCACGACGCGACACACAAGCAACTAGCAGCGATGAGGTGGCGAATCGAGATGCAAAAAATCACTAATGGTGAATGTCTCAAACTGATTCCCGAGGTCTAAGAACAGTATAGCCTCAGAAAATGTTTTTGTCGAAATTTCTGAAAAGTGCTCTGGAAAGCGCACAGGCGCCAAAAAAGTGTCGGTATAACGGCCAGTGGAGAAAAGTGATCCCCAAGGTCTAAAACTAGTGTAGCCAGAAAAAAGTTTCGGAGGCGTTTCCATACTTTTATTTTGCTCTCCTTCACAATTCTTTATCGGCGGCCGAAGCTTATCTCACAGAAAAAAATTCTATAGCACAGACGAAAGTAGAAGGCAACAGCTAAGAGGAAAAAACAATAAATCCTAATTCTACAAGGACTCTGTCGCGGCAGAGAAACAACAACAATCTGTGTCATGGTAGGAAGTGGGGTATATGGTAGATGCGGAAGTATATGACATGTGTATATGACAGGTGTATATGGCAGTGGCAGAAGTATATATATGGAAGTGACGGAAGGTTATGGCAGGTGTATATGGGAGTGGCGGAAGTGGTCTGCGCATAGTGCGAGCGGGCAGCGGCGGCGTGACTAATATGACCAGAACTCGAAACTCTAAAGGAACTAGACGCTAAGACCATCAACTCGACATGAAGATGCGGACACAAATTCAACTATGCAAAACTGAAAAGACAATATAAAGGTGTGGCAGGGCTATGGTACGGATGATCTAAACCTAATATATTTGTTTGGCTTTTTCGTGGGTTTATGGGTATGAAGGCTGATGCAATCTACACTAGGAAAACTGGAAAATCTCACCGACCAACCTTTAATCTGATACCACTTGATAGGACAAAGGTGTGCTATCTTTTGATGAGATGACGATAACGTCGATTTGTTGGTGGAGTTCGTGCTTGACGATCTAACTACACGTGCAATGCTCGTGCGCCAATTCAATCGCTAGGACAATCTCCTGGAGTTACTGATCTTGCGGGAGCATGATCAGCCTGACCAACAAGGGTCTTAATTCCTACCTTAAATCGAGAACAAGTAAGAACAAATATTTCAATCAAGATATTGCGGAAATAGATGAAGCTTTGTTGAAAAAGTGGTATTATGTATAGTCGGTCTTGTTCTGGGCATTGGTCTCAAAAGAAGTACACAAGAGTTGCAACAATAGCTAACTTTTAATCTAAACAAAATCCGAGTCTAAACGTGACGGCTATGGGGGTATTTAAAGGAGGAAAATGTGGGGTTTCGGTCAGCCATACGTATGGTGGCCGAACCAAACCCTAGAAGGCCTTTCCCCCTTCAATACGGACTCTAAAAAGTGGCTGACTTAATTCCTGCGAAAATGACATGGGCCTTTCCCAAAACTAAAGGTGTGCAGCACCAAGTAATCATATGGACGAAATTATGAAGTGGAGAACTCTATATTTCGTCCATATCTTCATCTGCAATTATGGTGGCTTCAAAGTTCTGAAATCTCCACTTGCAGCGCCCTCTTCAATCCTGACATGTTGGCTACCATCTCGTCCATGTGTGATCATGCTCCAATGCTTGTCCTTCTTATCCATGCTAGGTCCATCATTCCTAAGAGAAACAAACACATCTGATTTAGGCAGCATCATATTCTCATGTATATGAGGAATAGTTCCAAGAAACAAAAGTACCTGATAAGTAAGTTGTTTGGCACGAGCTCGAGTGATTGGTCCTTGTATTTGTGTGGATGTAAGTACATCGGTTGTATCAATAGATGGGATGTCCTCATCAATTCCGGGCCTCCTCTTAATCCAATCCGATCCCATCCGAGACTCAGAATAACATTCGGTCTCCATCTCATATTCCATATCTACTTAAATAATATCGAACCTTAAGCGTGTCACCCTACGTTTCATGAACTATGCAGACATGATCGAGACCCCTCTCCGATCAATAACCAATAGTGGGACCTGGAGATCCATAATGGCTCCCACATATTCAACGATGACTTCGTGATCGAATGAACCATTAACATATGATACGGATTCCCTTTGTCACGCGATACTTTACTTATCCGAGGTTCGATCATCGGTATCTCTATACCTAGTTCAACCTCGTTACCGATAAGTACTCTTTACTTGTACCGTGGTATATCATCCCTTGTGACCTAGTCACATGCTTGCAATCTAATTGAATGATATTTCACCGAGAGGGCTCAAAGTATATCTATCCGTCATCAGGATGGACAAATCCCACTCTTGATCCATGCGCTTCAACTCATACATTCAAAACACTTAATCCAATCTTTATAACCACCCATTTACGAAGTGGCGTTTGATGTAATGAAAGCATCCATCCGGTGTAAGTGATTTCCACAATCTCATGGTCGAATGATTAGGTTACTATGTATTGAAAGCTTGTAGCAAAATGAACTTAATGGCTTGATCTTATGCTATGCTTACTATGGGTGTGTGTCCATCACATCATTCTCCTAATTAAATGATCCTATTATTAATAACATCCAATGTTCATAATCAGAAAACTATAATCATCTATTAACAACAAGCTAGTTAAACGAGAGGCTTACTAGGGACTCTGGTTGTTTACAAAACACACATGTATCAATGTTTCCACTTAATACAATTATAGAATGGGATGTAAACATTTATCATGAACACTAAGATATAACAATAACCACTTTATTATTGCCTCTCGGGCATATCTCCAACAATGCCTCCATCGGTGGTCGGTCTCGCCACCGCGGCGAGGAAAAACTGCAGCGGCGGCGAGAGGTGCAAGTGGTGGGGGCTAGAGGCAGCACGAGGGTGCCGACCCCAACGGTGCCCTAAGGGACGCGTGCGAGGGTTCTCCTCTTCATGGATTACTAAAGAAATACGTCGGTTAGCTCAGTCGCTTCTCCGAAGCAAGCCCACTAACTGTGTCGCCTTCTGACACATAGGCCAAAAGTTCATACTATGGACATAGAACGATAAGAATTGTTGCATGAGCAAAAAAACATACCCGCCGCTCTCGAGAGCGGGCCAAGAGACAACCCCATGATGATTGAAAAGAAGGGTGGTGATGGTGCTGGTAGAGAGGAACCCACTAAATGTGTCGTCTTGTCCTGACATTCACACAAAAAATTCTATGTGTTCCCATTTTTCCATAGCATTGAACACATGAGTTTATTTATTACCACAATTCTAAACAGTTCAAATAATTTACCAAGAGTAAATTAAGTTTTCCAAGTATTTACCAGGATAGCCGCAAAAAAAAAATACCAGGAGTAAATAGCTAGTTTGACATACCAAGTATTTGTATAGTGTTTGTCAATTACTATATTTCCCTTTTTTTTTTGCGAAACACAGTACAATCAAAGACGCTCATACATACGCATACACACTCACCCCTATGAACGCACACACGCATACCCTACCCCTATGAGCACCTCCAAGAGACTGCGTTGAAGAACTGATTCGGCGGGTCTTGAGATTGACGAAGTCACCACAGGCGCCTCGCTGTCGACGGGAACGTCGCCTCCCACTAAAGAATATTCCGCCTTTATGAGACACCAAAGTGTCAAATTTGGGATTTGAACTCTGGTGGGCTGGGGTGCCACTGCCCTCCTAACCATCCAACCACAGATTGGTTCTCAATTACTATATTTCCTAGTACGAGATTTTGTCAATACTTGGATGTTCTACTACCACGTCAAACGTGAGCTGAAACCAGAACACCAGATTTAGTCTAATTACAAAATGTAGCAATTGATATGTGTGATGATATTTAAATCGGATAAAAATGTCAGAGGTCCACAACTATCTGGTTAAAAGTGACATAATTTTGCATGACTGTTGGAAATTTGGTAGGAACGAGCAATCTTGTCTTACATTGTGGTAATTAATAGAACGATATATCCACGTTCTGATGGAGACACGTACATTTATTTAAGATATATTGTCCCAAGTCAAGTCGTTGCTAATGGCCTCTAATTCTCGCAAGGTTATCTTTAAAAATGGCAATGATTGAGAACCAGTCAGTACATGTGTGCACATATCTCTAATCTTTTCTATGAAAAATATCTACATTACTATTGTTCACTATCAGTCCCACCAACAAACTAATACTTAGTTTCAAAGCCGTGCCGAAGGAGGAATGAAGGGGGTATGCGAAAGATGAAAACAAACAACGTCGACGACGACTAGGCACCCAAGGACGCACATGTGCCGAACAAATAAAATGACAGGGCTTGTAGTGAAGCGCGGTCAAGGCGTTGGCTCCCCAAGTCGATGGTAGTTAGATCCTTTTTTTTGGCGTGAGCCCAATATACTTGGTTAGATCAATTGGCGAGTATACTATGATGTCGTTACGCGCCTGTTCATGCTCTTGATTTGGTCTTCACTAGTTTCCATTGTTTAGATCAATTGGCGAGGATACCATGTGTTCAGCCACTTGTTCATATGAATACCCTTGATTTGGTCTTCACCGCTTGGATTCGACAATGACTTTGAGGGCATTGTCTCCAACGTTGGTGATGTGGTCATTGGACTAGATCCAGGAAAAAGTGTATGGCGGTGTCTCGTGCAATGGTATATGGTCTTGTACGCGCGAACTCTTGATCATGTTTTTAGTGGTTGGATTGATAACTTCACGTATGTGTTACATCATATTTTTGAAGGCTTCTGTCTTGAAATATGAAAATATGTTTTCTAGTGTCAATGCTCCCCATCGGGACCACGCGGCTTCGATCGTTGCTAGTGTTATCTGTGTTTAAACGAACTCTTGATCTGGTTTTTAGTGGTGGGATTTGATAACTTCACGTATGTGCTACATCTTATTTTTGAAGGATTTTATCTTGAAATATGATGATCTGTTTCCTAGTGTAATGCTCGTCCATCCTGACCGCCTGGCTCGATCGTTGCTAGTGTCATCGGTGTTTAATTGAGCTCTTACTTTTCTCCATATTATGATTGGTTCCTAAAAAATAGGGCATCTTTTGAAATGTATTTATCATCTTGGTGTTTTCACCATGAACCGGTTTGTTTGGCATTAGGTTAATGCTCTTTGTGCTACTTGTTTTTTTTAATGGGAGAGACCCCGAAGGGTCGGGAAACTTGTATTAGTAGCGGTCGGTACATATTACAAACAAACTCCTTAAGGAAAAAAAAGAAATGCAATACATGCCTTGAGAATTACAACCAGGCCCCTGAAGGTTTTCGCGAAAACGTGATCCAGTCCTCGGTCGCCGTCGCCGGTCGGAGACCTCCAGCTTCGGGCACCATCATCGCCACCGGGGAACTTGCCACTTGGGGCATCGCTGACGTTGCTTCCCGAAGTGGGGTCGGAGAAGATCCTCGCGCAGAGGAGAAATAGCCGACGAAAACGTCGGCTTGGAGTGGCTCCAACGCCAAAGATAGCGCCGGCGAAACCTAGCCGATGCTGATGAACTTCAACGGCTACGGCTTCCAGCGTGCAGCGCGCACGCTCGTCGTCTCCCTGCCGAACTCTAAATCGAAGAGCTTTGGGCACCTCTTCCCCCCTGTCTATCACCACGACCACAAGGGGGAGGGGGTCCGAAGCTTCCTCAGATCTTTGCGATTTGGAGGCTGACGCTCGAGGTTTATTGACAGGGATGGAGGGGGAACTCCATTCGTTCCCATCTTCGGCCGCCAGAGCTCAGCAACAAATGAGAGTAGCACCCTCTTCCAGCCGGAGCAGCTCACGAGCTCCCGCTGAGTCCACCCCACCGGCATGACGCCAGACTGGCACCTAGGCCAACAACTACAACTACAATACCGGCCTCCTTTCCCTCTCCAACTTCGGCTGGCGAGGCCGCCGGAGAGGGGAGGGGGAGGAGCCGTGCCCCGCTCGACGACTCTCAAGGCTGGCTGGCTTGTGCTACTTGTTGCTGCCTTGTTGGAGCTGCTCCAGTCGTCGCTAGTGTCATCGATGTGTAGACGATATGATTAGTTCTACCGGAACTAACCATATTTTGAAATCTAGTTATCATCTGGTTGTTCCGCTGTTGACTAGCTTGTTTGCACTTGATGTCTCTGGCATCATTTGGAATAGTAACCAAAGGAGACCTTCTCCTCATTTAGCACGTGATCGACATGAAAATAAAAATTGAGAACATCGTATGGACACTACAGGAATGGAAGGCTACGCCGAGGGCCAGGCTATACGCCGACGGCCAAAAGTCGGGGCCGTCGGCGTATGATCCGACCAGGCCAACCTGCAGTCCGATCCTCGGCATAGAGTTGCCGTCGTCGTAGCGAGGTCTACGCCAAGGGCATCCCGCGGCATATGTTTGGCCCTAGGCATAGACAGGGTTACGTCGACGGCCACCCTCGGCGTAGGCTATTTTTCAAATTTGTCTAATTTTGTAAAAATCATAACTAATTCATATGATATCAGAAAAATGCGTATAAGGTATTAAAATATTCAGAAAAACATCCTCTATCCATTTATGTCAAAATCATGCATATTTGAATCATGTACAGTACCATGTTAACATACTAACAATTCAAACGCTTTCTTATATGTCCTCGGGTTCCCGTTTTGACCCGATGGCAATTTAAACAAAGTCAGAAAATTCCTCGGAGCCGCATGGCGTTATTTTATGTGTCTTAGTAACCACTCCAAAAGTCGGAATTATGATAAGGCAATTATTTTGGAAAACCCTTCAGAAACAGGGCTATCAAGTCCGGAGTTCTATGACTCTTAGGGGAAATGAGTAGGAAACTGGCAGTGACACCGCATAGTTTGTCGGAACGAGGCTATATTTGGCACGTGTGGGGTCCCTAGGATGGGAAGCAAGGCCCTGGGAGCGGATTTCCAATCCAACTCATGGGCGATGGTTTTTCATTTTCGGGGTACCAAAACGGATTTTTTTTGTGAAGCAGTTACATGGGGCACACTTTAGTATTGCGCGAGACCTCCACGTAGTGGTAGCAAACCGCCTTCGCACCACATATCACATGTCATATGTGGGCGCTAGCTATTTGAGAATCCATGCGGCTTTCTGCGGTGTCCGGCAGATTCTGGTGGAAACTAATTGGATTTAAACTAGGGGTACACTTTCCGTCGCTCAATAAATTCCGAGAATTTGTTTTTAGGTCTACGACACATCACTTTATGTGCTAATTTTTTCCGTTTAGCGTGATGGTGAACGGGTGCACCAGCGCGCCCGGTACGGCCATAGCGCATCTCCGTGGGGGCCGCTTTGGCAAATGGCAATTTAAACGAAGTCAAAAAATCCCGCGGAGCCGCATGGCATCATTTTATGTGTCCTAGTAACCACTCCAACAGTCGGAATTAGGATACGGCAATTATTTTGGAAAACCCTCCACAAATAGGGCTATCACGTCCACAGTTCTATGGCTTTTAGGGCAAATGAGTAGGAAACGGCCGGTGACACCTCATAGTTTGTCGGAACAAGGCCATATTTGGCACATGTGTGGTTCCTGGGATGGGAAGCAAGGCCCCGGGAGCGGATTTCCAATCCGACCCATGGGCGATGGTTTTTTCATTTTCGGGGTGTCAAAACGGGGTTTTTTTTTTTGTGAAGCAGCTACATGGGGCGCATTTTAGTATTACGCGAGACCTCCGCGAAGTGGTAGGACACCGCCTCCGGACCACATATCACATGCCATATGTGTACGCTAGATATCTGGGAATCCCTGCGGCTTTCTGCGGTGTCCCGCCGAATCGGCTGGAAACTGACCGGATTTGAACTAGGGGTACACTTTCCATCGCTCAATAAATTCTATGAAAAATGTTTTTATGTCTATAACACATCACTTTATATGCTAATTTTTTTCCGTTTAGCGTGTTGGCGAACGGTGCACCAGGCGCCCGGTACAGCCATTTCGCATTTCCCGAGGGGGCTGTTTTGGCCAAACGGCAAACTGGACGTCATATTTGGATTTCTCTAATTTTTAGGTTCAAATGATGATATGGATGTTATATTTAGATTCCTCTCATTTTTCTGATCAATTTAGACATATTATTTGTAGAATTTTGATTTTTCAATTTAAAGATATTAATTATTCTATATTAAATAGAAAAAAGACCAAAAAATCATTTTATTGTTATTTGAATTCAATATTATTATTACTTATATATTAATTGTTGTTTACTTAAGTAATTATTTGGAATTCAAAAATAAAGAGGTGTAACATCACAGTCCAAGGGTTAATAGGGTTGATATGCTATTATTATCAGCAATGTGTCAATTCTGTAATGGAAACTCATTCGAATGGAACTACGAAGTTAAACATGCTGAATCTAGAGTAGTGTGAGGATGGGTGATCGATTGGGAAGTTTAACCATGATTGTAATTTGACCTAAGATTTAGTATACTTAGAGTTAAAAGTGTCTTGGGTGAAAGATAAACAAGTAAAAAAAGAAAATAATGGTGTAAAATAAATAAAATTTAAAAAAAAATTAAAACTATATGCCGAGAGTTTTGCCGTCGGCATAGCTAAAAATGTTTTTTTTCCGAATTTTTTAGATTTTTTTGTGAAAATGGAAATTTGTTTTTTTTTTAATTTGTATACCGACGGTTTTGCCGTCGGCGTAGCGTCCTACGCCGAGGGCCGGGCTACGTCGACGGCAATGGTGACTCTGCCGAGGGAGGTAGCTGCCGAGGAGATATGCCGAGGGCGGCCCTCGGCGTAGCCTATGCCGAAGGCCAAAACAGGCTACGCCGAGGGTTCCCGGCTCGGCATATCGCCCATTCCTGTAGTGGGAAAGACCATCATGTTTCCTCGTCGGGGGTCGTTATTAAACCGCTAGTTGGCTAGCCTCCGACTCCGAGTGCGCATGCAATTGAGTAATACTACATCTCACAACAAGCAAAACGTGCAAGAAAGTCTCCACGTGGGAAGTCAAACTGAATGAAGAAAAACTAACTCTAGTCTCTAGAAGGAAGGAAAGTGGAAAGGGGTTGGTGATGGTCACGGTTGGTGCTCTACCTTATCAAATTCCAGGCACTGGCAGAGAGATCTTCCTCTCCGACTCAGTGCTTTCTGCCGGCCAGGCGGTTGTTCGTGGAAGAATTCAAGGGGAGGAAGAAGTAAAACCAGGTGAATTAAAAACGAAATATGTATGCATCTATCGGTGCGAATTTCAACTGCCCTCTGTATCACCTACGTACTACTGCTAACAACTTGCTGTAGAAAGGGACTGATCATCTGCTCTGCTCGCATGTTCAGGATACCAGACTAGAAGTGTTCTCATGGGCTGCCGTTGAACTCCATATATATGATGGTGGTAATTTTTAACTAGACGATCGAGCACCTACCCACTGGTATGGTACTCACATGCTACAGCTTGTTTGGGAGAAGGAACGTTAGAGCATCTCCAGCCGTGTCCCCTAAAGAATTCTCCAAATGACACCAAATCGAGCGTTTGGGGGATGCGTTTTGTTCATGCCGTGTTTGGGAGACGTCGCTCCCCAGCCAAGCCCCCCACCAGACGTGGCTCCTAAACTTGTTTTTACATTAAAATACTCTTTTTTGCATTTTCATTTCAATAAGAGAAGGAACATTACACAAACTAATACATAATTGGAACATGGTTTTCCACGAACTAAGACATAGTTTGGAACATGGTTTCCACAAATTAAAATATTGCGAAATGAGGAAAACCTAACTATAGTTGGCCTCGCAGATTTCATATGTTCGCTATCAAGAAAGAACACTCTCAGGCACTGAGTCACCCAAACTGGAAAATCTAGCTGATAATGATAGCCATGTTGGTCCTTTGCAGGAAGAACATACAGAAACCTTCGTGTCCATTTTCGCTGCAAGAAAGAACACTCGGCGTGTTCAATCGTCCTCCTCTTCATCGTCGTCGTGGTAGTGATGGCGGCATGACGTGTCGTTGAACACCTTCACGCTCATCTTCTTGTCGTCTTTGTACGAGAATGTGAGCACGCAGTCGGCTTGGAGGTCGTGGAAGCGCGTGAACTTCTCCCAGCCGGTGTGGAGGTAGATCTTGCCGCACCCGTCGAAGAGCACGTCCACCGGCCACCGGCAGAAGCCGCAACCAGCCTCCCGCAGCTGCAGCGCGGTCGGCTCGTTGTCGGCGACAAACTCGGCGAACTTGTCCGGCAACCTCTGGATGCCGAGTGGGTCGCCATTGACGACGATGATGAACTCGAACTCCCACTCCCCCTCGGAAGACGATGATGTTGCAGGCGACGGCGACCGTGCAACCCTTGCTGCTCCAGCACGGCGACGGCCGCGTCCACGGCCACGACCTCGGCCTCGGGCAGTGCCTCTACCAGCCATGTAAAGGCCCTTGACTCTCGACATGGTGGCGGATAGGGTTGGGGAGAGAGGCGTTAGGGTTTGTGCGTGAGGGACGATGCGAGAGCGCCCCTTTTCATAGGCCGGAGGGAGGCGGGGGAGCGGTGACGCTCATTAATGCCGGCATGGAGAGCTAGGCGCGACGAGACGCATCCCTGCGCCTCTGCGGAAACTGCATCATCGCTGCGCGCCAATAACTTCCATCGCGAGGTAGGCGACGGTTAGGTTAAACTTGAATGTGCCATTGATGCGACGGGCCCGCCACTCCCCGCCTTGCTTTTCGTTGTGTTCGACGTGCCCGGAGCATCCCATGTGGACCGGGGACGGGCTCGAGGCGCCGGACACCGTATTGGGCCGCGCCGGACGGAAGGAGGCTTTGGGAGCGCGGCTGGGAACGAAACAAATATCTGACGCGCCCCCAAAATCTTTAGGGGGCACTTTGGGGAACACGGCTGGAATTGCTCTTAGGTTAGATACAAACCCGACAAGAATTTAAGAACTTCCTTATTTACTCCCAGGAAACTTTTGGCTGTGAGGTTGGTTCTTTATCGATTAGATATCTTGGTTTACCTATTATTCATCATCGAAAACTTAAAATTCTGAATGGAAACCTGTAGAGAGTTGTTTTGGTCCTAAGCTAGGGTGTTGGTGCAACAAACTACTCTCTTATGGTGATCGATTAGTGTTAATCAACTCAGTATTAACGAGTCTCCCAATGTTCATGCTCTTGTTTCTTGAGATTCCTGTAGGTGTGAGAAAACGTTTAGATCTTTCCACTCAAGTTTCTTTTGGCAAACTGATGATACAAAGAAAAAATATAGACTTCCAAAATGAAATATGGTTTGTAGACCTAAAGATCAAGGAGGGTTGGACATTGAGATGCTTGAGCTGAAAAAATAAATATTTTCTTAGTAAATGGTTGTTTAGACTTCTCACCGAGGACGGAATGTGGCAACAACTTATTCACAATAAATTTTTGAGAAAACAAATGTTAGCACAAGTTGAGGTTAGACCTACTGATTCTTCATTTTGGAAGGACTTTATGCGAGTTAAAAATAAGTTTTTTCAGCATGGATGTTTTTAAAGTGGGGGATGGATCTTCAGTTCGTTTTTGGGAGGACATTTGGTTAGGTGACACTTCCTTACCACAACGATATCCTTCATTATACAACATAGTGCAGTGAACAACTGTTTTGGTTGCTACTGTTGTGTTACCGCAAATGGCCGCTTAATATCAGGTTTAGACGGGCTTTCAACGAACATAAGTGGAATCAATGGATTAACTTAGACCAATGCCTCATGATTGTGCAGTTTTCAAACATCCCAGACAAATTTGTATGTAAGCTTACAAATTTGGGAATTTTCACGGTCAAAAATTATGTATGTTGACTTAATGCATGGCCACACTAGATTTTTACCAAATACTTTAGGAAGTTAAAGATTCCTCTCAAAATAAAAAATGCATGTGGTTCCTTAACAACAAAGTGCTGCTCACAAAAGACAATCTGGCTAAACGAAGTTGGAATGGGTGCCAAAAGTGTTGTTATTGTGATGAATTAGAAATTGTACACTACTTATTCTTATAATGTCCTGTTGCTAAAATCGTCTAGCGAATGATTTACTTAACCTACAATATATCTTCGTCTGCTATATTATAAATATGTTTGGTAACTGGTTTAATGGGGTAAACAAAATTGATAAAGCTAGGATATGAATTGGAGTATCAGTTGTATGTTGGTCCATTTGGACAAGTCAGAATGGTAGCGTTTTTAACAGACAAAAAGGAATTAATTCTGTACAGGTTATGATTCGCAAAAAAAAAAGTTGCACAGGTTATCCGACAAGCGGCGTATTGGATTCAGCAATAGGCTTAACTTTTCCCGGAGGATTAGCGGGAGAATATGGTTGCTGAATGCACCCATCTGCTAACGGTTATTCGGGACTTCTATTTTCAGACTACTAGGTGACGGCAAACTAGTAGGCTACAAAATGGATAATCTTATGTTGTTATTCATTTTTCGATGGCTGATACATGTCTCAACCATCTCTGATTCTACATGTGAACTTTTGAATACTCTGAACTATGCGATAATGAATAAGACCGTGATTGATGCAGAGGCTAGGCGATTCCCAATTTTGAGAAAAAAACTCCCACAAAACATCGAGAATCAGCGCACTATACTAGCTAGTGGTGGTCAATACTTAATCCCAGGAAAAAGGCAAGGGGAGTGGAGACTGTTGGAGCTAGAGTTGGAAGTTGGTGCGACACGTTCAGGTGCACTCGGATTCCGTTCACTGGGCGTGTCTTTCCCGGCCGGTGAGATGGTACATGCATGGAGACTCGATTGCGATTGCATAGAAAGACCGCTTCCGCTTCTTCCACGGTCTGGTCGCGGCGTCAGACGTGACGCCTAAACCCTAAAGTGCGTCTCCACAGACTCCTCGCGGAGTATAAGACGATCAACGAATCGAGAGAAAAAGATCGCATTCGAATGGATCAAATCTCCGGATAAATTGTCTATGGTCAATGGTCTATGGTCTATTGGAGTGCTCAGGCCAATTTGCCCAAGTCAGCGTTTTCCGTGTAGTGTTACTCTTTTGCTTTCAACAAGACTACTTTTGCCAACTTATCTGCATCTGTCCTATTTGGAAGTCTATTCATGATCGACCACTCAGCGACCTACTCCCTCCGTTTTTCATGATTCATGTTGTCAGCCAATGGAGGTACAAGAAAAAGGTGTGCATGGGCCAGGCCAAAGGAAGTGATTCTACTTACTCCGCTTATCGGTCCAGTGAGAATAAGGATACCACGGCTCATCTACTACTGGGCTCGGAGGGAACGCCCACCTCCGAAGTTGGTGGAATTTTCCTCGGCCAAGTCCTGGAGCCTCCAAGCGGAGGATCCTCACGAAGACGCGGACCTCGCTTGGCGAGGCAATCAACACTTACCATCCTCTGAAGGAGCACCCTCGCGGGGGAGCGGCGTGGAGCGTGTCTGTTGCGTTGGGCCCCATCGGAGGGCGCTTCGAGTTAGAAGATGACATCAGTGATAAAATGGGCAACCCCCCCCCCCCCCTTGCGTTATTAAAGCGCGTTCAAGCAACCGTGGCGACCAAGGCAAGCCCCATACATGCCGTTTTGGTGAAAGAAGGTCATGGACGGCGCCGAGCCGCAGAGGAGGACGTCAGCGGCCAGCCCATCATCCTGCATGGGCCGAAGCTTTAGCTGCCCATGGATCGTGTCCATGGGTAAAGACGTAAAGTAGCGCAGTGCAACTCCTCCTTTTTGTTGCTTTGTGGCAACCCTTCCCGCCAATTGTCGAGGAGGAAGAGGACCGGAGTAGCTATAAAGGACGCAGTGGCGGCACCGTAGAGGGGATCCTTTTTTGGATCTCTAGACCAACTGCCCAGATTAGATCTCGATCAGATGTGTTCTTATTCCTTCACAAGAAATCCTAATCTTTGTAACCTCGCGAAGCAAAACCTCAAAACAGAAAGCAGGAGTAGGTCTTTACCTCACCACGAGGGGCCAAACATGGGTAAATCATCGTGTCTCTTGCCGTGCTTGTTGTTCGTCCTCATCGCCATTCACCGAGAGGCTGAAGAGAGTCGTGTTCAGCCCCCTGTGTTCGACACCGAGGGTTTTATGAGACACCTCTTGTTCCTTACGGGACACAAATCTCCGACACCGCTGAGTATAGTGAGCTGGCAACCAGTTTGTAGGCTCCTGCACTAAATTTTTGTGGACGTGCGATGTCCCTGTTTTGCCCCTCTGTAGCTTTGCGAGTTTAAATCTAAACTTAAAGCATAAAAAAAATTATGAAATGAAAGAAGTAATTAAGTATCTTTGGCATTACAGCTAAAAACGTTTGGAATCAAGATATAGTTAGCAGCCTTTATGGCCCCAGCTAGCAAGTGATCATGCGGACCAACACCACCCATTCTCCTAGCTATAGGACACGCTTTGCTGGAAACTGCACCTATAGGTAAATGAATGCGCCAACAAAAATGCCTATCATTTGTGTATGCATGCTCACGTTTTGCATTCGACAGAAGATAAAAAAATGTCTTCCCTAATCTATCTCCACTTGCAGCGTCTTCCCCGAGACAAATAGATCTCCCTGTGTGCTGGAACAGGATGATGTACGTACATCTCGTTTTTCGGTATTCCTTAGTTCATTCGCTCTCAAATTTACATGGTTGGTGTCTTGGTGACGAAAAACACTCACTCTAATATAACCTTAATGGAAGGGCCCCGGTTCTGCCTTGTCAAACCGACAAATCAATAAATTGTAGATGAATTCATCGGGCTTAACGTATGACTAGGATGCAATGGCGCGGCGACACGCCACGCCCGTGGAATTAATCTTTTAAGCATATTCATAGTCAGTGCTAATTCTTTTGGAGTGTACAGAGATCATTTGCATTGAGAAGTGTTGTAAAGCACGTTAGTTCTCTCGCACAGGGTGCTATCGACTTGGATGTTTGTTAGAAATTAAGTAGACAATATAGGGGATAACAGAGGATGCTGCAGGGCTACTGCGTATTTAGAATGCATTACACACTGGAGGCCAACCGGCGCCGATACATCTTTCTACTGGTCTACCATGCCCAGTACATGTTCTTCGTGGGGAAGGCTAGGCCCCACGGATTCATCTTTTTGCTAGCAGAGCCAGACGGTTTTCACCGGTTTACTAAGCACAGGCAAGGAAGGCTATGCAGGGCAGGGTCCGCAGAAGCGAGCTGGAGCCTCGGCTAGCTATCGAAGATGGTGTTCTTGCCTGGTGCAGGGGCCTCCGTGGGGAGGTTGAGATCAAAGGCAAAACTTGCGGGCTCGGCAGGAACCTGGTGCTTGAGACTCTTGCGATGAGAATGAAAAAATCTGCGCCATGCCTCTACTGTCTCTGTCTTCTGGCTTCTGCTGCCGCAAGATGGTCGGAGGGGGTTTGAGGCTTCAGCTGGTCATCAAAGAAGTCGTGTCGGCGTCTGCAGGCTCGTCGCAGCGGATCTGGTGCTTTGGCTTCTCGACAACGAAAAATTTGGCTGAACGAAGTATGTTGCGGCTGAACGAATTTTGTACAGCCATTTTATAACAGGTAACAACAACAGTCTCCACAAAACATTATTATGCACCGCAGAAGTCCATATGTACGAATCAGAAGTCTTGGAGAAGCTCCCGAACCGGATCTGAAATATACTACTGCCCAGGTCGATCCATGTTGAGTCCATGGCTCCAAGATGTGTCAGGCTTGAACAAATACTGGCTGCTGCAGCCGGACGCACGTGGTGAGAGGTGGCCATCTTGCATCGTCGAACACAATTCATTCAGGAGTTTGGCATAAAAAGGTATATATCTCCCCAGGAAGGAAAAAAACACATTGAACAGTAAGATTACTTGAGTTCTCAATCACCATACAATTATATGTGCATATGAAACTATTTGTTTATAGGATGCCAAATAGGTAATCAACACTTAGCAAAATAGAAAGGAAAACCGTGGCAGGAAGGCAGCCACATAGCAAAATCCAGTAACCTAGTTCGCGATTCATTAGTAATATGAACACTTACGGACCAGAATTGCTTAATTACTGATCTGAAACTTACTGAAGCTAGCTAGCTTCTGGAAGAAGCTTACTGAAGCTATGGATTATAGTCTTACAACTGCAAGGTGAAGAAGATCAGTTGGTAATATGAGCTCAACCTGCAAGGTGAAATGGCCTCACAACTTTAAAAGAGATTCAAATGGAGAAGTGAAACATTACACTACAAAAAACATATATCTGATCCTTATATCGAAAGTACATGAGGAATTGTAGAGGTAGCTACATCTGTGCAGTTTATGTTAAACAAAGCTAATAAGTGGCACTTTTAATTACTCTATACGGTGGAGAAAACAATAGCCAAGAGAAACTATAACTTAACTTCAAAGTAGCAAAAGTTGGAACCACGTAAATGTACAAAACTACAACTCAACTGACTCCTGAAATTAAAGTAAAGAAATACATATTTTGCAAACAGACATGACTGGTGGTTTAACAAATTGATCCAAGAATATCGTTATGCACCATCGAGTAATCCTTAATTCTACACTGTCAAATTTCCGTACTGAATAATGAACCAACACTATTAAGTATTCAAACACAATCATAAAAGAAATGAGATATCAGAGTAACTTTGTCTCCACAGATCATGCAAATAACAACAAATACTGACATCTCTATAGTTATGTGTTTGTTATAACAAACTGCTTTATTGCTTTTAGCTGAAAGTTAGTTATCCCTATGAAAATGCTTAAGTAAGTAATAACCCCTACTCTAGGCACAATTTAGTTCATATGGAGCTTAAAACTCACCAACCATGTATGATATAGCGGCAGCCTGCGCTACCAATGTTAATACAGTAAGTTTTTCTAAATTGATACTACATTAATAATGATAAAGATATTGATTCATTATTAGATAAAAAAACCATATATCAGCAGCACGAACCACAAAAGAAAAAGAAATCGACCCTGACCTCAGGCTTTCAACTGCAGGGCATATCTCATGCTTATCCATGCAACTCTGTTCAATATGTGATAACTGATAAGGAAAACAAAGTAAATGATATGGCCATTCCCGAGCAATTTCAATAAATTCAGCTTTCTCCAAACTACAGATGGTGGGGTGTTGATAACCTGTGATAAGAGAGAACCTATAAGTCCCAAACGAAAAAGAAATATTTGCATGAAGGATAAACTTCTAATCAATGGATGAAAAAATATATAGCGAGGTAAATCAAGAACATGTGTAGGAGTCATACGTAGAGAAATCACATGAATCAACTAATCTGCATGCCAAGGCTTTTTTATATGTCAGTATGTCACCAAGGCCAGAGCAGGAAAAATTAACTTGAGTCAACTAACCCACTCGCCATAAAAAGAAAAGGAAGTGTCATAAGCCTAGATAAGAGGCAATGCGTGCAAGTATGGCAAACATGCTGTGGTAGTAAGTGATACACTTGGAAGCTGCAGGACTGGTATGAAAGTACATGGTTTATAGCTTAAAATTCTTATCACTAAGCGAAAGAGGCAGAAATGGGTTAATCATGAGAAACATAATGCACAAGTGATGCATCTCAGCTTTCATTAGAATGGAACAGTAGTGATATATTATAATTCGTAATTATCCGTGTGCAAAAATGATTTAAATGACTACCATTGTCTTTTCCCTGGCCACTGAATCTGATATCAGTATCATCCCTGACACGACCTTACTTGCTCACCCATGTTGCTACCTTTTGTCTATGTTTTACTTCCTAACCAGTAAGTTAGATTAGGCCAGTTTAAAATCAGAGGCTACAGATCAGCACTAACTAAAATGATCCATTTCCATACACATAATAGTTTCCTGGATGTATGCTACAGGTATACAATGCCCTTAAGGTAAGATCAGAGGCAACACAAAAAAAAATCATTTACTGATGTTATAGCTTCACTGTTTACAAACTTGTAAAGTAATTTTCACTTGTCTTCTGAAGCAATAAAATGGACTCGATAATGTAGTTAAATCTCTTGCGAATTTATTTTCAATAATATTTAATAATTTATAGTTTCTCTCTATTGTGAATTGCCAATAACGATCTCCTTGGTTGCTTTGTGAAACTTGCCAATAAATAATAGGAAGGGATAAAGGGGAACACAGGTGTGCACTAACTCATCAAAAATAAAATCCCTAGATATACAACAGTCATTGTTATTCAATCCAGTAATTATAATAACCCAGGAGAAATGCAACCACGAAGAGAAGCAACATTCTCTTATGTAACTGATCAAAATATGCAAATATATGCCCCAAAAAGGGAGGGAATACCTGTAGCATTTGTGGATTGGTTAGTTAACAACAATGTTCAGTAGTAAATGGATCAAGGTTTGCAATGAAATATATATGTCACTTGCAAGCAAAAAATAATACACTAAAATATTATTGTAATGCCGAATGTGATTGAGCATGTAGGCTTTTCTCTTCTCAGGGAATAAATACGCCAGATGATAAATAATAGGTGGAGCTTTCTATCCAGCTTCCTTGGAAAGAAAATGAAGCAAGAAGATTTTGACTACTCAATGGAAATCAGATAAGTTTGAATGCACCCTGGTCATTTTGTCAAGTCATGTTCTTGGAAAATGGAAACATAGGGCAAGGCATGGTAAGTAAGCAAAATGTAGAGTATGTTTTCCAGACAGTAACTGGAAAATGATATGTACTATTTGACCCCACTTGCCAGTAATTACTGTGGCACACGAGAATCACTTGAGTCACACAGGACGTTAGGAAAATTGCATATCTGAAAGAATGATTACCTGCACCCATCCCTGAAAATGATGGCTAGAATGGAAATTGACATGGCTTCTGCAGCAATCACGCAGAATGAAATCTAATTTGTTTCCTTTCATCGGCTAAATAACCTAGCAGCACATCAATTTGGGAAAAAACAGAACCTGCAAAAAATATGCAGCGATATTGTTTCCTAAAAAAAATTAGAGAAACACAGCATCAACATATGCGAAAACTTTCACCCAATCCTTTACGAACTGCACCATAAAGAGGAAACATGGTGAATTGGGTCGGGACGCACCAACCATGTGATGGCCAGAGAAAACTCACCTGTACACCGATGGAGGACTTCGTCTCCCCGTGGCGCCGCAGCAGGGGAGGAAGATCCAGACCGGCACGCGTGCCCTGGAGTGCGAGCATGCCATGACCACCGCCGTCGGGATAAGGCTGCTAGAGAAGAAGCGCCCAGAACCCTGCGGCCCGCGCGAAGGAAGCTGCCGTTGCTGGGGCTGAGACGCCACGATGGAGGGGAGACGACGGAAGCGCCTCCACCAATACAGACGCCGGCCAGGACGCGGGGAAGGCGCGACCACTGCCAAGACGTTCCTCATAACCTCGCAGCCTGACGACCGCATCGGCCGAGAAGAGAAGCCCGCATCATCGGAAGGGAAGGCCACGACAACAAAGAAATAGGAAGAGGAAGGGGATGTGGACGCCCACGCCGGAAGGGGCGGCCGCCGGGGCTGGGGAGATGCTGACCGCGATGGGAAACTGGAGATTTTAGAGCAGCTCCGCCCCACGCATAAGGATTGGGCAGATATGGGCATACATTCGGAGGTTAGTGGAAGAGATGGGGGAGATATGCCTAGAAATTAGGAGATGGTTCGGGAGCGCACCGCTTTGACCGCGTGGATAGTGGGGTAAAAACGCACCCCTTTAAGGCTTCGTTCGGTTGCCATTAAGAGATATACATGGATGCCCCCCATAGGGCGACTCACAACATGTATCCGACCACGCGCGCATGCTCTGATCTTTACATTGACTGCGATCTCGCCTGCCTATATTTTCACCGCGTCCATATAAAAGGGACACCCACGGGGTGAAAA
>NC_061508.1:170369339-170382789 GCF_022539505.1 Lolium rigidum
CGAGAGTGAATAGAGTGAACTGGGCGACATATGCTCCCGGCGCAAGTCGAGATCCTATTGGTCCAACATGCGGCATGGTCTGGCAAACTGGCTCGTATTTTGTCCGGGATGAACTGAAAGAAAGGCAGTATAAACACCCGGTGGTCCATCCCCCACGTGGTCCTTCCTCTGATGCATGGCCACGAGGCCATGAAGCAGTCTCTCTTGCTGAAATTATACGGCGACGGCAGAGCCTGAAACAAGGCAGCGACGGCAGGCACAACAGACTGCGCGCCTTGTGCATGGTCTGGGGCAGGGGCGCGGAGTCGCTGAGCGAGAGAAAAAGCAGCGTCGCGGTGTAGGGAAGAAAATGAAAATGGCGTGAGCAGCAATGTCGGCGGTGGCGTTCTGGTTCCCGAGCTATTCCACCGCTGGAGCGACCTGGATCAAGACGAGTATGAACATGCCGTGCTCCGCCCCTACTGCTGCTCAAAACTGCAACCTCCGTTCGCACGCTCCGGCAAGCAGCAGCCATCGTCTTTCGCAGCAAGTACTACCATATGAATGGTTGCATACACGGTCCTCACACTTTTGGAGAGAGAGAGAGGCCGTAACAGGCCCCGTATAACCCGTCCACCCCGTAAAATTCCAGCGGGATATGGGGCAGGCGCGATTTTGGGCGTCTAGCAGGCCCCGTATCGGGGCCGGCCCGTTTCGGCGGAGTACGGGGCCCAGGAAATCGGCCCCGTCGCCCCGTACTTATACTGGGCGCAGGTGCGAGTGAGGGGTTAACCCCTCACTCGCAACCCTAGCTCCGCCGTGCGCCGCCGCCTACTCCTCCTGCTCCGGCGAGCAATTAGTCGCTCCCCGCGCCGCATTCCACCCCGCATCCGGCATGGACGCCCGCCGCCGCAAGATGCCGCCTCGCCGGCGAGCGGATCGAAGCGATCCCGCTCGCCGGACAACGTGGAGGATGCGTGGCGGCGCCAATGCAAGAGATCCGCCGCCGGGAGCCGGCTGCTTGACCTCGCAGTGCACGCCGGCGCCGCGTACGTCCCGCCGAAGCTCGTTGACCTCGCGGCGGGCGCCGGCACAACGAGGATCCGCCGATGAAGCCGATGAGCGGGCCCAAGTTCGACGAGTGGCGCGCCGACCGGGAGCGCCGCCGGCCGGGCGAAGGAGGCTTGGAGCGGCCGGGAGCACCGGCCGGAGGAGCTCCGCTCGCCGGCGATGAGGAGGAGGCCCCCGACTTGTTGAAGGAGCTACGACGCTTCCTCAAAGACGACGCCAAGAGGAAGAGGGCGGAGGAGGAAGAGGTGGCGGCGGCCATCGCCGCCGCGAAGGAGGCGGAGTTGCGGGAGGCGGAGACGGAGGCGGACTCGTACCTAGTCGACCTCCCCGAGTAGGATCGCGCATTCTGGATGTAGAATCGTTGATCCGTATGTATGATCCGTAGTATGATCAATGAAATTGAACTTCCCGGGGTTTTTATTTTTGAAAATACGGGGTGAAATACGGGGTCTGCTAAACGGAATGGCTCTTCCGTTAGCAACTTTTCGATACGGGGCGAAAAAGCGGCGGGATACGGGGCAGAAATATGAGGGGCCTGCTAGACATGCTCTAATTACGGTCCACGGACTGGCCTTAATCGGCGAGGCATCGTGGAGCTCAACGCTCATGTCCAGAGCGGCTCGTCGGTCCAGCCGACCGTCCCGGCCTGCATGATTCATGTGCCGCCGTCGATAAGGCACATCCACAGCGCGTCCACGGGCACCGCCTTCGCCGCTGGACCAGCAGGCACCATGCGACGCAGAGTCGCGGACAGTGGATGCTGCAAGAACGGCGCGGCGATACCTTCTACGGCGGCCATGGCCACCACGGGCACCACAGAACGGAAACACCACAGCTCCAATCCTCCCACTGTTTGTGTTGTGTCAGGGCACCGGTCCTTCCGCCGCCGCAATGTGTCAGGCGCCGCTCCTGCCGCCGCGGCTGCTCAGTGTGAGTCTTCAACGCATCAGCTCGCCCCCCATCGCATCACGTCAAGCCGCCAGCCACACGGCAGGGCGCCGTCGCATCAACCACCGATGCCTGCACCGCCATCCCGCTCACCTTGCACCGTATGTCCCGCTTACACTGTTGAAACTTCACCGCCGCTTGGAGCTCGGGGATCCAACACTAACTCCCGCACCTATCGCCGTAGGTAGACCATCGCTGGGAAAAATCTTCGGGGAGAGCTCGTTCTGCTACCGAGCAGCAGATGCTCAGAATGAGTCTCTGGGATGGTGATGGGGAAATAAATTTGCTCCAGTGGCGGGTCCCATCCCTATGTATTTGTAGCTGTATTGGTGATTGCAGTAAAAAAGAATTGTCACCAATATAGAAGGGACCACCTATCCCCTGACCAATGGCATAGCGAGTTCCACCCGGAGCAAATGCCGCCCGGTTCATCCGAGTGTTTTCCTACAACTGCAAGGTGAAGAAGATCAGTTGGTAATATGAGCTCAACCTGCAAGGTGAAATGGCCTCACAACTTTAAAAGAGATTCAAATGGAGAAGTGAAACATTACACTACAAAAAACATATATCTGATCCTTATATCGAAAGTACATGAGGAATTGTAGAGGTAGCTACATCTGTGCAGTTTATGTTAAACAAAGCTAATAAGTGGCACTTTTAATTACTCTACACGGTGGAGAAAACAATAGCCAAGAGAAACTATAACTTAACTTCAAAGTAGCAAAAGTTGGAACCACGTAAATGTACAAAACTACAACTCAACTGACTCCTGAAATTAAAGTAAAGAAATACATATTTTGCAAACAGACATGACTGGTGGTTTAACAAATTGATCCAAGAATATCGTTATGCACCATCGAGTAATCCTTAATTCTACACTGTCAAATTTCCGTACTGAATAATGAACCAACACTATTAAGTATTCAAACACAATCATAAAAGAAATGAGATATCAGAGTAACTTTGTCTCCACAGATCATGCAAATAACAACAAATACTGACATCTCTATAGTTATGTGTTTGTTATAACAAACCGCTTTATTGCTTTTAGCTGAAAGTTAGTTATCCCTATGAAAATGCTTAAGTAAGTAATAACCCCTACTCTAGGCACAATTTAGTTCATATGGAGCTTAAAACTCACCAACCATGTATGATATAGCGGCAGCCTGCGCTACCAATGTTAATACAGTAAGTTTTTCTAAATTGATACTACATTAATAATGATAAAGATATTGATTCATTATTAGATAAAAAAACCATATATCAGCAGCACGAACCACAAAAGAAAAAGAAATCGACCCTGACCTCAGGCTTTCAACTGCAGGGCATATCTCATGCTTATCCATGCAACTCTGTTCAATATGTGATAACTGATAAGGAAAACAAAGTAAATGATATGGCCATTCCCGAGCAATTTCAATAAATTCAGCTTTCTCCAAACTACAGATGGTGGGGTGTTGATAACCTGTGATAAGAGAGAACCTATAAGTCCCAAACGAAAAAGAAATATTTGCATGAAGGATAAACTTCTAATCAATGGATGAAAAAATATATAGCGAGGTAAATCAAGAACATGTGTAGGAGTCATACGTAGAGAAATCACATGAATCAACTAATCTGCATGCCAAGGCTTTTTTATATGTCAGTATGTCACCAAGGCCAGAGCAGGAAAAATTAACTTGAGTCAACTAACCCACTCGCCATAAAAAGAAAAGGAAGTGTCATAAGCCTAGATAAGAGGCAATGCGTGCAAGTATGGCAAACATGCTGTGGTAGTAAGTGATACACTTGGAAGCTGCAGGACTGGTATGAAAGTACATGGTTTATAGCTTAAAATTCTTATCACTAAGCGAAAGAGGCAGAAATGGGTTAATCATGAGAAACATAATGCACAAGTGATGCATCTCAGCTTTCATTAGAATGGAACAGTAGTGATATATTATAATTCGTAATTATCCGTGTGCAAAAATGATTTAAATGACTACCATTGTCTTTTCCCTGGCCACTGAATCTGATATCAGTATCATCCCTGACACGACCTTACTTGCTCACCCATGTTGCTACCTTTTGTCTATGTTTTACTTCCTAACCAGTAAGTTAGATTAGGCCAGTTTAAAATCAGAGGCTACAGATCAGCACTAACTAAAATGATCCATTTCCATACACATAATAGTTTCCTGGATGTATGCTACAGGTATACAATGCCCTTAAGGTAAGATCAGAGGCAACACAAAAAAAAATCATTTACTGATGTTATAGCTTCACTGTTTACAAACTTGTAAAGTAATTTTCACTTGTCTTCTGAAGCAATAAAATGGACTCGATAATGTAGTTAAATCTCTTGCGAATTTATTTTCAATAATATTTAATAATTTATAGTTTCTCTCTATTGTGAATTGCCAATAACGATCTCCTTGGTTGCTTTGTGAAACTTGCCAATAAATAATAGGAAGGGATAAAGGGGAACACAGGTGTGCACTAACTCATCAAAAATAAAATCCCTAGATATACAACAGTCATTGTTATTCAATCCAGTAATTATAATAACCCAGGAGAAATGCAACCACGAAGAGAAGCAACATTCTCTTATGTAACTGATCAAAATATGCAAATATATGCCCCAAAAAGGGAGGGAATACCTGTAGCATTTGTGGATTGGTTAGTTAACAACAATGTTCAGTAGTAAATGGATCAAGGTTTGCAATGAAATATATATGTCACTTGCAAGCAAAAAATAATACACTAAAATATTATTGTAATGCCGAATGTGATTGAGCATGTAGGCTTTTCTCTTCTCAGGGAATAAATACGCCAGATGATAAATAATAGGTGGAGCTTTCTATCCAGCTTCCTTGGAAAGAAAATGAAGCAAGAAGATTTTGACTACTCAATGGAAATCAGATAAGTTTGAATGCACCCTGGTCATTTTGTCAAGTCATGTTCTTGGAAAATGGAAACATAGGGCAAGGCATGGTAAGTAAGCAAAATGTAGAGTATGTTTTCCAGACAGTAACTGGAAAATGATATGTACTATTTGACCCCACTTGCCAGTAATTACTGTGGCACACGAGAATCACTTGAGTCACACAGGACGTTAGGAAAATTGCATATCTGAAAGAATGATTACCTGCACCCATCCCTGAAAATGATGGCTAGAATGGAAATTGACATGTCTTCTGCAGCAATCACGCAGAATGAAATCTAATTTGTTTCCTTTCATCGGCTAAATAACCTAGCAGACATCAATTTGGGAAAAAACAGAACCTGCAAAAAATATGCAGCGATATTGTTTCAGTAAAAAAAATTAGAGAAACACAGCATCAACATATGCGAAAACTTTCACCCAATCCTTTACGAACTGCACCATAAAGAGGAAACATGGTGAATTGGGTCGGGACGCACCAACCATGTGATGGCCAGAGAAAACTCACCTGTACACCGATGGAGGACTTCGTCTCCCCGTGGCGCCGCAGCAGGGGAGGAAGATCCAGACCGGCACGCGTGCCCTGGAGTGCGAGCATGCCATGACCACCGCCGTCGGGATAAGGCTGCTAGAGAAGAAGCGCCCAGAACCCTGCGGCCCGCGCGAAGGAAGCTGCCGTTGCTGGGGCTGAGACGCCACGATGGAGGGGAGACGACGGAAGCGCCTCCACCAATACAGACGCCGGCCAGGACGCGGGGAAGGCGCGACCACTGCCAAGACGTTCCTCATAACCTCGCAGCCTGACGACCGCATCGGCCGAGAAGAGAAGCCCGCATCATCGGAAGGGAAGGCCACGACAACAAAGAAATAGGAAGAGGAAGGGGATGTGGACGCCCACGCCGGAAGGGGCGGCCGCCGGGGCTGGGGAGATGCTGACCGCGATGGGAAACTGGAGATTTTAGGGCCTGTTTGGTTCCCAGCCACAGTTTGCCAAGCCTAACTTTGGCAAGTGTGGCAGCCACAAAAATGTGGCTAGGATTTTGGAAGCCACAAAGTGTGGCAAAAGTTGGCAAAAAATTCACTCTATGACAGGTGGGTTATATGATTAGTAAAGTGTGGCAGCTCTAAAGTGTGGCAAGAACCAAACACATACCAAATTGCCAAACTTTGGCTTGGCAAAGTGTGGCTAGGAACCAAACAGACCCTTAGAGCAGCTCCGCCCCACGCATAAGGATTGGGCAGATATGGGCATACATGCGGAGGTTAGTGGAAGAGATGGGGGAGATATGCCTAGAAATTAGGAGATGGTTCGGGAGCGCACCGCTTTGACCGCGTGGATAGTGGGGTAAAAACGCACCCCTTTAAGGCCTCGTTCGGTTGCCATTAAGAGATATAATAGATGCCCCCCATAGGGGGACTCACAGCGATCTGACCACGTGAGCCGTCGGATCTTTACATTAGTGCATCTCAGCCGTCTATATTTTCACCGCGTCCATATAAAAGGGACACCCACGGTGAAAACCCTAGAGGCACACTCACCCAACCCCAGCCGCCGCGCCCCATCCCCTCGCGAGTCTCCTTCCAATCCCCATGTGTGCTCCTCCCCCGTGCCCGGCGACGCTGCTCCATCTCCCTGGCCGCCACCCACCTTCTCCTCCTCCGAAGCCACGTATCCCCACCTCGTCGGCCGGCCTCCTCCATGGAGCTCGAGCTCTGGAGACCTGAGGCGGGGTGAGCATGGAGTAGCAGCAGAGGTGGAGGCCCTCATGGTCGTCTCCGATGAGGCGGAGGAGGAAGACCTCCAGGGCGTCGTCGGTCTGGAGGCCGCCACCACGGGCGGCGACGCTAGAGGAGCATGAGGATCCAAGAGATGGGCCGTGGGCGCGGTGTGCGGGGTGACTGGTCTGCGGTGGGTGAGCGCTCTGTCCCTCGCCCCCGACGTGCTCCTCTCCTCTCTCTCCGTATCCTCGTCCTCCTGTTCTAGCCTAGGTGCATGAACTTTTTTGTTCATAAGAGAGGCTCCTCTACTTCTCAGTTCAAATCCATATGTTTTCTGACTTTTCTGTCCGTTTGTTGTAGTGCTGCCTAGCATCCAGACCCAAACTTGAAATGAGGTAACCTTGAGGTAACCTGTTGAGACCTGCTCCAGACCCAGCCGTCCACTATCAAGATTTGAGAAATATTACTCTGAAGAAGTTTGCGGTGTAAGATTATGATTGGTTTCTGGGTTAGAAATGTATAAAGGAATTCTGCTAACTCTAGAACCATATGACCACTAATTTTTCTTTATAATGTTCCTACCTAGGTTCTATTAGTTTAGATCAGCTTCATGTTATTAGAATCGGCTAATGTGAGAGATCAGTTAAATCATTATCGATGAAGTGCTCGTCAACAGTGTACCTACATGTTATTAAAATCGGCTAATGTGAGAGATCAGCTTCTTTGGTTTCCATTTTTCTTAGGCTGGCGTGCATACACCCATGTTAAATGTGATGCTTGAGATGTATATTATGAAGTTTCTCTGTTGACATGTTTATCGAAGAAAAAGAAATGTACTGCTATGCTTGAAAGGACTCCCAATAGAATACCTTATGTTTTATCTCCGATCTTAATCTTATTGGAGTATAGCGATTAGAATTGTCTTTGTTCATTAGCAAGGACATAGCTAGACCAGACATATTTGACCAAATTATTAAAATTCTCATAGACTCATAGTTAACTTCTATGGCTGCATATGCTGGTCAAACATATCCTACTTGCTGCATAGATAAGTGTTTTTCTTACAGTTTTGTAGTTAAACTACATGTGGTGATACCTTCTGTTTTATTGGCAGTTTTCTTGCTGGTTATACCTTATGTTTTAATGTCAGTTTTCTTGCTGGTTACCCATTGCTTTATCCGTATATGTGCAAAATTTCTCTGGCAAGTAGCAGGTTTGCTCCCTTTCCAGGTGTTAATTGGTGACTGCAGAAAATAATGACTAAGAAAATCAAGTACTCTTAGATTCAGTATTACTTGCTGTACATCAAGGTTACCTCATTTTATATGACCATTTCTTGGCTGAATTCTTGGTGAAGTTATGCTTGCTGGGTGGTCTGCTCCTCCGGAGATGATTGAAAGCTGATCTACCTCGCAATGAATAACAACACCCACTTAAAGTTCACGGCCATGCAGAATATCAACTGAAATTCATAGTGATATACATGTATTTTTTCTCGGCTGGGCATCATGGTGGTCGTTGTGAGCTGAAAGGCATGGGGGCATCCAGACCATCACTCCCCCCTACAGTTGTTTGACATGGGTCTAGAGATCTTCCTTCCTCGCCTAGAAGCCCTTGCCAAGTTTGCTTTTGGGATGGGTGCTGGCGCAAAGTTGACGTGGGAGTTAGAGATCTCTTGTGGTGTAACTTTTCTTCAGATCCCCGGCAACGGCGCCAGAAAAAGAGCTTGATGGCGTGTATTTCACACGTTCGTTGGGCAACCCCAAGAGGAAGGTATGATGCGCACAGCAGCAAGTTTTCCCTCGAAAAGAAACCAAGGTTTATCGAACCGGGAGGAGCCAAGAAGCACGTTGAAGGTTGATGGCGGCGGGATGTAGTGCGGCGCAACACCGGAGATTCCGGCGCCAACGTGGAACCTGCACAACACAACCAAAGTACTTTGCCCCAACGAAACGAGTGAGGTTGTCAATCTCACCGGCTTGTCTGTAACAAAGGATTAACCGTATTGTGTGGAAGATGATTGTTTGCGAGAGAAAACGGTAAAAACAAGTATTGCGAGCAGATTTGTATTTCGAGTATTAAAAGAATGGACCGGGGTCCACAGTTCACTAGAGGTGTCTCTCCCATAAGATAAAAGCATGTTGGGTGAAAAAATTACAGTCGGGCAATTGACAAATAGAGAGGGCATAACAATGCACATACATGACATGATAAGTATAGTGAGATTTAATTGGGCATTACGACAAAGTACATAGACCGCCATTGATGGCGTGTATTTCACACGTTCGTTGGGCAACCCCAAGAGGAAGGTATGATGCGCACAGCAGCAAGTTTTCCCTCAGAAAGAAACCAAGGTTTATCGAACCAGGAGGAGCCAAGAAGCACGTTGAAGGTTGATGGCGGCGGGATGTAGTGCGGCGCAACACCGGAGATTCCGGCGCCAACGTGGAACCTGCACAACACAACCAAAGTACTTTGCCCCAACGAAACAAGTGAGGTTGTCAATCTCACCGGCTTGCTGTAACAAAGGATTAACCGTATTGTGTGGAAGATGATTGTTTGCAGAGAAAATAGTAAAACAAGTATTGCGACAGATTTGTATTTCGGTATTAAAAGAATGGACCGGGGTCCACGAGTTCACTAGAGGTGTCTCTCCCATAAGATAAAAGCATGTTGGGTGAACAAATTACGGTCGGGCAATTGACAAATAGAGAGGGCATAACAATGCACATACATGACATGATAAGTATAGTGAGATTTAATTGGGCATTACGACAAAGTACATAGACCGCCATCCAACTGCATCTATGCCTAAAAAGTCCACCTTCGAGGTTATCGTCCGAACCCCTCCGGTATTAAGTTGCTAACAACGAGACAATTGCATTAAGTATGGTGCGTAATGTAATCAACAACTACATCCTCGGACATAGCGCCAATGTTTTATCCCTAGTGGCAACGACACAACACAACCTTAGAACTTTACATCACTTGTCCCGGTGTCAATGCGAGGCATGAACCCACTATCGAGCATAAGTACTCCCTCTTGGAGTTAAAAGTAAAAAACTTGGCCAGAGCCTCTACTAGAAACGGAGAGCATGCAAGATCATAAACAACACATGTATAATAACTTGATAATTAACATAAAATAGTATTCTCTATCCATCGGATCCCGACAAACACAACATATAGAATTACAGATAGATGATCTTGATCATGTTAGGCAGCTCACAAGATCCGACAATGATAGCACAATGGGGAGAAGACAACCATCTAGCTACTGCTATGGACCCATAGTCCAGGGGTAGACTACTCACTCATCACTCCGGAGGCGACCATGGCGGTGTAGAGTCCTCCGGGAGATGATTCCCTCTCCGGCGAGGGTGCGGAGGCGATCTCTGGATCCCCGAGATGGGATCGGCGGCGACGGCGTCTCGATGGGTTTTCCGTATCGTGGCTCTCGGTGCGGGGGTTTCGTCACGGAGGCTATTTGTAGGCGGAAGGGTAGGTCAAGAGGCGGCACGGGGCCCCACACCACGGGGCCGCGCGGCCAAGGGGGCCGCGCCGCCCTATAGTGTGGCCCCTCCGTGGCCCCTCTTCGTCTCTCCTTCGGACTTCCGGAAGCTTCGTGAGAAAATAGGCCCACGGGCTTTGATTTCGTCCAATTCCGAGAATATTTCGTTACTAGGATTTCGAAACCAAAAACAGCAGAAAACGACGAACGGCACTTCGGCATCTTGTTAATAGGTTAGTTCCAGAAAATGCACAAATATGACATAAAGTGTGCATAAAACATGTAGGTATCATCAATAATATGGCATAGAACATAAGAAAATATCGATACGTCGGAGACGTATCAAGCATCCCCAAGCTTAGTTACTGCTCGTCCCGAGCGGGTAAAACGATAACAAAGATAATTTCGAAGTGATATGCCATCATAACCTTGATCATACTATTTGTAAACATATGTAGTGGATGCAGCGATCATAACAATGGTGATGACATGAGTAAACAAGTGAATCATAAAGCAAAGACTTTTCATGAATAGTACTTCAAGACAAGTATTAATAAGTCTTGCATAAGAGTTAACTCATAAAGCAATAAATCAAAGTAAAGGTATTGAAGCAACACAAAGGAAGATTAAGTTTCAGCGGTTGCTTTCAACTTGTAACATGTATATCTCATGGATAATGGTCAACATAGAGTAATATAACAAGTACAATATGCAAGTATGTAAGAATCAATGCACAGTTCACACAAGTGTTTGCTTCTTGAGGTGGAGAGAGATAGGTGAACTGACTCAACATAAAAGTAAAGAGAATGGTCCTTCAAAGAGGAAAGCATCGATTGCTATATTTGTGCTAGAGCTTTTATTTTGAAAACATGAAACAATTTTGTCAACGGTAGTAATAAAGCATATGAGTTATGTACATTATATCTTACAAGTTGCAAGTCTCATGCATAGTATACTAATAGTGCCCGCACCTTGTCCTAATTAACTTGGACTACTGGATCTTTGCAATGCACATGTTTTGACCAAGTGTCACAATGGGGTACCTCCATGCCGCCTGTACAAAGGTCTAAGGAGAAAACTCGCATTTTGGATTTCTCGCTTTTGATTATTCTCAACTTAGACATCCATACCGGGACAACATGGACAACGAGATAATGGACTCCTCTTTTATGCATAAGCATGTGGCAACAATTATTATTCTCATATGAGATTGAGGATATGTGTCCAAACTGAAACTTCCACCATGAATCATGGCTTTAGTTAGCGGCCCAAAGTTCTTCTCTAACAACATGCATGCTCCAACCATGAAGGTGGTAGATCTCTCTTGCTTCGAGACAAGACGGACATGCATAGCAACTCACATGATATCCAACAAAGAATAGTTGATGGCGTCCCCGAAACATGGTTATCGCTCAACAAGCAACTTAATAAGAGATAAAGTGCATAAGTACATATTCAATACCACAATAGTTTTTAAGCTATTTGTCCCATGAGCTATATATTGCAAAGGTGAATGATGGAATTTTAAAGGTAGCACTCAAGCAATTTACTTTGGAATGGCGGATAAATACCATGTAGTAGGTAGGTATGGTGGACACAAATGGCATAGTGGTTGGCTCAAGTATTTTGGATGCATGAGAAGTATTCCCTCTCGATACAAGGTTTAGGCTAGCAAGGTTATTTGAAACAAACACAAGGATGAACGGTACAGCAAAACTCACATAAAAGACATATGGTAAACATTATAAGACTCCATACCGTCTTCCTTGTTGTTCAAAACTCAATACTAGATGTTATCTAGACTCTAGAGAAACCAAATATGCAAACCAAATTAGCAAGCTCTAAGTATTTCTTCATTAATGGGTGCAAAGTATATGATGCAAGAGCTTAAACATGAGCACAACAATTGCCAAGTATCAAATTATCCAAGACATTTTAGAGTTACTACATGTAGCATTTTCCAATTCCAACCATATAACAATTTAACGAAGGAGAAACTTCGCCATGAATACTATGAGTAGAACCTAAGGACATATTTGTCCATATGCAACAGCGGAGCGTGTCTCTCTCCCATAAAGTGAATGCTAGGATCCATTTTATTCAAACAAAACAAAAAAACAAAAACAAACCGACGCTCCAAGCAAAGTACATAAGATGTGGCCGAATAAAAATATAGTTTCGGGGAGGAACCTGATAATGTTGTCGATGAAGAAGGGGATGCCTTGGGCATCCCCAAGCTTAGACGCTTGAGTCTTCTTAATATATGCAGGGGTGAACCACCGGGGCATCCCCAAGCTTAGAGCTTTCACTCTCCTTGATCATATTGCATCATACTCCTCTCTTGATCCTTGAAAACTTCCTCCACACCAAACTCGAAACAACTCATTAGAGGGTTAGTGCATAATAAAAATTCACATGTTCAGAGGTGACACAATCATTCTTAACACTTCTGGACATTGCATAAAGCTACTGGACATTAGTGGATCAAAGAAATTCATCCAACATAGCAAAAGAGGAAATGCGAAATAAAAGACAGAATCTGTCAAAACAGAACAGTCCGTAAAGATGGATTTTATTAGGCCACCAGACTTGCTCAAACGAAAATGCTCAAATTGAATGAAAGTTGCGTACATATCTGAGGATCACTCACGTAAATTGGCATAATTTTCTGAGTTACCTACAGAGAATTAGACCCAGATTCGTGACAGCAAAGAAATGTGTTTCTGCGCAGTAATCCAAATCTAGTACTTACTTTTCTATCAAAGACTTTACTTGGCACAACAAAACATAAAACTAAGATAAGGAGAGGTTGCTACAGTAGTAAACAACTTCCAAGAAACAAAATAAAAACAAAGTGCTGTAGGTAAAAACATGGGTTGTCTCCCATAAGCGCTTTTCTTTAACGCCTTTCAGCTAGGCGCAGAAAGTGTATCTCAAGTGTTATCGAAGGGTGGTGCGTCAACCTTATCATTCAAGGAGGAGGATTCTCCAATAGAATTTACCTTCTTACCTTGTGGAGCTCTTTCCGTGTGCCATTCAGAGTAATTAACCATCATATTATCAAGAAGCTTTGTTGCTTCACCAAGAGTGATGGACATAAAGGTACCTCCAGCAGCTGAATCCAATAAATTCCGCGAAGAAAAATTTAGTCCTGCATAGAAGGTTTGGATGATCATCCAAGTAGTCAGTCCATGGGTTGGGCAATTTTTAACCGAGAGATTTCATTCTTTCCCAAGCTTGAGCAACATGTTCGGTATCTAATTGTTTAAAATTCATTATGCTACTCCTCAAAGATATAA
>NC_061508.1:170382889-170452102 GCF_022539505.1 Lolium rigidum
GACGCCTACGACAACTAGGGGTTTCTGACGTCAAATGTTGGCCTGTGGACTAGAGAGTCCCGTTACTATTACGCTTCCGCTATGTATGAACTTATGTATGTTGTTGATTGAAAGGTCAACTATTTGTGTAATATGAATCATGTGATTCAAGATTGTAAGACATTATGGCTTGTAATAAATAATGACTGTGATATTCGACTATTATGCCTCGCAACAACATTATCCTGGGATTGCGATGAATGACATAATAGGCATCTGGACTTAAAAATCCGGGTGTTGACAGAGGTACCACTTTGTGACACTTGGTTGAAACATATGTAATGCGATGATAATCCATGGAAATCCAAGCTAATTAGGACAAGGTGCGTGCACTATTAGTATTCGATGCATGAGGCTTGCAACTTATAGGAAGTTTTATACATAACCCATATGAATTATTACTACCGTTGACACAATTGTTTCCATGTTTTCAAAATAAAAAGCTCTAGCACATGAGTAATCCCTGCTTCCTTCTGCGAAGGGCCTTTCTTTTACTTTATGTTGAGTCATTTTACCTACTTCCTTCTATCTTAGAAGCAAACACTTGTGTCAACTGTGTGCATTGATTCTTACATACTTGATTATTTGCACTCATCATATTACTTTGTATTGACAATTATCCATGAGATATACATGTTGAAAGTTGAAAGCAATTGTTGAAACTTAAATCTTCCTTTGTGTTGCTTCAAAACCTTCTATTAAGAATCTATTGCTTTATGAGTTAACTCTTATGCAAGGCTTTTTTATGCTTGTCTTGAAAGTACTATTCATGAAAAGTCTTTGCTATATGATTCAGTTGTTTAGTCATTATCTATTTGTTAACAAACTATAGACCATTTCTTTGAGTCACTTCATTCATCTCATATGCTTTACAATAGTATTGATCAAGATCATGTTGGTAGCATGTCACTTCAGAAATTATTCTTTTTATCGTTTACCTACTCGAGGGCGAGTAGGAACTAAGCTTGGGGATGCTTGATACGTCTCCAACGTATCTATAATTTCTTATGTTCCATGCTAGTTTTATGACAATACCTACATGTTTAATTCATACTTTATATCATTTTTATGCATTTTCCGGTACTAACCTATTAACAAGATGCCGAAGCGGTAGTTCCTGTTTTCTGCTGTTTTTGGTTTGAGAAATCCTACACAGGAAATATTCTCGGAATTGGACGAAACAAAATCCCACGGCCCTATTTTCCACGGAGGATTCCAGAACATCGAAGAAGATTCGGAGGCGGCCAGCAGGGGGGGGCACCCCAAAGGCGGCGCGACCCACCCCCCTGGCGCGCCCAGGTGTGGGGAGGGAGCCCCTGGCTCCCCCAACGCTGCCTCTTCGCCTATATAATCCTTCGTATCGGAAAACCCTAGTACCGAGAGCCACGATACGAGAAAAGTTACTGAGACGCCGCCGCCGTCAACCCCATCTCGGGGGGTTCTGAAGATCTCCTTCGGCACCCTGCCGGAGAGGGGAATCATCACCGGAGGGCTCTACATCACCATGCCCGCCTCCGGACTGATGCGTGAGTAGTTCATCCTTGGACTATGGGTCCATAGCAGTAGCTAGATGGTTGTCTTCTCCTATTATGCCATCATGTTTAGATCTTGTGAGCTGCCTATCATGATCAAGATCATCTTATTGTAATGCTACATGTTGTGTTTGTTGGGATCCGATGAATATGGAATACTATGTCAAGTTGATTATCGATCTATCATATATGTGTTGTTTATGATCTTGCATGCTCTCCGTTGCTAGTAGAGGCTCGGCCAAGTTGATACTTGTAACTCCAAGAGGGGGTATTTATGCTAGATAGTGGGTTCATGCCTCCATTGAATGCGGGACGATGACGAGAAAGTTCTAAGGTTGTGGATGTGATGTTGCCACTAGGGATAAAACATCAATGCTTTGTCTAAGGATATTTGTATTGTTTACATTACGCACTCGTACTTAATGCAATTGTCTCGTTGTTTGCAACTTAATACTGGAAGGGGTGCGGATGCTAACCCGAAGGTGGACTTTTTAGGCATAGATGCATGCTTGGATAGCGGTCTATGTTCTTTGTCGTAATGCCCTAAGTAAATCTCATAGTAGTCATCATGATATGTATGTGCATTGTTATGCCCTCTCTATTTGTCAATTGCCCAACTGTAATTTGTTCACCCAACATGTTATTTATCTTATTGGAGAAACATCACTAGTGAACTGTGGACCTCGGTCCATTCTTTTACATCTGAAATACAACCTACTGCAATCATTGTTCACTGTTTTTGTTATCACTAGAATTTGACCAAGTCAGAGGTGGGCCGCGATCAAGATGGGCTTGAAGATTTATATATAGAAGAAATACGTGAATCGGCCTTACATGCAAAGTTTGGGCTAGTTTGCCCTTGTATCTGTAACATATTAGATTACGTATCGGTTAGGAGTTAGAGTTTTACCCGTGCACGGTTAGGTGCACGCCCGAATTAGAAAGTCCCTTGGACTATAAATATGTATCTAGGGTTTATGAAATAAACAACAACCAACGTTCAACACAAACAAATCTCGGCGCATCGCCAACTCCTTCGTCTCGAGGGTTTCTCCGGTAAGCACCATGCTGCCTAGATCGCATCTTGCGATCTAGGCAGCACAAGCCTATCCTGTTGTTCATGCGTTGCTCGTGCTGAAGCCTTTTTGATGGCGAGCAACGTAGTTATCTTAGATGTGTTAGGGTTAGCATTGTTCTTCGTATCATATGCTGTCGTAGTGCAAACCTTATGCATCTAGCCGCCCTTACACCTATCTTAGGTGTAGGGGTGGCAACCCGCTTGATCATAGTTTAGTAGATCTGATCCGTTACGGTTGCTCCTTGTCCTTCAAGGATTAGTTTAACATCCGCAATAGTTAGGCCTTACAAAGGGTTGGAGGATCCAGCGGCGTGTAGGGTGGAGTTTGCTAGCCCTAGACAGGATGTTCGGGGATCAACCTCGTGTTGGTTTTTAGGCCCTATCTAGGATTGGCTTACGGTCACCGTGCGCGAGCGCGAGGCCCAATCGTGAGTAGGATGATCCGATTATGCGGTGAAAACCCTAAATCATCGTAGATCGCATTAACTTTATCTTGATCAAGCAGGACCACCATATATTCGGACACCTTGTACGAATCATGGGTGGATCGGCTCTTTGAGCCGATTCACAGGATAACCCGAGAGCCGATCGAGGCTCGTATTTAATGTTTACGTGTATGCCATGCAGGAAACTAAGCGAGGCATCATCCAACACCTTCCCGACCAGGTATAGGTCAGGTGGCACGCCCTTGCGATAGCATCGGATGTGTGACCGAGGAGGCTTTGCGGGCCGTCGCTCTGAGGGACTGGGGCCAGCCGCAGCCCTAGTTGTTCCCGGCTCTACTGTGTTGCCAGTCGCTGCCCGCCGGTGGGTTTCTGACGCCAACACATTCTGGCACGCCCGGTGGGACAATCTTCGACATCCGCCGCATCGCCATCTACATCCGAGATGGCGGAAAGCACTCCGGTCAAGTATGAGGATCTGACTGACGAGCTCAAGAAGAAGCATGACGAGATCAAGGCAGTCCTCGAAGCCGAACTCATCGGCTCTTTCCACAGAACCCGCTCCCACGGCGTCGGGTGGAAGGGGTTCTCACCGAAGGCGCACTCGATGGAGTGGACCTGTCCGCCCCGTCAGAAGAACGCACCAGGTCGCTGCGTCAGGAGATCAACTACATGGTGGCTCATTCGCTGCATCGCCACTCTGAGAGCCTGGTAAACACTTTGGAGCGTGTCGCTCTGCGCGTGGTCCAGGAAATCATGAGCCATAGGTATTCTCCGTCGGGACCAGCTCTGGGGACTTACAAAGGAGAGATGCCACTCCGAGTCCCATCCTCCGCTGCCGTTCGCATGGGCAGCACCGGAAGTGCCGAACTCATCGGCATACGTCGTCTACAAGATTGGTGGTGATCCTAGTGACTACCAATTCCTACCGAGGCACCCAAGGAGATCCCGCACGGATACGCGTGCGCATACGTACCAGACTGCAATACCTGGGCACTTTCGAACCAGGTTGCAACAGCAGGGGCCTCTGGAACAGCAGGAGGAACGTCGGGAGCCGATCTGGAGAGGCAAACGTGGTTAGCTAAGTACGCCACTCCGACAAACCTCCAGAGCCCATCTCCTGCAGTTGGCTCAGAACTGGAAAAGCAAGCATGGCTGGTTAAGTATGCCACCCCGGCGAATCTTCAGGGTTCGACACCTTCAGCCATCACCGCGGATCAGATTTGTACAATTCTGAAAGATCGGTTCGGCATGATGCCGAAAAGGAAGACGTTCGGCTACACCAAGCCGTACCCCAACGATTACGAATTGATCCCGCTACCACCCAAATATCGGCTCCCGGACTTCACAAAGTTTAGTGGATCGGATGGTTCCAGCTCCATCGAGCATGTGAGCCGATATTTGGCACAGCTGGGCACGATCTCGGCATCGGACGAGTTGCGTGTGAGGTTCTTCGCACAGTCCCTCACAGGATCGGCTTTCGGGTGGTACACATCGCTGCCACCGAACTCCATCCGGACTTGGAAGCAGTTGGAAGAACAGTTCCATGAGCAGTATCACTCAGAGGCTTCCGAGGCTGGCATTGCCGATCTAACACAAGTACGACAGAAGCGCGGGGAGACGGTGTCAGAATACATCCAGCGCTTCAGGACCATTAGGAACCGATGCTTTTCGGTCCACGTAAGTGAAAAAGAAGTAGTCGAGTTGGCGGTGGTGGGTCTCTCATCATCGATCAAGGACGTGGCCTCCCAAGCAGACTACCCTTCATTGGCGCACATGGTGCAGAAGCTGTCGGCATATGAACAGCGCCACCCAGATGTTTACCAGGACAAATTCAAGCGTGCGGTGGCCCTGGTTGAGGCAGACGAGGATGAAGGTGCTGCGGGAGATCGAGAGGTAGCAGTGGCTGAATGGACTCGAGCGGCAGGCCCTGTGTCCTGCAAATGGGTTAAGCCACAAGGCCCTCCAAAAGGGTTCGACTTCGACGTGACCAAAACTGAGCAGATTTTCGATCTCTTACTCACGGAGAAGCATATAAAGGTACCCGAAGGCCACAAGATCCCCACGGTGCAAGAGCTGAACGGAAAGCCATACTGCAAGTGGCATAACACGTTCACCCACACCACCAACGACTGCAGGGTGTGGCGGCAGCAGATCCAAATGGCAATGGAAAATGGACGGCTAATTTTCAACCAGTACGCCATGAAAGTCGACACACACCCCTTCCACGCCGTTAATATGGTGGAGTATACTTACCCCGAAGGTTGCCAGCCAGGATCCTCGTTCAGCATCAACATGGTAGGACCTGGGCACCACTGCGGCAAAGATGGAGACGAGGGCAGCTGCTCTCGTAGCAAGGACACAGAGGAGGCCGCTCCACGCGATCGGCTCCGTCATGATGGCAAGCGCTACGTCACAGAGGGAGAAGTGAAGAACATAAGATATCAACGACCTCTCTCTAATCGCCTCCTCAACAAGTATGCGAGTCAGTATGACCAACGCCGGCGATACAACGACGATGATCAAGAAGATCGTCTGGCTAGGGACGACAGGAGACGTCGTCGGCATGATCATGACGAGGAGCGATACGAGCGCCACGCCAAGGGAAAGTCGAGGGAGCAGGACGACGTGGATAGGCACTGGGACTGTCCCTTCTTCAGACACTGCTGGGATTCATGAATGAGCCGATTGCCCACAATCGGCAATTGCCCAGAATGCAACCAGAAGAAAAAGGAGACAGCCAACGTGTCCGTGTTCAAGCGCCTAGGGCCTCTTCCGCCACAAAGCAAACGCGCTGAGTCCCCTCGGTTGGAAGATCTCGAGGATTCAGAAGACGAGGGAGAAGAAGAAGACAGGTACCACCGGCCAAGGTGGTGCCCTGATGGACTCAGCCGTTCCCAAAAGCGCAGGGTTCAGCGATTGCGCGGCTTGGAGGAAGCCGAAAGGTTATACTTGCATACACTGAGGAAAGCACGACCTGATCTGGCTGCGAAAGTTCAGCGAACCCTGGATGAAGAGGGTCGTCCACGGAAAATGGAGTGGCGCCCCAAGCAAAGGAAAGCCGATGATGAAACATCGGCTGGCACAAACATGGTGCTCGTCCTTCCGACGAAGCTTAGTGCTCCACGATTACACGATGCACTCGAGGTGGGCGACAGCAAGCGCACCAACATGATAAAGTCAGAGATTGGGCTGGTTTTATCCACTAGCCTAACCATGTAGCTGGAGCAAATCAATTAGCAAACGTGGCGAGGCTGATCCTTGTGATCGGCCCCAAAAATTTATGGAGGGACATTACAAAACCTTCATCGAACAAGCAACGTGGAGGCCGATTCCAGCAATCGGCCAAAATTATCCTCACCATCCATTCTGCCTGGGTTCAACATTTAATCCAACAGAGCCGATACCATCAAGTCCCTTGAAAGAATCGGCTCGGGGGGGCACCCAGGTGGATAAAACACGAGGATATGAAGTAGGAGTATCTTTCAAACGCCCAGCAGCCCAAGATATTCTTTGATGATGGGTATTGAAGTATGGGGGCCGATACATAAATCGGCCGTAAAAAATTCAAAATTTTTTAAGCACAGCCGATGCAGCAGACATCGACTTAAGGATAGAAAGCTGATGCCGCCGCCATCGACTCTAGAATAATTACACGAGACCCACGAGAGCAGCCTCGGTTGCAATAATCCTCGGTTGCAATAAGCCGACAACCCTGGGCGATAGTTCAGCGGTGACTCGGGGGGCAGCTAATTTGGTGGATGCTCTATTTTTCGGGAGCCGATTGGAGATGCATCGGCTGACCCTGTATCGCGGCCTTCTCCGAAAACACTGAGCTGCTTGCAGAGGAAGACTGCTAAGGCTACAGAGGGGAGTTGGAAAGGGAGGCTGTCGTCTTTTACAGGGTTTGGACCGTCCTGTTGCTACAAAAAAGGGAGGAAGACTGGATTCTCAAAAATGGCCGATGAACAGTCATCGGCTATAGATTTGCGGAGTATCAAATCACAGTCTGAATTTGAAGTGCTTGACTGACGGTCTAATCGATATCTGAGCCCGGCTTCATGGGCGTCTAGAAGAGGAGGGGTCTGATACGTTGCTGTCGGCCTTGGTGAGACGAGCTGGAGGATTGAAATTGAACTAATTGAAAGATAAATCGGGAGGACAATTTTCATTAGTTCAAAGGAGCAGCTTTATAAGGAAGAGCCGATGGCTCTCAAAAAGAGGGATCTGGTGCCTAGTGCACTGCTACTACTAGTCCTACTCTACTAGTCGTCGCTGTCCTCATCATCGCCGTCGTCGATGTCGTCGGCGCTGCTCCCAGGAAGCTCCTCGTCGCTGCTGCCCCAGCCTTTGGTCGGAGCTTCGTCTTCCTCGACATCCTCATCATCCTCGCTGTCCGCCCAAGAGCGGAAGCGTTTCGTCGGCGGGTACCCAGCGGAAGAGGAGGAATCATCTTCCTCCTCCTCCTCTTCTCCTTCTTCGTCATCATCTTCGTCCTCGCTGTCCGCCCACATGCGGGAGCACTTCTTCGGAGGGAGCTTGGCGGAGGGGGAGGCCTTGGCCTTTGCTACTTCTCCTTCTTTCTTCTCCTTGTCGGAGGAGATGGGGTTCGCCCCGGAGTGAAGGTCGTCCTCATTCTTGCTCTTCGGCGAGGATTGGAGGGGGAGGCCTGAGGGAGAAGAGGAAGAGGAGGACATTGCTACAGGAGGAGAGGGTTTTTTGTGCCGACCGCTAGAACAGAGGGAGGGGATGAAGAGGACTGATCAATCGGCACGGTTAAATAATGGGGAGCCTAGTGGAGATTTAATGCCATTGCAGTTTCCAAGGAAGTGATGCTAAAGCTATCGGATTTTACATGGAGTTGGGAAGACAAAGTGTCATGATGAAGGATGCTGCAACAGTTCTGCTCTGCCATGACATGACCCGACGAAAGAAAGCATAATGATTTTGGAAATGACATTTCCAAAACCAGGGGGGCATGTGTTATCACCAGAATTTGACCAAGTCAGAGGTGGGCCGCGATCAAGATGGGCTTGAAGATTTATATATAGAAGAAATACGTGAATCGGCCTTACATGCAAAGTTTGGGCTAGTTTGCCCTTGTATCTGTAACATATTAGATTACGTATCGGTTAGGAGTTAGAGTTTTACCCGTGCACGGTTAGGTGCACGCCCGAATTAGAAAGTCCCTTGGACTATAAATATGTATCTAGGGTTTATGAAATAAACAACAACCAATGTTCAACACAAACAAATCTCGGCGCATCGCCAACTCCTTCGTCTCGAGGGTTTCTCCGGTAAGCACCATGCTGCCTAGATCGCATCTTGCGATCTAGGCAGCACAAGCCTATCCTGTTGTTCATGCGTTGCTCGTGCTGAAGCCTTTTTGATGGAGAGCAACGTAGTTATCTTAGATGTGTTAGGGTTAGCATTGTTCTTCGTATCATATGCTGTCGTAGTGCAAACCTTATGCATCTAGCCGCCCTTACACCTATCTTAGGTGTAGGGGCGGCACCCCGCTTGATCATAGTTTAGTAGATCTGATCCGTTACGGTTGCTCCTTGTCCTTCAAGGATTAGTTTAACATCCGCAATAGTTAGGCCTTACAAAGGGTTGGAGGATCCAGCGGCGTGTAGGGTGGAGTTTTCTAGCCCTAGACAGGATGTTCCGGGGATCAACCTCGTGTTGGTTTTTAGGCCCTATCTAGGATCGGCTTACGGTCACCGTGCGCGAGCGCGAGGCCCAATCGTGAGTAGGATGATCCGATTATGCGGTGAAAACCCTAAATCATCGTAGATCGCATTAACTTTATCTTGATCAAGCAGGACCACCATATATTCGGACATCTTGTACGAATCATGGGTGGATCGGCTCTTTGAGCCGATTCACAGGATAACCTGAGAGCCGATCGAGGCTCGTATTTAATGTTTACGTGTATGCCATGCAGGAAACTAAGCGAGGCATCATCCAACACCTTCCTGACCAGGTATAGGTCAGGTGGCACGCCCTTGCGATAGCATCGGACGTGTGACCAGGAGGCTTTGCGGGCTGTCGCTCTGAGGGACTGGGGCCAGCCGCAGCCCTAGTTGTTCCCGGCTCTACTGTGTTGCCAGTCGCTGCCCGCCGGTGGGTTTCTGACGCCAACAATTTTTCTTTGCAAACAAACATCATTCTCCACACCATACGTTTAATCCTTTGTTTTCAGCAAGCCGGTGAGATTGACAACCTCACTGTTAAGTTGGGGCAAAGTATTTTGATTGTGTTGTGCAGGTTCCACGTTGGCGCCGGAATCCCCGGTGTTGCGCCGCACTACACTCCTTCACCAACAACCTTCACGTGGCCTTCATCTCCTACTGGTTCGATAACCTTGGTTTCTTACTGAGGGAAAACTCGCTGCTTTACGCATCACACCTTCCTCTTGGGGTTCCCAACGGACGTGTGCTTCACGCGTCATCAGGCGACAGAGGCGCTGATGTCCCGTATCCGTGAGCTCCAAAATACTCGCGGCAAGGAGCTGTCGGGTATCCAAATTACCGCATATTTCCTTAGGATTAGGGTGCAGCCTCTGCAGGCTCGCAAGAACCCCCTCTGGAAGTATGCTGGCAAAGAAGATGTCGACCGGCTCTCCAAAGACCTTGCTGTGAAGGACTTGGAGAAGCTTGTCCGAAGAATCTCCTCGCTTAGCAAGAAAGATACTGTTCCATCCACCTATCGCGTGGAACCGTATAGCGGTACCAACGCCCTTCCCAAGGTAAATTACCATTGTCCCTACTGCTATTTTGTCGATGCTAGTTTGAACATTTGTCATCTTCTTTTTTGCTGACTCCCAAGCGTAACTTATTGTCGATATATGTTGTCTTATTTGTAGAAACATCAAGTTTTATCTTCCCTTCCCCTTCTTCCTGAAGGCGGGGAAGTTGAAGAACGAACCGTCGTTGCCGACGAAAACCAGGGTACTTCTCGCCCTGAGAGCGAAGTCGCGGGTTCTCACAAATCCGCGGCTTCCTCTGAAAGAGAAGTTGATTCTGAGGCTTCCGAGTCTACGCGTTCCCTCCCCTCTGCTGTTTCTCCAACAAACAAGCGGAAAAGGGATGATGCCGCAGATTCCAGTACCTCCAAAACTAATAAGTCCCCTCTCGAGGAAACTTTACCCGAAGAGGAGGACAGACCCTTCAACCCTTACGATGATGCCCTTGTCAGCTCGTAAGTTTCTATCAACTTTTTCCTTTGCATCCGATAATTTTGCCTGTCTTTGTTTCTTATATTTTTCCCTGATGTATAGTGGCGACGAGGAGGAAAATCTTCCTGTTGACGTGGCTGCTCGAACGAGCACGTCCCGTACTTTAGTTATCTCCGAGACTCGTCCTGAAGCGGACAAAACCTCACCTCCACAACAGGATATAGGACATCCCAGTCCTGTTGTGAGCCCCCGTGCTCCGTCGCCAAAAAGAGCAAGGACTGATCAAGGAAAAGAGCTAAGTCTCTTGACCGACAGCTCGGCGACTCCTCTTATGGATGATGTAAGTGCCTTTCTTGTTTTCTTTTTGCTGTCGAATGTTTCCAACTCTTTTGTTGTCCAAATTCTTCAACCTTTTTTCATTCCGTGTTACTTTTCAGCCTTCGATGAAGGAATTTGTTTGTCTCGGTACCCAATTTATCGGGTACCGTGATCTTGCCAATGAGCTGAAAGGTATTCTTTGCTTGCTGCATTTCATCGAATAGATTTGCCTCTTCTATTTTGCTGTAACTTGTGTCACCCTTTATTTTGCTAGAATCCCTTTCTGAGGCAAATAAGCGTGCTGATGACCTTGCCCGCAAGCTTGAACAAAGTGAAAAAGCTCGCGAAAAGGCTGAATCAGATGCTGCCGCTGTCGAGGGTCTTCGAAAGAGACTCCATGACGCGGAAAATGCCTTGAGCGAAAACACAGCTCAGCAGTCTGCTCGCGAAGAAGAAATCATCGCTCGCTTGGAGTCACAGAACCGGCGCTTTGTTAGTAAGTGCTCTAACCACTTTGATTTCTTCGTGAAACCGTGCTTTTCTTTGCACATTTGTTGACAAGCTGAATTTTGTCTCAGCAGGAAAGACGCACCAAGATTTTGATCTTGAGAATCCTGAAGGTGATCGCCTGCTCGACGTGCTCTCTCTCCTTGAAATTCATGGAGACGAGGTACGCCAGGGCATTGCTGACGCTAGGTCGGGGCTATCACGGATTTTTCCCTACTTCTTCGCGAAGAAAAAGGAACCCGACACTTTCGCTGCACTGGCCCAGCACTTCATCCCTGAAGAAGATCTTGGGCTAGGTCTTCGGCAAGAGGGCTTGAAGATTGGCGTTGAAGGCACCGTTGCTTTGGTTGCCGAAAGCCAACAAGTTGTCGATTGGACGAAGGTTGGTGACGTCGGGAAGATGGAGACGAAGAAGTGGCAATCTATGATTAAAGGTGCCAAGCCAAACTCGAAGAAGATCCTCTCCTTCCCCTAGCTCGACAAAGCCAGAGGTCAAGTAGACTGTCCTGTCCTTGTCTTTTGTTTTGTTCTTTTTCTTTTTTCGATGTCGCCGCAGTAGCTTTGTCGACAGCTGCCCCATTGGTTCACTAGGAACCCTTTTTTGTAATGCCCATGTAAATATCTGAATGAATCAATGAAAAACTATCTTGCCGAGTTATTGATGTCGAAATATTTCTCTCCAGTTGGTTTTTGACAACAATACTGTGGTGCCTCGTTCTTCGGATGCATTACCAGCTGCGTCCCACTAGAGAAAAGCCTCCGTTGTCGAGTTATTGAAGGTTCTTCAAGTGCTGCACAAAATGAAGATTTGGACGATCTTCGACAACAACTGCAGTCAATGAAGAGACAAGCTCTCGTGATAATGGAACAGTCTCGAAGATCTTCTGAAAGGGAAAAACTTGCTCTTCAACAAGCTCAGGAAGCCTTAGCGTTGAAGGAAACCGCGGTTACTGAGGCTGCCGAAGCTACTTCACGTGACAATTATATGCTTCAACTGATGAACGACTCCAGCTTGGATATGACGGGTACACTTCTTAAACTTGGCCATATTTGATTTTATTCTTACTGTTTTCTCTTCCTCGCTGATGCTTCCGCTGAAATAGGTTCTTTTTTGGATACTGCTGCCGAAGATCAGCGTGTTGAAGCTCGGTCTAATGTGCTTCTCAAGCTTGCACTGGAGCATGGTTCTAATTTCTGGGCTACGCCTGAGCGTACCCGCCAAATCGTCAGATTTCAAGATCGCGCGGGTCAGGTCCGCGATTTTCTCGACTTCTGCACAAGGACCTTGTCCTTAGTTTATAATACCATGTTTCCACGCAACAAAACACCAGAAACTCTTCCTGCTTTGATGGATAAGTTCCGGGATGCCCCTCGAATCCATGAATTTGTGCGGGCCCAACTATATGCTGGAGCAAGATTTGCCATGATTATGATACAAGTCTGCTACCCGAAGTTAGACATGACTCGAATTTTCGCCAAGTGCCAGGCCAAGCTGACGAAGAGGAAGAGGAACATCGACAAAATCAATGATGATGTGACCCCTGTAGCAGAAGAGATGATGGATGAACTGCTTCGGCTAGATGCCGAATTTTTCGTGAGAGGTAGCTATGCTGAACATAGAACTGGTGCTGCAAGCAATGAGAGGGTAAATATAGATGATATACTCGATGGCAACTGAAAGTTTACTTATCCTTGTCGAATTTTTCTTGATGGTGAGGTTTTGTATGTTGTAAACACAATCTATATTGTAAAGCAGCTTGATACGTTTTTTTTTCTTTCTTTTCATCAAGCCCCCAAGCCTATTGTTGGCCAGTGCTTATGTCTTTTTTGGTTTGTGAACTATTTTTACGCCAAGGCGAATAACTGTATTTTGCATGAAGTTATATATATTGTTACTGCGGGTTGTGAACCCCCGAGCCTGTCGACGAAAAAGATGTATATCACCAATATCTTTATTATATTGCAGCACCGCGAGCCCGCCTCATTAAAAACCTTTCAACCCCACTCGGTGCCCTGAAAGGAAAAGAGTGCGTCTGAAAACTCGCGGGCGTTTCAGTACATTGTATGTTTACAAGGAAGACTATATTTTGATTTTAGGCGTAAAAACGCCTAAGTTGCGCCACGTTCCAAGGATTTGGCTCGGCGACTCCTGTCTTCTTATCCTTTATTCTGTACGCTCCTCCTTCGATTACTTCTGTGACGATGTAAGGGCCAACCCAGGGCGACTCGAGTTTCTCATGGCTTTTTTGTGTAAGCCGAAGAACTAAGTCGCCTACCTGGAAGGATCTTGGTCGCAAACGTCGACTGTGGTAGTTTTTTAGGTCTTGCTGGTATTTGGTGACTCGTGACAATACTTCGTCTCGAGCTTCGTCGAGTGCATCGACATCGTCCTCCAATGCTTTTCTTGAAGTTTCTTCATCATACTCCGTTACTCTCGGAGAGTTATGTTCTATTTCTATCGGCAGCACTGCCTCTGCTCCATGGACCAGAAAAAACGGAGTTTCCTGTGTCGCTGTATTTGGTGTTGTTCGAATACTCCATAACACAGTAGGCAACTCTTCTGGCCATGTGTGTCGAGCTTTTTCCAATGGTGTTAGCAGGCGTTTCTTGATACCATTGCAGATGATGCCGTTGGCTTTCTCGACTTGACCGTTGTTCTGCGGGTGCGCAACTGATGCAAAGTGTAGTTTGATGCCTACCTCTGCAAAATATGTCTTGAATTCATTGGATGTGAAATTGCTACCATTGTTCGTGACGATGCTATGAGGCACTCCAAACCGAAAAACGATACTTTTCACGAATTTGATTGCAGATGCTCCATCTGGTGAATTTATCGGTTTCACTTATATCCACTTTGTGAACTTGTCGACGGCTACGAGCATATACTCGTATCCTCCCGGCCAAGCCTTGTGTAATTTTCCCACCATATCGAGACCCCACTGAGCAAAGGGCCATGACAACGGTATTAGCATCAACTCTGCTGCCAGAGAATGAGGTTTTGCGGCAAACCTTTGGCACGCGTCACAAGTACGTACTATGTCCTTTGCATCCTCGATTGTTGTTAGCCAGTAGAATCCCGCTCTGAAAACCTTGGCTGCTATAGCTCGGCTGCTTGCGTGATGTCCGCACACCCCTTCGTGTACATCCTTCAGGATTAACCTTCCTTCCTCGGGTGTGACACATCGTTGTAATACTCCCAAGATACTTCGTTTATACAGCTCTCCTTTGACCACAGTAAAGGCTTTAGATTGCCTGATAACTCGTCTTGCTTCAACTGGATCATCGGGTAGTTCTTTTCTCGAAATATATGCTATGTACGCCTGCATCCATGGAATTTGTATCATCATTATTACCTTAGGTTCCTCCTCTTCTTCCGATGGTACTTCTTTAGCCCCCGAGGATTTCTCATCCTTTTCCTTCTTCTGTTGTTTCTTCGCCTTGGTTGATCTTTCAGCTATCTCTTCCCAGAACACGCCAGGTGGTATTGCGAGACATTGAGACCCAATGTTTGCAAGAACATCGGCTTCATCATTGCTCAGCTTGCTGATGTGATTTACCTCGCACCCGTCAAACAGCTTCTCGAGCTCATTATACACTTCTTTGTATGCTATCATACTATCATTGACTGCGTCGCATTGATTCATTACTTGTTGAGCCACCAGTTGTGAGTCGCCGAAGATTTTTAATCGAGTTGCGCCACAAGCCTTCGCCATCTTCATCCCATGTATAAGTGCTTCGTATTCTGCCTCATTGTTAGACGCGTTTGGAAACGTCATCCGTAAGACATACTTCAACTTGTCGCCTTGAGGTGATACTAGTATCACGCCTGCTCCAGCTCCCTCCAATCTCTTGGACCCATCGAAGTTCATAGTCCAAGTTCTCGATAAATCTGGAGGTCCCGTATTTTGTAGCTCCATCCACTCTGCGATGAAATCTGGTAAGATCTGCGACTTTATTGCTTTTCTTTTTTCATATGTGATGTCCCGAGGGGAAAGCTCTATTCCCCAAAGGGAGACACGACCCGTAGCCTCTGGATTATTTAGTATATTGGATAAAGGCGCCTCATTGACCACTATTATCGGATGCGCCGAAAAATAATGTCGCAGTTTTCTTCCGGTTGTAAACACTCCATATGCTAGCTTTTGGTACTGCGGATACCGCTGTTTCGAGGGTGACAAAACTTCGCTGATGAAATATACCGTCCTCTGCGCTCCATGGAGTTTTCCTTCTTCCTCTCTTTCGACTACGAGTACTGTGCTGACCACCTGAGGCATGGCTGCGATATATAACAAGAGAGGCTCCTTCTCCTTAGGCGCCACCAAGATTGGTGGTGTCGAGATTATTCTCTTAAGATCTTCAAAGGCTCTGTCTGCTTCTTCATTCCACTGGAACTTCTCTCCTTGTTTGATCAAAGCGTAAAACGACAACGCCATTTCTCCTAGCTTGGTGACGAATCTGCTTAAAGCTGCGACTCGCCCAGTCAGCTGTTGTATTTCCTTCAAATTTGTTGGCTTTCTCATTGTTACGATAGCTTGAATTTTCTCCGGATTGGCCTCGATTCCTCTTGTTGAAACTAGGAACCCGAGAAGTTCTCCCGCAGGAACGTCGAAGGAGCACTTTGTCGGGTTCAGCTTGTGGCGGAACTTGTCAAGGTTGTCGAAAGTTTCCTTCAGATCCTCGATCAATGTTGACCCCTTCTTTGTTGTTATAACGACATCGTCGATGTACACTTGTACGTTTTTGCCAGTCTGTGTTGCAAGACACTTCTGCATCATCCGCTGGTATGTTGCTCCCGTGTTTTTCAGACGAAAAGGCATTGTTCTGTAGCAGAACACGCCATAAGGTGTTATAAAAGCTGTTTTGACCTCGTCATCTTCTTTTAATCTGATCTGGTTATAACCAGAATATGCATCCAAGAAGGAAAGACGTTCACAGCCTGCCGTGGAGTCGATAATTTGATCGATCCTTGGGAGGGGAAAGTGATCCTTTGGACAATGTTTATTGAGACACGTGAAGTCGACACACATGCGAAGGACTTTCGTATTTTTCTTCGGGACCAGCACTGGGTTAGCTACCCACGTGGCCTCTGTATGTAACTCTTTAATAAAACCAGCCTCTCTGAGTCGATCAACCTCTGACATCATGGCTTTGCGGTTTGGTTCCGAAAAACGCCGCAAAGGTTGTTTAATTGGTCTCGCTATTGGATCCAAGTTTAGGTGGTGCTCGGCAAGTTCCCTGGGTACTCCTGGCATGTCAGCTGGACACCATGCGAAGATTTTCCAGTGCTCACGGAGGAACTCGACGAGCGCGCTTTCCTATGCGAGGTCCATGTTTGCTGCAATGGACGTCCTTTTCTTGGGATCTGTCGGGTGAATCTGTACCTCCTTATAATCCTTGGTGGTGTTAAAGGTTGGTTCCCTGAGTGGCCTTCCTACATCTGGCAACACGTCATAGTCAGTTGTTAGCCTTGACGCCATATACTCTGCTTGCATCCCGAAAGCTTCTGACAGTCGATGAAAATCCTTGTCACATTTATCAGCTAACGCGAAACTGCCTTTGACTGTAATCGGTCCCTTGGGTCCAGTAGCCTCCACAACAAGAATGTGTAGTGTGGTACCACCATAAACCTGGCATATGCTGGTCGTCCCAACAAAGCGTGATACTGTGACGGGAAATCCAAAACTTCGAACTCCAGCCTTTCTATCCTGTAGTTTTCTCGGGTTCCAAACTGAACGTCGAGATTGATCTTCCCCAACGGATTACTTGGCTTGTCTGGTGTGATACCATGAAAACGTGTGTCAGTTGGTTTTAAGTTCGCCAGGGATATGTTCATCTTCCGTAATGTATCTGCATACATAAGGTTTAAACTGCTTCCTCCATCTATGAATACTCGAGAAACGTCGAATCCTGCGATCACTGCTGGTAAAATAAGTGCTGATTGCCCTGGTCGAGGAACTTGTTGCGGGTGATCCGCTATTGTGAAGCCAATGTCCTGTCCCGACCAATTCAGGTACTCAATTGTTGGTGGAGGCATCTTCTCTGCCATGAACACTTGACGCGAGATTACTTTCTGAGCCCTGTTAGATGGCCTAGCTTTCTGAATCATCGAGACCGCGCCGTTGGTGTCGATATAAGGAGGTGGATTTGGAGCTGCCGCTATTTGCAGCTGATGTCGATTTGCATCCGTAATTGCGGGCGGAGGCGGAAGGTGGATCTCACTCCTTGGACCCTGGGGGTTTCTATTCATTGCTTGCGTGTTGGCTTGCCCTGCAAATCTCAGCATTGCTTGAAAATTTTGACAGTCCTTCTGCAGATGTCCTGACTGCCTCTTCCCATTATTGGCGAGATAAAAATGCATCTGACACGGTCCGTTCATCATATCCTTGGGAGATATATATGGTCTCTGGAACCTTTGTCCATTATTTTGTCTACTGTTATGGGAGTCGTCTCTATTATCGCCTCGCTGCTCGCTACTCCTTTGATAATCATCTCGATTGTTTCCTCCAGTGTTTCCTTGAAATCCAGCCGATATTTGGCCAGGAGCATCATAACTCGAGAACTGTCGAGGAAATCGTCGTCTATTTTGAAAGTTTCAACTGCGGTCCTCCTCTGGCGACCTATGTCCCTTGTTGTGAACAACATCTTCTCCATCTGCCCACCTATTCGCTATTTCCATTAATGCTGATATTGTCTTTGGGTTAGTTCTCCCCAAATCTTCGACAAAATCTCTTCGTCGAATTCCTGCCACAAACGCATCTATTGCTCTCTCGTCAGATATGTTCTCTGCCGAGTTTTTGATAATATTCCACCTCTGGATGTATTTTCTCATTGATTCATCATACTTCTGTCTGTAAGCCCTCAACTCTTCTAATGATGCGGGTTTTTTGCATGTGGATCGGAAATTTTTCACAAAAATATCCTCGAAACTATCCCAACTGTCGATGGACCCCGGAGGCAGCTTCTTTATCCATGATCGTGCGGCTCCACTCAAGTGTACTTGGATGCTCTGCATGGCTGTTGCTCTGGCTCCACCTATCAGCTTCACCTTCTCGAGATAATCAACTAGCCAATCCTCAGGATCTTGTAAACCATCGAATTTTTTGAAATTGTCGGGTAGCTTAAATCCTGACGGGACCCGAGTTTTTCGGACTCGTCTCGTAAAGCACGGGAGTCCACACATATCTTCTTCATCAACTTCTGGTGAATGCCGACGTTCCCTCTGTCCTGTCGCGCTCTATCCACCCTTGCCTGAGTCGCTGCATCTCTTGCCCCACTCGCTCTCGGGGGATCCTGCACTGCTACAGTAGGTCGCGGACTATTTTGCCTTGCAGATCCTTCGGGAGGTGTAGTTAGGAATGTTGTTCCCATGGCTCCAACTCCTGCCATGGCCATGTTATACAACGCTTCTCTTGGATCTCCAGGAGGTGGCCTGCATGCGAGGATGAAAGCTTGCGTCGCCATGTATCCAGCTTCTGGTGTTTTGGGAATAATATTCCCCCTCGTGTCGATTGACATAAAAGACATGTCGAGGTTTTGAACTAAATTCTCTCTATCAGCCTCAGGTATGTTTTGCAGCCGAGATCTTGCCCTGTTTCGAGATGCTCTGTGACTATCTCCCGAAGTTCCTGATTGTCGGCTTAACTCCGCCCTTCGCCTGCTTGACGCGGAAGCCGCGGCTTGCCTTCTATCTAGCTCAATTTTCTGTTTTTCGAGCTCTCGTCTGGTACGGGCAAGTCTATATTGGTACGCTTGTAACTCTTCAGGTGTCGCCGTTACGGTCATTAGCTCTATGCCATCAATAGCTCTTGCAACTCTATCCCATACTGCCTGCGGAAATTGTACCATCTCTCGTGTTCCAGGTCCAATATATTTGGTCCCCAAACCTCGGGTGAGGTCTGCAGGATCGACGTACGGATTCCCCGCGTTGTCGAAGTTCTCTGATGTCTCCTCTTGTGGACGACTTGTATCTCCAATTGCGTAGATTTGGTGATATCTTGAACTTTGATATTTGTCGGGATTGGTGACACCGTCATATAGATCGGCGAAGACCTCCCCAACAACAATGGATCTGTTGATGAAGTTGAAACTGTCGATGCTGTCTGAGTCGATGCTTATAACAGAGTCCGCAAACGACTCGAAGGACATGTCGCCAAAGATCTTGGCGAGCTTTTCGCTTGCCATAGTGTTGATGAAGCGTGGCGGCGAAATCTCCTCGTCGCCTGACTCGATTGACGACGTTGAATCCGAAAAATCGGGATCGACCGCTGATAATCCCGACGAGATCGGAACCTCGAGACGATACGATCCTTCCTTCTCGACACGGAAGTTGAACTTTCCGAACGTCATCTCCATGGGCTCCTCCAGATACGCATATGCATCCAAACGGGAGGGTGGGTGAGGAACAAAATCGACTAGATCAATTTCGATCAGTTTCGATCCGTTTACCTCTATCCATCGCGTTGCTTGCTACCGACGAAGTCGATGATCTTGAACGTGCCATCGAGATCAGCTCCTTGTCGCCTCTAATTCCCACAGACGGCGCCAATTGACAAGGGATTAACTTGTCAATGTCTACGTATTGTATACTAGGGTTTAGTTGGAAGAGAGGGCAAGTAGATCTCTGATACGTCTCCGACGTATAGATAATTTCTTATGTTCCATGCCACATTATTGATGATATCTACATGTTTTATGCATACTTTATGTCATTATTATGCGTTTTCCGGAACAAACCTATTGACGAGATGCGTAAGGGCCGGTTCCGTTTTCTCGCTGTTTTTGGTTCCGTAAATCCTAGTAAGGAAATATTCTCGGAATCGGACGAAATCAAGGCCCAGCATCCTATTTTTCCACGAAGCTTCCGAACACCCGGGAGTCGCCAGAGGGGGGCCACTGGGCCCCCAGATGACAGGGCGGCGCGGCCTAGGGGTGGCCCGCGCCCCCCTAGTGTGTCACCGCCTCGTCGCCTCTCCGACTCCGCCTCTTCGCCTATAAAAAGGTCCCTGACCTAAAACCTCGAGAAAAAAAGCCACGGTACGAGAAACCTTCCAGAGCCGCCGCCATCGCGAAGCCAAGATCTGGGGGACAGGAGTCTCTGTTCCGGCACGCCGCCGGGACGGGGAAGTGCCCCCGGAAGGCTCCTCCATCGACACCACCGCCATCTCCATCAACGCTGCTGTCTCCCATGAGGAGGGAGTAGTTCTCCATCGAGGCTCGGGGCTGTAGCGGTAGCTATGTGGTTCATCTCTCTCCTATGTACTTCAATACAATAATCTCATGAGCTGCCTTACATGATTGAGATTCATATGATGATGCTTGTAATCTAGATGTCATTATGCTAGTCAAGTGGGTTTTACTTATGTGATCTCCGGAGACTCCTTGTCCCACGTGTGTAAAGGTGACAGTGTGTGCACCGTGTGGGTCTCTTAGGCTATATTTCACAAAATACTTATTCACTGTTATGAATGGCGTAGTGAAGTGCTTATTTATATCTCTTTATGATTGCAATGTGTTTTGTATCACAATTTATCTATGTGCTACTCTAGTGATGTTATTAAAGTAGTTTTATTCCTCCCGCACGGTGTAATGGTGACAAGTGTGTGCATCCGTGTTAGTACTTGGTGTAGGCTATGATTATGATCTCTTGTAGATTATGAAGTTAACTATTGCTATGATGGTATTGATGTGATCTATTCCTCCTACATAGTGTGAAGGTGACAAGTGTGCATGCTATGTTAGTACTTGGTTTAGTTATGTTGATCCGTTATGCACTCTAAGGTTATTTAAATATGAACATTGAATTGTGGAGCTTGTTAACTCCGGCATTGAGGGTTCGTGTAATCCTACGCAATGTGTTCATCATCCAACAAGAGAGTGTAGAGTATGCATTTATCTATTCTGTTATGTGATCAATGTTGAGAGTGTCCACTAGTGAAAGTGTAATCCCTAGGCCTTGTTCCTAAATATCGCTATCGCTGCTTGTTTACTCGTTTTATCGCGTTACTACTCGCTCATACTTATTCATACCACTCGTATTTCACTATATCTTCGCCGAACTAGTGCACCTATTAGGTGTGTTGGGGACACAAGAGACTTCTTGCTTTGTTGTTGCAGGGTTGCTTGAGAGGGATATCTTTAACCTCTTCCTCCCTGAGTTCGATAAACCTTGGGTGATCCACTTAAGGGAAACCTCGCTGCTGTTCTACAAACCTCTCGCTCTTGGAGGCCCAACACTGTCTACAAGAATAGAAGCACCCGTAGACATCAAGCTATTTTCCGGCGCCGTTGCCGGGGAGGAAAGGTAAAAGGTACTCACACTCCGGATCTCGGCTACTAAGCTATTTTCGCCGTTGTAAGTACTCGAAGCTATTTCCTTTAGATCCTGCAATTGCATCTTTTTGTTTCTTGTTTACACTAGTTTGGCATAATGGACAACAATGAGCTTCTTATTCTATTTCCTGATTTAAGACATGGATGGTTTGATGCGAAAATTAAAAAACTCATGGAACATATTAGCATGAACACTTTGAATACCATTGTTGCTAATGATATGGAAAATTCTAAGCTTGGGGAAGCTGGCTTTGGTAAGCATGATATTTTTAGTCCCCCAAGCATTGAGGAGAAAATTTTCTTTGATGATACTTTACCTCCTATTTATGATGATTATAATGATAGTGGTCTTTTGGTGCCACCTACTATGGAGAGTAAATTTTGTTGTGATTATACTATGCCTCCTACACTTGATGAGAATAATAATGGTAGCTACTTTGTTGAATTTGCTCCCACTACAACTAATAAAATTGATTATGCTTATGTGGAGAGTAATAATTTTATGCATGAGACTCATGATAAGAATGCTTTATGTGATAGTTATATTGTTGAGTTTCCTCATGTTGCTACTGAAAGTTATTATGAGAGAGGAAAATATGGTTGTAGAAATTTTCATGTTACTAAAACACCTCTCTATGTGCTGAAATTTTTGAAGCTACACTTGTTTTATCTTCCTATGCTTGTTACTTTGCTCTTCATGAACTTGTTTATTTACAAGATTCCTTTTTATAGGAAGCATGTTAGACTTAAATTTTTTTTGAATTTGCCTCTTGATGCTCTCTTTTGCTTCAAATACTATCTCCTGCGAGTGCATCATTAAAACTGCTGAGCCCATCTTAATGGCTATAAAGAAAGAACTTCTTGGGAGATAACCCATGTGTTTATTTTGCTACAGTACCTCTATTTTATATTTGTGTCTTGGAAGTTGTTACTACTGTAGCAACCTCTCCTTATCTTATTTTATTGCATTTTTTGTGCCAAGTAAAGTCTTTGATAGTAAGGTTCATACTAGATTTGGATTACTGCGCAGAAACAGATTTCTTGCTGTCACGAATCTGGGCCTAATTCTCTGTAGGTAACTCAGAAAATTATGCCAATTTACGTGAGTGATCCCCAGATATGTACACAACTTTCATTCAATTTGAGCATTTTCATTTGAGCAAGTCTGGTGCCTCAATAAAAGCCATCTTTACGGACTGTTCTGTTTTGACAGATTCTGCCTTTTATTTCGCATTGCCTCTTTTGCTATGTTGGATGAATTTCTTTGATCCATTAATGTCCAGTAGCTTTATGCAATGTCCAGAAGTGTTAAGAATGATTATGTCACCTCTGAACATGTTAATTTTTATTGTGCACTAACCCTCTAATGAGTTGTTTCGAGTTTGGTGTGGAGGAAGTTTTCAAGGGTCAAGAGAGGAGGATGATATACTATGATCAAGAAGAGTGAAGAGTCTAAGCTTGGGGATGCCCCGGTGGTTCATCCCTGCATATTTTAAGAAGACTCAAGCGTCTAAGCTTGGGGATGCCCAAGGCATCCCCTTCTTCATCGACAACTTATCAGGTTTCTTCTCTTGAAACTATATTTTTATTCGGTCACATCTTATGTACTTTACTTGGAGCGTCTGTGTGCTTTTATTTTTGTTTTTGTTTGAATAAATTCTTGTGTGGGAGAGAGACACGCTCCGCTGGTTCATATGAACACATGTGTTCTTAGCTTTTATTTTTCATGGCGAAGGTTGAAACTGCTTCGTTAATTATTATATGGTTGGAAACGGAAAATGCTACATGTAGTAATTGGTAGAATGTCTTGAATAATGTGATACTTGGCAATTGTTGTGCTCATGTTTAAGCTCTTGCATCATATACCTTGCACCAATTAATGAAGAAATACATAGAGCTTGCTAAAATTTGGTTTGCATAATTGGTCTCTCTAAGGTCTAGATAATTTCTAGTAAAGAGTTTGAACAACAAGGAAGACGGTGTAGAGTCTTATAATATTTACAATGTCTTTTATGTGAGTTTTGCTGCACCGGTTCATCCTTGTGTTTGTTTCAAATAACCTTGCTATCCTAAACCTTGTATCGAGAGGGAATACTTCTCATGCATCCAAAATCCTTGAGCCAACGACTATGCCATTTGTGTCCACCATACCTACCTACTACATGGTATTTCTCCGCCATTCCAAAGTAAATTGCTTGAGTGCTACCTTTAAATAATTCAAAATTTATCACCTCTGATTTGTGTCAATGTTTTATAGCTCATGAGGAAGTATGTGGTGTTTTATCTTTCGATCTTGTCATTTACTTCGACGGACTTTCACAATGGACTAGTGGCTTCATCCGCTTATCCAATAATTTTGCAAAAAGAGTCGGCGCGGGGTTCCCAGCCCCCAATTAATCAACCTTCATTAATAATTCTCTTCACATGTTTTGCTCTGATTCATCAGTAAGCAACTTAATTTTGCAAATAGACACTCCTTCATGGTATGTGATTGTTGGAAGGCACCCGAGGATTCGGTTAGCCATGGCTTGTGTAAGCAAAAGGTTGGGAGGAGTGTCATCCATAAATAATGAAACTAAAGTACATGTGTAAACAAAAGAGAAGAGGGATGATCTACCTTGCTGGTAGAGATAACGTCCTTCATGGGAGCCGCTCTTGAAAGTCTGGTTGATAAGGTAGTTAGAGTGCCCACTACCATTCGTTGACAACAACAAACACCTCTCAAAACTTTACTTTTATGCTCTCTTTATGTTTTCAAAACCCAAGCTCTAGCACAAATATAGCAATCGATGCTTTCCTCTTTGAAGGACCTTTCTTTTACTTTTATGTTGAGTCAGTTCACCTATCTCTCTCCACCTCAAGAAGCAAACACTTGTGTGAACTGTGCATTGATTCCTACATACTTGCATATTGCACTTGTTATATTACTCTATGTTGACAATTATCCATGAGATATACATGTTATAAGTTGAAAGCAACCGCTGAAACTTAATCTTCCATTGTGTTGCTTCAATACCTTTACTTTGAATTTATTGCTTTATGAGTTAACTCTTATGCAAGACTTATTGATGCCTGTCTTGAAAGTGCTATTCATGAAAAGTCATTGCTTTATGATTCGATTGTTTACTCATGTCATTACCATTGTTTTGATCGCTGCATTCATTACATATGTTTACAATATGATCAAGTTTATGATGGCATGTCACTCCGGAAATTATCTTTGTTTATCGTTTACTCGCTCGGGACGAGCGGGAACTAAGCTTGGGGATGCTGATACGTCTCCGACGTATCGATAATTTCTTATGTTCCATGCCACATTATTGATGATATCTACATGTTTTATGCATACTTTATGATTATTATGCGTTTTCCGGAACTAACCTATTGACGAGATGCCGAAGGGCCAGTTCCTGTTTTCTGCTGTTTTTGGTTCCAGAAATCCTAGTAAGGAAATATTCTCGGAATCGGACGAAATCAAGGCCCAGCATCCTATTTTTCCACGAAGCTTCCAGAACACCCGAGAGTCGCCAGAGGGGGGCCACTGGGCCCCCAGATGACAGGGCGGCGCGGCCTAGGGGTGGCCCGCGCCCCCCTAGTGTGTCACCGCCTCGTTGCCTCTCCGACTCCGCCTCTTCGCCTATAAAAAGGTCCCTGACCTAAAACCTCGAGAAAAAAGCCACGGTACGAGAAACCTTCCAGAGCCGCCGCCATCGCGAAGCCAAGATCTGGGGGACAGGAGTCTCTATTCCGGCACGCCGCCGGGACGGAGAAGTGCCCCCGGAAGGCTCCTCCATCGACACCACCGCCATCTCCATCAACGCTGCTGTCTCCCATGAGGAGGGAGTAGTTCTCCATCGAGGCTCGGGGCTGTACCGGTAGCTATGTGGTTCATCTCTCTCCTATGTACTTCAATACAATAATCTCATGAGCTGCCTTACATGATTGAGATTCATATGATGATGCTTGTAATCTAGATGTCATTATGCTAGTCAAGTGGGTTTTACTTATGTGATCTCCGGAGACTCCTTGTCCCACGTGTGTAAAGGTGACAGTGTGTGCACCGTGTGGGTCTCTTAGGCTATATTTCACGTGAATACTTATTCACTCGTTATGAATGGTGTAGTGAAGTGCTTATTTATATCTCTTTATGATTGCAATGTGTTTTGTATCACAATTTATCTATGTGCTACTCTAGTGATGTTATTAAAGTAGTTTTATTCCTCCCGCACGGTGTAATGGTGATAGTGTGTGCATCCGTGTTAGTACTTGGCGTAGGCTATGATTATGATCTCTTGTAGATTATGAAGTTAACTATTGCTATGATGGTATTGATGTGATCTATTCCTCCTACATAGTGTGAAGGTGACGAGTGTGCATGCTATGTTAGTACTTGGTTTAGTTATGTTGATCTCGTTATGCACTCTAAGGTTATTTAAATATGAACATTGAATTGTGGAGCTTGTTAACTCCGGCATTGAGGGTTCGTGTAATCCTACGCAATGTGTTCATCATCCAACAAGAGAGTGTAGAGTATGCATTTATCTATTCTCGTTATGTGATCAATGTTGAGAGTGTCCACTAGTGAAAGTCTAATCCCTAGGCCTTGTTCCTAAATACTGCTATCGCTGCTTGTTTACTGTTTTACTGCGTTACTACTGCTCATACTTATTCATACCACATGTATTTCACTATCTCTTCGCCGAACTAGTGCACCTATTAGGTGTGTTGGGGACACAAGAGACTTCTTGCTTTGTTGTTGCAGGGTTGCATGAGAGGGATATCTTTGACCTCTTCCTCCCTGAGTTCGATAAACCTTGGGTGATCCACTTAAGGGAAACCTGCTGCTGTTCTACAAACCTCTGCTCTTGGAGGCCCAACACTGTCTACAAGAATAGAAGCACCCGTAGACATCAATCTCAAAGGTTTCAGCCGAAAAGTACTCGACGATTAAGAAACTAGGGTTATGTTGACAATGGATTCGATCCCCTCTTTGTCCCTCGACTCCCCCTTATATAGGAGGCGGAGCCGAGGGTACCGTGTTACACAAGATTACAGATTCCGGGAGACTCTCTGAGTTCAACCCGTAAAGTTACAAGTCTCTATATTTCCTAATACAACTCTAACTTTCCTTAATACTAATTGGGCTTCCGAACTTCATATTCTTCGACTTGTGGGCCTTCAGTAAACCCCGGGTACCATCTTTGGCAGGCCCATTGGGGATGCCTATGTCACCCACCATATACGGAGAAAAAGAGGGAACAATATGAGAGTCCAAGAGGTAAGAGAACCTTACTGAAAACCATTGTAAGTAAGTTTGCGGTGATTTTATTCTTATCAGTTCGAAGTCTCTTGTTTTTCATCTATTTGTATATATTTTCGAGCTGTTTACAATTTTCTGAGTTAAAAGAAAGTTTTTAAACCTCGGTACAGGCGGGCGGTAAGACCACATGCACCCGTACGATTGGTCGCCATGTACACTGGATGTTTCTTTGTAATTTTCATCTCCAACCTCATTCTGCAGTACGGGCGAGCGGTTGATGTCTACGGGTGCTTCTATTCTTGTAGACAGTGTTGGGCCTCCAAGAGCAGAGGTTTGTAGAACAGCAGCAAGTTTCCCTTAAGTGGATCACCCAAGGTTTATCGATCTCAGGGAGGAAGAGGTCAAAGATATCCCTCTCATGCAACCCTGCAACCACAAAGCAAGAAGTCTCTTGTGTCCCCAACACACCTAATAGGTGCACTAGTTCAGCGAAGAGATAGTGAAATACAGGTGGTATGAATAAATATAAGCAAGTAGCAACGGCACCGTAAAAGTGCTTTGCCCAGGATCGGCGTGTGGTTGATGGTGGTAATATTGCGGACAGTAGAGATGCAGTAAAACAGTAAACAAGCAGCGATAGCAGTATTTAGGAACAAGGCCTAGGGATCATACTTTCACTAGTGGACACTCTCAACTTTGATCACATACAAAATAAATAAATAGATGCTAGACTCTACACTCTCTTGTTGGATGATGAACACCACTAACTGTGTAGGATTACACGAACCCTCAATGCCGGAGTTAACAAGCTCCACAATATTCGATGTTCATGTTTAAATAACCTTAGAGTGCATGACAGATCAACATAACCAAACCAAGTACTAACATAGCATGCACACTGTCACCTTCACACTACGAAAGGAGGCATAGATCACATCAATACCATCATAGAAATAGTTAACTTCATAATCTACAAGAGATCACAATCATAGCCTACACCAAGTACTACACGATGCACACACTGTCACCATTACACCGTGCAGGAGGAATAAACTACTTTAATAACATCACTAGAGTAGCATACAGATAAATTGTGATACAAAACACATTGCAATCATAAAGGGATATAAATAAGCACTTCACTATGCCATTCATAACAGTGAATAAGTATTATGTGAAATATAGCCTAAGAGACCCACACGGTGCACACACTGTCACCTTTACACACGTGGGACAAGGAGTCTCCGGAGATCACATAAGTAAAACCCACTTGACTAGCATAATGACATCTAGATTACAAGCATCATCATATGAATCTCAATCATGTAAGGCAGCTCATGAGATTATTGTATTGAAGTACATAAGAGAGAGATGAACCACATAGCTACCGGTACAGCCCTTAGCCTCGATGGAGAACTACTCCCTCCTCATGGGAGACAGCAGCGTTGATGAAGATGGCGGTGGTGTCGATGGAGGAGCCTTTCGGGGGCACTTCCCCGTCCCGGCGGCGTGCCGGAACGAGACTCCTGTCCCCCAGATCTTGGCTTCGCGATGGCGGCGGCTCTGGAAGGTTTCTCGTACCGTGGCTTTTCCGTATCGAGGTTTTAGGTCAGGGACCTTTAAATAGGCGAAGAGGCGGAGTCGGAGGGCTGACGAGGCGACGACACAGTAGGGGGGCGCGGCCCCCCTCTGGCCGCGCCGGCCTGTCATCTGGGGCCCACAGGGCCCTCCTCTGGCGGCTCTCGGGTGTTCTGGAAGCTTCGTGGAAAAATAGGATGCTGGGCGTTGATTTCGTCCAATTCCGAGAATATTTCCTTACTAGGATATCTGAAACCAAAAACAGCGAAAACAAAGAACCGGCCCTTCGGCATCTCGTCAATAGGTTAGTTCCGGAAAACGCATAAATATGACATAAAGTATGTATAAAACATGTAGATATCATCAATAATGTGGCATGGAACATAAGAAATTATCGATACGTCGGAGACGTATCAGCATCCCCAAGCTTAGTTTTCGCTCGTCCCGAGCAGGGTAAACGATAACAAAGATAATTTCTGGAGTGACATGCCATCATAACGTTGATCATACTATTGTAAGCATATGTAATGAATGCAGCGATCAAAACAATGGTAAATGACATGAGTAAACAAATGAATCATATAGCAAAGACTTTTCATGAATAGTACTTTCAAGACAAGCATCAATAAGTCTTGCATAAGAGTTAACTCATAAAGCAATAAATTCATAGTAAAGGCATTGAAGCAACATAATGGAAGATTAAGTTTCAGCGGTTGCTTTCAACTTGTAACATGTATATATCAATGATAGTTTGTCAATGCAAAGCAATATAACAAGTGCAATATGCAAGTACGTAGGAATCAATGCACGATTCACACACAGTGTTTGCTTCTTGAGGTGGAGAGAAATAGGTGAACTGACTCAACAATAAAAGTAAAAGAAGGGCCCTTCGCAGAGGGAAGCATTGATTGCTATATTTGTGCTAGAGCTTTGATTTTGAAAACAAGAAACAATTTTGTCAACGGTAGTAATAAAGCATATGTGTTATGTAAATTATATCTTACAAGTTGCAAGCCTCATGCATAGTATACTAATAGTGCCCGCACCTTGTCCTAATTAGCTTGGATTACCGGCATTATCATCGCAATAAACATGTTTTAACCAAGTGTCACAAAGGGGTACCTCCATGCCGCCTGTACAAAGGTCTAAGGAGAAAGCTCGCATTGGATTTCTCGCTTTTGATTATTCTCAACTTAGACATCCATACCGGGACAACATAGACAACAGATAATGGACTCCTCTTTAATGCATAAGCATGTAGCAACAATTAATGTTCTCATATGAGATTGAGGATATATGTCCAAAACTGAAACTTCCACCATGATTCATGGCTTTAGTTAGCGGCCCAATGTTCTTCTCTAACATTATGCATGCTCTAACCATTAAATGAGTGGTAAATCTCCCTTATTTCAGACAAGACGGACATGCATAGCAACTCACATGATATTCAACAAAGAGTAGTTGATGGCGTCCCCAGGAACATGGTTATCGCACAACAAACAACTTAATAAGAGATAAAGTGCATAAGTACATATTCAATACCACAATAGTTTTTAAGCTATTTGTCCCATGAGCTATATATTGCAAAGGTAAAGAATGGAAATTTTAAAGGTAGCACTCAAGCAATTTACTTTGGAATGGCGGAGAAATACCATGTAGTAGGTAGGTATGGTGGACACAAATGGCATAGTGGTTGGCTCAAGGATTTTGGATGCATGAGAAGTATTCCCTCTCGATACAAGGCTTAGGCTAGCAAGGTTATTTGAAACAAACACAAGGATGAACCGGTGCAGCAAAACTCACATAAAAGACATATTGTAAACATTATAAGACTCTACACCGTCTTCCTTGTTGTTCAAACTCTTTACTAGAAATTATCTAGACCTTAGAGAGACCAATTATGCAAACCAAATTTTAGCAAGCTCTATGTATTTCTTCATTAATGGGTGCAAAGTATATGATGAAAGAGCTTAAACATGAGCACAACAATTTCCAAGTATCAAATTATCCAAGACATTTTATCAATTACCACATGTAGCATTTCCCGTTTCCAACCATATAACAATTAACGAAGCAGTTCAACCTTCGCCATGAACATTATGAGCTAAGAACACATGTGTTCATATGAACCAACGGAGCGTGTCTCTCTCCCACACAAGCATGATGGATCATATTTTATTCAAACAAAAACAAAAACAAACAGACGCTCCAAGTAAAGTACATAAGATGTGACCGAATAAAAATATAGTTTCAAGAGAAGTGACTCGATAAGTTGTCGATGAAGAAGGGGATGCCTTGGGCATCCCCAAGCTTAGATGCTTGAGTCTTCTTGAAATATGCAGGGATGAACCACGGGGGCATCCCCAAGCTTAGACTTTTCACTCTTCTTGATCATAGTATATCATCCTCCTCTCTTGACCCTTGAAAACTTCCTCCACACCAAACTCGAAACAAACTCATTAGAGGGTTAGTGCATAATCAAAAATTCACATGTTCAGAGGTGACATAATCATTCTTAACACTTCTGGACATTGCACAAAGCTACTGGAAGGTAGTGGAACGAAGAAATCCATCCAACATAGCAAAAGAAGCAATGCGAAATAAAGGGCAGAATCTGTCAAAACAGAACAGTCTGTAAATACGAATTTTAAAGAGGCACCAAACTTGCTCAAATGAAAATGCCCAAATTGAATGAAAGTTGCGTACATATCTGAGGATCACTCACGTAAATTGGCATAATTTTCTGAGTTACCTACAGAGAATTAGGCCCAGATTCGTGACGAGCAAGAAATCTGTTTCTGCGCAGTAATCCAAATCTAGTATGAACCTTACTATCAAAGACTTTACTTGGCACAACAATGCGATAAAAATAAGATAAGGAGAGGTTGCTACAGTAGTAACAACTTCCAAGACTCAAATTCAAAATAAAAGTACTGTAGCAAAATAAACACATGGGTTATCTCCCAAGAAGTGCTTTCTTTATAGCCAGTAAGATGGGCTCAGCAGTTTTAATGATGCACTCGCAAGAAATAAGAGTTGAAGCAAAAGAGAGCATCAAGAGGCAAATTCAAAACAAATTTAAGTCTAACATGCTTCCTATGAAAAGGAATCTTGTAAATAAACAAGTTCATGAGGAGCAAAGTAACAAGCATAGGAAGATAGAACAAGTGTAGCTTCAAAATTTTCAGCACACAGAGAGGTGTTTTAGTAACATGAAAATTTCCACAACCATATTTTCCTCTCTCATAATAACTTTCAGTAGTATCATGAGCAAACTCAACAATATAACTATCACATAAAGCAATCTTATCATGAGTCTCATGCATAAAATTATTACTCTCCACATAGGCATAGTCAATTTTATTAGTAATAGTGGGAGCAAATTCAACAAAGTACCTATCATTATTATTTTCATCATCAAATATAGGAGGCATATTGTAATCATAATCAAATTTATCCTCCATAACAGGCGGTACTAAAAGACTACTATCATTATAATCTTCATATATGGGAGGCAAAGTATCATCAAAGTAAATTTTCTCCTCAATGCTTGGGGGACTAAAAAGATCATGCTCATCAGAACCAGCTTCCCCAAGGTTAGAACTTTCTATATCATTAGCAACAATGGTATTCAAAGTGTTCATACTAATATGTTCCATGGGTTTTTTAATTTTCGCATCAAACCATCCATGTCTTAAATCAGGAAATAGAATAAGAAGCTCATTGTTGTCCATTATGCCAAACTAGTGTAAACAAGAAACAAAAAGATGCAATTGCAGGATCTAAAGGAAATAGCTTCGAACACTCACACAATGGCGCCAGAAGAGTACTTTACCTGGGACCGGAGTATGAGTGCCTTTTACCTTTCCTCCCCGACAACGGCGCCAGAAAAGTGCTTGATGTCTACGGGTGCTTCTATTCTTGTAGACAGTGTTGGGCCTCCAAGAGCAGAGGTTTGTAGAACAGCGAGCAAGTTTCCCTTAAGTGGACCACCCAAGGTTTATCGATCTCGGGGAGGAAGAGGTCAAAGATATCCCTCTCATGCAACCCCGCAACCACAAAGCAAGAAGTCTCTTGTGTCCCCAACACACCTAATAGGTGCACTAGTTCGGCGAAGAGATAGTGAAATACAGGTGGTATGAATAAATATAAGCAGTAGCAACGGCACCGGAAAAGTGCTTTGCCCAGGATCGGCGTGTGGTTGATGGTGGTAATATTGCGGACGATAGAGATGCGATAAAACAAGTAAACAAGCAGCGATAGCGATATTTAGGAACAAGGCCTAGGGATCATACTTTCACTAGTGGATACTCTCAACTTTGATCACATACAAAATAAATAAATAGATGCTAGACTCTACACTCTCTTGTTGGATGATGAACACCACTAACTGTGTAGGATTACACGAACCCTCAATGCCGGAGTTAACAAGCTCCACAATATTCGATGTTCATGTTTAAATAACCTTAGAGTGCATGACAGATCAACATAACCAAACCAAGTACTAACATAGCATGCACACCGTCACCTTCACACTACGAAAGGAGGCATAGATCACATCAATACCATCATAGAAATAGTTAACTTCATAATCTACAAGAGATCACAATCATAGCCTACACCAAGTACTACACGATGCACACACTGTCACCATTACACCGTCTAGGAGGAATAAACTACTTTAATAACATCACTAGAGTAGCACACAGATAAATTGTGATACAAAACACATTGCAATCATAAAGGGATATAAATAAGCACTTCACTATGCCATTCATAACAGTGAATAAGTATTCTGTGAAATATAGCCTAAGAGACCCACACGGTGCACACAATGTCACCTTTACACACGTGGGACAAGGAGTCTCCGGAGATCACATAAGTAAAACCCACTTGACTAGCATAATGACATCTAGATTACAAGCATCATCATATGAATCTCAATCATGTAAGGCAGCTCATGAGATTATTGTATTGAAGTACATAGGAGAGAGATGAACCACATAGCTACCGGTACAGCCCTTAGCCTCGATGGAGAACTACTCCCTCCTCATGGGAGACAAGCAGCGTTGATGAAGATGGCGGTGGTGTCGATGGAGGAGCCTTCCGGGGCACTTCCCGTCCCGGCGGCGTGCCGGAACGGAGACTCCTGTCCCCCAGATCTTGGCTTCGCGATGGCGGCGGCTCTGGAAGGTTTCTCGTACCGTGGCTTTTTCGTATCGAGGTTTTAGGTCATGGACCTTTAAATAGGCGAAGAGGCGGAGTCGGAGGGCTGACGAGGCGACGACACAGTAGGGGGGCGCGGCCCCCCCTCTGGCCGCACCGGCCTGTCATCTGGGGCCCACAGGGCCCTCCTCTGGCGGCTCTCGGGTGTTCTGGAAGCTTCGTGGAAAAATAGGATGCTGGGCGTTGATTTCGTCCAATTCCGAGAATATTTCCTTACTAGGATATCTGAAACCAAAAACAGCAGAAAACAGCAACTGGCCCTTCGGCATCTCGTCAATAGGTTAGTTCCGGAAAACGCATAAATATGACATAAAGTATGTATAAAACATGTAGATATCATCAATAATGTGGCAGGGAACATAAGAAATTATCGATACGTCGAAGACGTATCTGTGGTACAACCACACGCTCCCATACGATCGGTCGCTATTTACACAACACTTTTGCTCATTTTGTTCTCTCCTGTAAGTAAAAAATTGCTGCCTTTTCTTAAGTCGGTAACCGGTACGACTAGGTGGTATGGTGCAAACCCACTCGTACCAAATTCTCGGAAGGCTTTGAACCGCCTTTGTATGTTTGGATTTTTAGTAAGCCATCGGGTACGGGTGGACGGTACGGGCTGCGCCCATAGCGATGGCCGTTGCGCATCCCATAAATTCCTTTAAGTCTTTATCTTTCTATATTTGTTGGGATTATTTTTCTCTGCGACCATAACTCCAATCCCAATAGTTTTTTCTCCTATTAACCCCTCATAACTTCTGGACGAGTCTTTTTTCTCTTCCTCAACAGATCTCATCCAAGCTCGCCATTGCACCAAGCTGATGTGGTCATGTCTCATCCCTGGAGCATTACACCCTCAGCCTATGGGAAGCAAGGCGCCGCTGAGGCTTGAAAGAAATACGCTGCAAAGGAGAAAGAGGCGGAGCACCGAAAATGAAAGTGATCCTAAAGACGGCTTTAAGCTAAGGGAGAATATTATCGGAGGTCAAAAAACTTTTAGCTTGCTTTTAGGTAAGGATGGCGATCATGATGAACTCGACATGGACGTCAAAGAAGATGATGGTCTATTCCTTACAAACAAGTTGAAGCTGGAAGACAAGGAAGGGCCAGAATCTCTCGACAAGTTGAATAGGTGTATCAAGAGAGTCAATGAGAGAGCTCCTGGGTCTGCAGAGCACATCAGGCTTCTGCGACGCTACTTGGATCAGATGGATGAAAAGATCATCAAAGGGCCAGAAGGTAACCTTCATATTTGTCTCCATTCTATTGATACGCAGAAAAAGATGCTTTAAGTGAGCAATACCTATACTGCTCTCCTGGAGAAACTGGCAAATGAAGCTTTCATCATCGCGCTGCATACCAAGATCCGTAAGCTCGAAGGAGAGTCCCCCTCGAAGTAGAAGAACAAATTGTGGTATCAAATAATCACAAGGATTATTTGATCCCACCTGGCTTGATTCCAAGCTTGGGGAGATCTATAACACCTTGTAATTTATCTTTTATACCTCACATGTTTAATTTCCCTTATGCATTTAGTTTCAAATTTCGATAAGGATTGCATTAGTGCTTGTTTAATATCCCTTGGAGAGTGAAGGATTTTTATCCAATGAATTATGAGCAGTTATGATATTGGAAGTATGACTAGTCATGATTATTGTATTAGATGTATGGATTAGGATGAGTATTATTGTACTTGCCTCACGATAATGATGTTAAGGTCTTCCACAACAAGTCTTGATAGAATATGAGAAGAAAATTATCTATAAAGCATATTATGATCATTGGTTTAATCATGTTAGAGAGAACTTTAGAAGGAGAAAATGATTGTGAAAGTAGTATCATGCTATCAAGGTTTTTATGAAAAGAGAAACAAATAAAATAAAAATAGTTGCTCATAGTTCCCATACAAAACATAAGCTTCATGATGTTATGATATGCGAAGAAAAATAATCTTCATGCTTACTATAAAACTTGAAAGGTGTGGAGACCTCTAAGTCATTTGAGAAAGAGCATAGTATGGTGTGATTCATCCTCTAGTTCTATATCCGATGTTATAATCCTTGTTCTTAAAAAATGCATCATTTATTTTAATGACTCACGCTTCGTGAACAAAGATGACTATGTCCATTATGATTCTATCTAGCTAGGGGATCAGCAAGAGTCTAGCTTGGGGAAATAGATCATTGCATTTTTAGCTTATTTTTCCACAATTATTTCACTAAGATATCATTGACTAGCAATAGAATTTTTGTATTTCACCGCGCTACCGCGCCCTTTAATACTTGTCTACTGAGGATCTCAAAATAATAAGGCCTTGATGAAATATCAAGAAAAACTACAATTTTATGGTATTTTGACGTGATAAAAATCATTTAAGCACTTAATTATGCACCTGGGAAAAAGGAGGATGCGAGGAAAACTTATAGTAAGTTTAGCGGGCATCGGTACGGAGGGATCCCGCCCGTACCGTCTCCCCGTACGGTGTGCCAGGAGCATTGCCTTATCTACATCATCCGGGATCCTACGCGGATCATCGGAGGATAAGGCATCATCCCCTTCATCATCATCCACTGCATCTCCATCACCATCACCGATCCCATTCTCCTTCAACCATAGGTGTAATCTTTATTACTATTGTGGATTTGTATTCAAACTCATTCCATTACTTTCATCCCATCCATAATAGTATGATGATATTCTTGATTGTTTCCATGTGTGAGTAGTTCCTTTAGTTCTTGGGGGGATGGAGAAACCCTAGATGAATCAAGATGATCTATGGTTTTAAGTATTAATGTGTGTTAGTTCTCTCTCTTGATATTATATGTTGTGCACCATGTAATATTTGTCTTATGGTCTCGAGAGGGAAGTATTGATACCCACAAGTATAGGGGATCGCTGAAATCTTCGATGGGAAGTATTACCCAAATTTATAGTTCGACTCAAGTGGAACACAAGAATACCAATAAGACCTTAGCAATTGAGACGTCACTCTCAATCACACTTGTATATCAATAATCTCACAAAGCAAGTGGTAATTTTATAGCAGTTGATTCAAAGAAGTAAAATTAAACAGTAAATTAATGCAGCAGATTTCCAGTTTTCACCGGAAGTAGTAATGTGGAACTTGTAGTGGCTAAAAGCGTAGGCATGAGGCATAAATATGGTGATATATGGATGATATTGATCATGTAATGTAATGCAACTAACATAGCACTCATCTCTAATTCAGTTGTGTGTAGGTGTGTGCTCCAAATATAGTTATATATGTGTACTAAATAAGAGAATTTTCATAACATCTTTTGTCCAGCTTGCCCATTTCACCGGGGCCAACTTGGAACTACAAGCAATTAAGGTCATCCTTCTGAATAGACCGGAACAAAGCACTAAGATTCATGAACACACATAACCCTCGAAATTATTACATCTCCCCTTTGTTTTCCCCCACCTGTCACCTTAGGGATTCGCAGGATCAACATAATAACAAGTAATACACCTTGCAGATAAATACCAACCTCATATATATATGATAAAGCAATGTAATTTCAGTACTGAAATCACTAGTAGGAAAAGCATCATTAGTGGCGCACCAAAATACCTATTCTGTGGCGCATGGGCTGTGCGCTACAGAATCTTCGCCACAAAAAATAAGTATTCTGTGGCGCACCAGCCCATGCACCAAAATAAGAGGTTATGCGGCGCATATGGCTCAGGTGCGCCACTCAATTTAATTTTGGTGCGCCACCGAATAATGTACATGTATACTCGATTTTATACTGCCTGGTGTATAATATAGGTTTTATACATGTTTAATATACAGTCTATAGGTTATATATAGATATAATATAGACATATATAATATGGAAAAATATAAATATAACAACATTATATATCATCATCACATTACTTAGAGCCCGATAGAGTTATACATATAGCTGCATACAACTCATAATCCATGCAAATTAAGTTCATCATCTCGAGATACAAATGAAGTGACACCGACCGCTGCCTACACTAGGATTAAATAGAGTACCGCCACGACGATGGTGAGCAAGCGCGAGAGCACAACGAAGATCTTCATCTTGCTCTTGTTCGGCTGGTGCTGCCTCCACTTGGCAACCGCCTCGTGTCTAGTCGGGTATCATTTGTAGCAGTTGCCGCTGAACTTGTGCACATGTTTCTTGCAGTCCTCCCACTCCTCGTACACTCCTAGAACCCGCCCCTCGAACACGACGTAGTACGTCATCTCTATGGACAGAAGGCATATTAGTATATAATGCAATGGAAAGAATTAGAGGTTCACATGCATACATATTCACAAAAATTAAAGCAAGGAAATAATAATAAACCTAAAAGACATATAGCATCGGTATCACATAAGTAATCAAGTTCAACGATAACGACTACACTAGTAACTGAAGTCCAACAACAACGACCGTTTCGAGCAAATTAAGAAAGTTTAGTTTACAACACAGTACACATTGTCCATCGATTCAAAGTAATGGTAGGCCCACCGGCCTCGGTCAACGAGATGTCTTCTTCAGCGGCTCCGGGAACAGTTTGTACATGTCCTTCATCGTCCACATCCTTCCATCATCCTGCCTATGTAGGCGTTCTTCGATATCCCTCTTACACAACCCTCTGAGTTGGTGTAAGAGCCCCAATCTGTTGGATACATCTTCTAGGATAATTTCCGATATCTTTACTTGGATGCGATGGAAGTCTTCTCTAAGATCAGCATCGTTGATCTCCCCCGCCATTTTAGTGGGGTCTCTCTGACTAGGTGGCAGACTCATCGTCTCTGCATCCGCGACAAACCCTTTAAGGTGATGGAGGACATAGAAGGCCTCCTTCATGCTGTCAGGTGGCTGCTTGATGCAAGGGAAGTCGATCACGTGCTTGAACCCGAGCTTTTTAGTGTCCGACCTGGTAAATTCCCCCTTCTTGTCGAAGGTGCCTCCATTTTTGGAGTAGCCAAGGGTAGCCTTATCAAGAACACCCCTTATTCTCTTGTAGTCTTTCTTCATCGTCGTATTCGACGAGTTGAAATACTCGGCTAGTGACCACTTCGGGCAAAGGATGACGAGTGTGCAGTATTTGTCCCTGCTCAACACATGCAATTGAAATGGAATGTTGGAAAGGATCGGCAATGGAAGAAATATATAAGAAAGCATAAGTTACGACGGCCGTGAGCGGATGTGTACTTACTCGGGAAAGACAGGCAGAAGAATGGTGTTCTTCTCTTTGTTCATGAGCATGAAGCTCTGGAGGTACCGCACCGCCTTGGTCCATGTCCTTGAGCCGTCCTCCAGTTGGCTATCGCGCATGTAGTAGGGATCCGCTACCGCGATGTGGGGGGTCTCTCTCTGTTGATCTTCATCTGAAGATTGATCGTGTATAGGCGGACCAAGTTATAGTCGAGCCTTTTCGAGTGAAATAGATTGAAGACATCCTCGAATGCTATGAAGAAGATATCCACGGTGTCTTCTTGGACGAAGTTTGGGTCTGCTGGCACCTTGACCGTGAACATCGGGTAATTTGGATCCTTGTCTTTAAGAAGGATGCCCTCTAGATATTGAATAATGTGCTGCTAAGGGAGCATTTGTCCACTTCTGAGGTGTTCCATGTCCTTAGGCAGCATCGGTTTACCAGCTTCATGACACCGGGCCAAGCCATCCGGTGTCGGTGGTACCACGTCGTCGGCCCGGATCCTCTTAGGAAGAGGCTAGCTCGAAGATGCGCCCTTCTTATTTCCTCTCTTCCTTGGCTTCTTCACCTGACCTGCTGGGGGTGCTTCGGGTGCTGGTGGTGCTGATGGTGGTGCTTCGGGTGCTGGTGGGGTTGCTTGCGGTGCTGGTGGTGCTGGAGTTGATTTGGGTGGCTCCCCGACGATCGTCTTATGCAGCGTGTTAGGGCTGAAAATGGTAGCCAACTTGACTTGAGCTGGATTGCCAGCCTCCGGAGGAGTGTCCTGCAGAGAAAAAACCCATGAAGGTCAGGCGCTGCGTGACTGTAGTGGGACGACCAAGTTGATCGCCGTGAGTGCGGAAGGCTTCTTCATCCATAGGAGGCATGTACATATCTTGGCTGCAGGTGCCCGTGTTGATGTAGGCATCGATGTCATCATCATCATCTCCATCGTTGCCATCAAGTGATGCCATGTCCTGGACCTTAGGTGGTGGCAGTTGCGATGCCGCCGCTTGGCGTACCTTGCGTTTGGTCAACGGTCGTTGCGGTAGCGTTCCCAACAGCTGTTGGTGGCGTGTGGTGGTGGCGGCGATCGCCGGTTCCTTCCGGGTGGCAGTGGCGATGCTGGTTCCTTCTAGGTGGCGGCAGCGACTACCGGTTCCTTCAGGGTAGTGGGGGCGGCAACCGCTCTTTCCTTAAGGGTTGCGGCAGCGCGGGCGATCTTGGGCCGGGTGATAGGGGAGGTGGCGCCGGTGCTACGGCTAGCACTCGGAAGACCCCCCAGACGAATCTGGTTCTTCGGCCATGTCATAAGCCATGAGGTGCAATCCCCAAGTACCATAACATCGTCCTCTTCTGCGCCCGAAGGTTGATGGGGGGATAATGTAGCAGTACTCCGGCACTACCATTGCCAACCTGACCTTCATCACATCTTCCGCAATTATAGCGTGGTGCATATCGCGGCTGGCCATGACAATGCCGCTAGCAACTTCCATCAACTTGCCGCCGGGCTCCACCGTATGCAGGAGTATGTAAGGTTTGTCCTGATTCAGGGGCATGTTGGGCATCATGAGATGGCAGTCACGAAAGGCATATATAGTTAAAGAAGATGACGCGGAGGACTAACTAATGAGTTACCTTCTTGATGGTGTCGATCTCGGCTAATGTCGATACAAGGGCGTCGGTGCCGGCGACGGGCCGCTCATTATCAAGCACCGCCACCCTATCAGCTTCCGCGGTTGGGGGTGTCGATACGACCAGCTGGAGCGGCGGCATCGGGGTCACCAGTTCCGGCGACACTTGGAAGTTTGAGTTGTTGCCACTGACGCTGGGCACATGTATCGGCCCCTATTGACCTGCCGCATTCCAAGCAGCTAACCCCTCCATCAACCCAGGGGGATGATCTGCCGGATCTTCTCGTCCACCAACTTACTCATCAGCTCGGTGTTCTCCGCCAGCTTTTCGGCCACCATCTTCTCTAGTGACTCCACCTTTTTCGTCAGCTCCTGAACCTCGGATTTATCCTTAGCCGACGACCTCCTCTCCTTTCTCGTCTTGGCATTCGATATGTAGTACTCGGATAGCTTCATACTTGTGCCAAAGCCGGACACACGGCTAGCTGACGTCGGCGGCTTGTCCAGGTCCCTCTTCTTGTATGAGTTCGTCACCCTGTTGAAAGGCGTGTCCCACGGTTCTGTTGACCCCTGGGACGACGGGCCAGCCGTAGAACTAGCCTTCAACTCATCCTCCTTCAGACAAAGGAACTTAAGGTTAGCCCATTTGGCTTCATTGCCTAATAAGATCAATGCAATAATATAGACTATCCTTACCAGACATCTCTCGAAGTCCTTCAAGTCGGGGTAATCTGTAACAAATTCCCCCGTCTTCTAGTCTAAGTAGTAGCGGGACCGGACAAAGTTCCTAGCCTGTAAATCCGCGATTCTTAGCCAGGGGTTTTCTTTCCCCAGACATATCATCTCGGCATCCTCCTTGTCCCAAGTGGACTGTTTTCCTCGGTAGCTGCCGCTTCCGCAATGGTGGGCCCTAGGTTCAATTCCCGCAGGACGACTTGAATGCATCAAAGTCTGATATGGAGAGCGACGGGTCTTTGCTAATTATCTTCTCCCAGCTTTCACCGTCCTCGATATTTTTCTTCAGCCAGTTTTTCCAGCTGGTCAAGGCGGTGCCCATCTTCGTGAGAGCTAAAGAGTCTAACTTTTTATTGAACGACTCTGGGAACGTGTATCGTTGATGAAGCTTGTGGAGGAGGGTTTTGGCCAAAGCCGCGTTGGCCTCGCTTCTGATGTCCTGAGTGTTGATCGGCACGGTTTCACGGACGATGCACCCTAGATGTACCCTTTGGCAACCCCCGAAGGCTCCAAGGGTAGGCCACTTTTGGATACTAACTTGAGGAGAGCATCGGTGACGTTGGCGAGGACTTGCGGCCTCTGGTCCCTCCTTGGCCTCCTCGCCTTTCTCCTCTTCTTAGCCTCCTCAGGGTTGCCACCGCTATCACCTTCCGTGCGGTCGGTGGTCTCTTCACCGGTCTCGGGGGCGGCGTCCCAGGCCTCTTCCTCGTCTCCGGTGTTGGCGGTGGCCCCCCCGGCCCTCTCCCTCATCTCCAGTGTCGGTGGCGGTCCCCCGGCCCTCTCCCTCGGCGGCGGCGTCCAGGCCCTCTTTCTCATTACCGGTCGACTCGGCGGCAGCCTTCCGGCGCTCTCCATCGTAGTCCTCCCAGAATCTCTTGTTGGCCTCTCTAGTGTCTTCCTCCTGGCTCCTGGGCTTATAAGTGCCGACCGACATGTTTATTTGCACTTCATTAAAAACAGGCAAAAAGTTAGTACAAAAGTCAACCAAAAAATTCAAAATTTCGGCATGACCTTTGCTAATATTTCTACATAGGTGTGCCCATTTCTCAACCGAAACGAAAGTGAATCAACGCTTCGGGAGAAATGGGCAACTCAATGAAATCCCTGCAAAAAATTATATGTATCCATGCATCACATAATACCATATCCATATCCATCCATCACATATAACACCATATCCATCCATCACATAGTAGTAGCAGCTACTTAGCAGCAACAACAACATAGCAGTAGAAGCAACATAGTAAAAAACCTAGAGCAACATAGCCAAACAAGTAAAACAAACCTGGAGCATATATAAGTCCTTAATACTGGTCCAACCCAGTAATCAAAACCTGGAGCATAGATAAGTCCTCTGCCCATATACATTATCATCACTGATTCATCATTATTTGTTCAAAGATTAATAGAAAAGGCAGTAGCTAAATATTCTCCAGCAACAAGTAGCAACCACTAGCATCTGCATAGTGATGCTGGTAAGCAACTACATCAACAACCAATAAAAAGATATGCTGCTAGCTAGCCAAACCAGTAAAGAGGACATGAGAAACACAAGAACAAGTGTATATATGAACACAAGTACAAGTGTATATGAATTTTATTAGGGTCTAGCTAACAAATCCAAGCAGTAGCATTTCATTCAAATCCTAACAGTTAGCTTGAACCAAGCATGCCTGGTTATATTCATCATTGCATAGAAGAATTACATAAACCCTTTTATTCATCATTGCATGGAAGCATTACATCAACCCTTACATTACATAATTATTCAGACAAACTAGGACACACTAAAACTAGATGGCTGAAACTAGAACAGACTACAACAAACTAGGATACCAAATCTTTGATTTTTTTTCATGCCCTTCCTCAACCAGCACAAGATTACTCTAGCTTTAAACTTTTCTTCAAGATTTGGTTCTACATAGTAGGGAAGCAGCTCCGTGGGTCCTCCTTCTCTCAACTAATGCCTATACTTTTTCATTTTGGGAATAGTTTTAGGTCTGGATTTTGGAAGTGGGAGAACCTATGTGTACACAGGGCACACACTTAGCTAGTTCAAGCCAGCTGCTGCTTCTTCCCTCTCCCTGCGCCTGGCAGCAGGTTCTTCCCTCTCTTGCACACTTCTCCTATGATACACTAGCAACTCCTTGTCTGCCCTACCCATAGAAAATGTCTTGGAAAGAGAGGCATCCCTGGAGCCAGAGGCACCACTGGAGCCAGTGCACCTCCTCTTTCCACTCCAGGAGAGGTTTTCCATGTTTGGTGTGATTTTCTGGTTCACTACACTAGCCATTTATATAGGATGGAGGGCACAGAGGGTATGAGCACACAAGCTGAACAGTTGTGTTCCATAGGACAATGCCATCAATTTTTTTGTTCAATTGTAATGTCAATCCAGAAGAGGGAAAAGAATATTCTCCAAAATGGAAAATTAGACAAGCCATTGGGAATATTTTTCAAAATGGGTCAGTAGACAAGCCATTGGGAATATTCTCCAAAATGGGTCAGTAGACAAGCCATTGGGAATATTCTCCAAAATGGGCCAGGAGAGACTGCCCATTTTTGGTTCAAGAATATTCTTCAAAATCTGTCCGTTGTAGGTTCTTTCAAATATTTAAAATAGCTAGACAAGAATTGATTTAAATGGCAGGGGACATGAGCAAGACAGAGGCATTCTTGTTTTATATGCCTCAGATTGTTTGCAAGAGGGGTTCTTGCTAGTGCATTCATAGGCATAGGCATTTAAAATTTTCATTTTCATCTTGCTAGTGCATTGATAGGCAGAGGGGTTCTTGCTAGTGCATTGATGGTTCTTGGTACTGCACCATAGCTTTTCCTTTTCATTTTTATATATCAAATTAAATCAAATAAATGAATAGAGCTATGGTGCACATAATGTAACCCAAATATGAGTTTGGGCATACTGGTTCTTGCTAGTGCATTTATGGTTCTTGCTACTGCACCATACCTTTTCATTTTCATTTTTATACATAAACTAAATCAACCATCTGAATAACAACCAAATACCACTGCATTTTAACCATTGCATTGTTAGCCATTGTTAGTAATTCTTGATCATTGTTAGCCACTGCATATTAACCATTGTTAACCATTGTTAACCACATTATTGGGTACTGCATTTTAACCATTGCATACTAAACCTACTACCAACTTAGAAACATTATTAGCTTGTGCATTCAAATAGTAGGCAGTAGCATAGAATTCAGAAATTTGAACAAATAATTTTTTTAAACCCTAAATCAACTAGGCATTAGCATTTCATCATTAGCTTGTTCATTCAAATAGTAGGCAGTAGCATAGTGATACGTCTCCGACGTATCGATAATTTCTTATGTTCCATGCCACATTATTGATGATATCTACATGTTTTATGCATACTTTATGTCGTATTTATGCATTTTCCGGCACTAACCTATTAACGAGATGCCGAAGAGCCAGCTTGTCTGTTTTCTGCTGTTTTTGGTTTCGGAAATCCTAGTAAGGAAATATTCTCGGAATTGGACGAAATCAACGCCCAGGGGCCTATTTTGCCACGAAGCTTCCAGAAGACCGAAGAGAAGACGAAGTGGGGCCACGGGGCGCCGCCACACTAGGGCGGCGCGGCCCAAGGGGGGCCCACGCGGCCCTACCGTGTGGGGCCCCCGTGACCCCTCCGAGGCTGCCCTTCCGCCTACATATAGTCTTCGTCGTAAAACCCCCAGTACCGAGAGCCACGATACGGAAAACCTTCCAGAGACGCCGCCGCCAATCCCATCTCGGGGGATTCAGGAGATCGCCTCCGGCACCCTGCCGGAGAGGGGAATCATCTCCCGGAGGACTCTTCACCGCCATGGTCGCCTCCGGAGTGATGAGTGAGTAGTTCACCCCTGGACTATGGGTCCATAGCAGTAGCTAGATGGTCGTCTTCTCCTTATGTGCTTCATTGTCGGATCTTGTGAGCTGCCTAACATGATCAAGATCATCTATCCGTAATGCTATATGTTGTGTTTGTTGGGATCCGATGGATAGAGAATACTATGTTATGTTGATTATCAATCTATTACCTATGTGTTGTTTATGATCTTGCATGCTCTCCGTTATTAGTAGAGGCTCGGCCAAGTTTTTGATCTTAACTCCAAGAGGGAGTATTTATGCTCGATAGTGGGTTCATGCCTCCATTAAATCCGGGACGAGTGACGAAAGTTCTAAGGTTGTGGATGTGCTGTTGCCACTAGGGATAAAACATTGATGCTATGTCCGAGGATGTAGTTATTAATTACATTACGCACCATACTTAATGCAATTGTCTGTTGTTTGCAACTTAATACTGGAAGGGGTTCGGATGATAACCTGAAGGTGGACTTTTTAGGCATAGATGCATACTGGATAGCGGTCTATGTACTTTGTCGTAATGCCTAATTAAATCTCACTATACTTATCATATCATGTATGTGCATTGTCATGCTCTCTCTATTTGTCAATTGCCCGACTGTAATTTGTTCACCCAACATGCTATTTATCTTATGGGAGAGACACCTCTAGTGAACTGTGGACCCCAGTCCACTGTTTTACATTGAATACAATCTACTGCAATACTTGTTCTACTGTTTTCTGCAAACAATCATCATCCACACTATACATCTAATCCTTTGTTACAGCAAGCCGGTGAGATTGACAACTTCTTTGTTTCGTTGGGGCAAAGTACTTTGGTTGTGTTGTGCAGGTTCCACGTTGGCGCCGGAATCCCTGGTGTTGCGCCGCACTACATCCCGCCGCCATCAACCTTCGACGTGCTTCTTGGCTCCTACTGGTTCGATAAACCTTGGTTTCTTACTGAGGGAAAACTTGCCGCTGTACGCATCACACCTTCCTCTTGGGGTTCCCAACGGACGCGTGCTGTACGCGTATCACATAGCTACTGGTTCCATTTTCTATTGAACAATATGATTATGCTACTGGTTCCATTTTCTATTGAACACTATGATTGTGCTCCATTTTCTATTGAACACTAGGAAGCAGCTTGTCAACTAGGCAGTAGCATTGCATTGGACTAAATTAACTAGGCAGTAGCATTGCATTGGACTAAATTACAGTCAAGAACATGTCAACTAGGCAGTAGCATTTCATTGGACTAAATTACAGTCAAGAACATGTCAAAATTAATTTGATCAGGGGAAGAAAGGGGAAGAACCAGAGAAGAAGAAGAAGGGGAGGTTCGGGAGGGGCCTTACCAGTGAGGACGGCGAACGTGGGTGCGGGCTCCTCCACGGGTGGCGGTGGTGGTCCTCCTCCTCGTCGGCTCGAGCAATTGTGGTGGCGGTGGCGTCCTCCTCCTCCTCCTCGACGGTGGTGGCGGGGAATTCTCCTCCTCTTCCTCCTCGGTGGTGGTGGTGGGGCATCCTCCTCCTCCTCCTCGGTAGGCGGCGGCAGCACTAGGCGGTAGCGGTGGCGGTGGTTGCGAGAGGGTCGTCGGTGCGGCGCTAGGGTTCGAGTGAGACTAACTAGGAAACAATGGAAGAGAAGTGGAGGGCCGAACCGTTCTAAGCCTAAGTCCAAAAATTCTGTGGCGCACCAGGTAGTAGGTGCGCCACGGAATTAAGGAATTATGTGGCGCGTCATCTCAGTCATGCGCCACCGAATTTCTTAATTCTGTGGCGCACCTAGTACCTGGTGCGCCACCGAATTTGTGGACTTAATACGCAAATAGAGCTGATGATGTGTTTTGTCAGAAACACAGCATTAGCCCAGTGGTTGCGCCCACAGTTAGTCTTTGGTAGCCCAGGTTCGAACCCTGGCTGCCCAAACATTTTTTTAAATGTTTTTCTTCCATTTTCAAGAAAGAATACACCATTTAATAGTTAGTAGGGATTATCAATTATAAGTTATTTGTCTCACACACATATGTTCCTGTCTCTCTAACACACATGCATGTACTTGTCACACACACATGTGCATAGACCAAAAAAAGATCTTCTTCATCCCGGCTCCGAGCTCTAGCGTCTCTTCGCAATCTTCTTACCCTTGTTGTTGGCGGTTGAATGCTTTATGCAGGCCACCTTGAGAGTTGTTCGCGTGAACGGACAACCTTTAGAAGATAAGTTCCAGTCCTAGCACACCTCAAAAAATAGACAACATGCCCCGTGCAAACAGTTACATTTTCCAAGCTAGGAATCCCCTAACTAGTAACAAAGAAAAAATACCTCAACCCTGGGTGTTGAATATGAGAGAGTTTACTTCTATGGATATCATTTGGAACATCCACACTAATGTCCTCCAAAATGCTCGGAGGTCCTCATCGGAATCACTAGGGATATCCTCCCAACTCCCAACATTTGGAACATTAATGGTCTTGCAAAATTCTTTAATAGACATAACATATCTATTATGTTGCATGAAAAAATTAACATCAAATTTTCCGGCGATGGTCTTACCTCTCTTACCTTACTTTATCTTAGTATGCTCAAACCTGAATGTGGCAAGGAACTCGCGGGTTAGTTCGACTACGTCTTGTATAGACGGCTTGCAAATCCTTCAAGCCCAGTATGCTCTAGGAAGAAAGCAGAGTATTCTTCTATATGCATTGCCTTGAGAATCTTGGTCTTGCCACCTAGTGGCATGGACATCAAGAGCTTCCACTTTATATAGCATCCTGTCCTCAAAATCATGTTCATCATCCATGTTAAGAGACACCCTTTCATTCCTTCTTGACCAAAGGCTACTAAACAACCCCTTGCCCTTCTCCATGAGGGTGTATACCTACAACACTTTAATAAAAAAACACTAAAAAGTTACACCAACTCAAGAATACTCATAGCTAGGGGCTCTACCAAGAAAAACTACCAATTATTTCACCCTAAATCTTGCAAATATTGGAATTTCTCAAGCATAATATATGACACCAAGAACACCATCCACCACAAAATATAAAGCATCATATCAAAAACAAATTGGATGGGTGGAGGATTCACATACCGATGAGTAATTCCTCCATAGGAATTTGCAAATGGCTGCCCAAATTGATAGATCGAAGATGGAGCAGCAAGGGGGTAGAGGAAATTGTTTCAAAAAATACCTTGTCAGGTTTTGAGTCGAGGGGAAGTACCTGGGCCTTTGCTACCAACTAATTCCCTCTATGGGGCCAAAGAGGACAGGTGGCACGCCCAAAGAGTTAGGACGCGCCAACCCTGCTCTTTCCTCCCCTGTTTGTTGCTTTGCCTCGTTCTTTTGCCCGGTGGATCCTCTGTGCAGAAAAATGACCTGTGTATTTTTTTGTGAGTTTTGGAGAACATTTTCTGAATAAATTTTTTCGAAACTCAAAAACTGTTAAAAGATGGCAGAAATTAATTAAAGAGATAAAATACTAGATGGAAAACTTGAAAGAAACTTTAAGACTAATGATAAAATAAAGTACTAGGAATCATAATCTTATCATTATCATGTTAAGAATGAGGTTGATCAAGTCTCATTATTACTATGACAAAGATAGAAACAATGATTCAAAGGAAATAACAAGGGAAATTTTAGGGTACCTCATAACGGATTTGAATTGTTCCAACAATTAATATTTGGTACTTTGGTTTCGGAGGAGGAATAGGTATTTCAAACCTTCCAATTTTTTGAAACTTGGGCTCAATAACATTGACACTTTTCTTAGGTACCTCAATAGAGTTCTTCTTCGGGAAATGTATAGTATGCTCCTTTCCTTTTACATGAAAGGTAACCTTACTTTCAGTGCAATTTATAATAGCCCATGCAGTATTTAGAAAATTTCTACCAAGAATAATAGATGCATTATCATCTTCCGGCATTTCTAATATCACAAAGTCCGTAGGGATTTGCATATTAACAATCATAATAGGAACATCTTCACATATACCAATAGGAATAGCAGTGGATTTACCATCCATTTGTAGTGAAACCTCAGTAGGAACTAATTTATGTAAGTTAAGCTTCTTATAAAGAGAGAATGGCATGACACTTACCCATGCTCCTAAATCACATAAAGCATATTTCACATAGGTATTCTTAATAATGCAAGGAATAGTGGGAATACCTGGATCTCCACGCTTTTTTTTTAACTTCCCCGTAAAAGAATAATCATCGAGCATAGCAGTAATATCTTCATTAGTTATTTTACTCTTATTATTAAAAATATCTTTCATATATTTTGAATATGGAGGAATTTTAATAGCAGCAAAAAGAGGAATTTGCAAAAATTAAACTATTTATCAATTCAATAAACTTCTCAAATCTTTCATTGCCTAGAGTTTTAGTTACCTCTTAGGGATATGGTATAGTTCTATGAACCCATGGATCCCTTTCTTTACCTTTGGGTTGAAGTGGAGCCTTCTTATTCTTATTTTTATCCTTAGATTGTTGAGGATCTTCATTTCTTGTAGGCCCGGGTTCTTTATCAGCAGTATCTTCAGGTGGTTCTTCTTGTGGTTGAGACGTTTCCACATCTTCTTCATTATTCTCATGTTCAGTTTCAGCATTAGAAATAGATATATCATTATCTTCAGAGTTCTCATTCTCTTCACTTTTGTTGGGGGATTTCCATGCAATATATTTTTCTTGCGAGCTTCTTGTTATTTTCTCTTAGGATGTTATTCAGGATAATCAGGGTCCTAAGTACTTGAACCTCCGCTCGTCTTAACTCCGCATACCTGTCTTTTCTCATCAAGATGTTTCTCATACAATTTATTTTGAAGAGAAATCATTTGCTCAACTTGATTATGCATCATATGATAATGTTTGATAGTCATTTTAAGAGAATCTACACAAGAGCTCAGATTTTTATGAATAATTTCTATATTGCGAGAATTTTCCAATATGTCCCTTCTAATATCGTAATCAAAATTTCTTCTATCATAAGTAGAACCATTAACAAAAGAAACTTCAGTAGGAGATGATACCTCTTCATTACCTTTACCAGAGTTTATAGCATGTACTTGAATAGGAAAACATGGTCCATCGGTATCAAATTTATAGCCATCTTCAGAGTAATTCTTCAAATTAGAAGTTTAATGCCCTTATCCTTGAGAGACTTTGAAGCTTCCTTCATAACTTCATTAGAAAATTTATGAATACCTCTTCCATATGTAATATGTTCATATATGCCAATAATCGTGATTCTGTCTAATGGCATTCCGTAATTCCTTAGCTTCTTCCACAGTCATTTCCCTGAAAATATTACCTACAATACTGTCAAGATAAGATCTAGATCCTTCAGTTAGGCCATTATAGAATACATCAAGTAATTGGTTATCCTTTAAACCATGGGCTGGACACTTCCTCTCGAGGGCACTAAATCTCCCCCAAGCTTGTGGAATACCTTCTTCTTTACCTTGAGAAAAGTGAATAGTTTCTTCAACCATAGCATGAATTTTACTAGTAGGAAAATATTTATTACAAAACGAATAGATGCATGCTTCCTTACTAGTAATACACTTAGGTGCTAAAGAATTAAACCAAGCTTTTGCTTCACCTCCTAGAGAGAAAGGAAACAATTTCAAGAAGTAATAGCGTTTTTGGATTTTAGTATTTCCAAATAAATTTGCTAGATCAGAGATATTTATTAAATGTTCCCAAGGAAGTTCATCCTCTCTACCATTAAATTTAATAGCTTCAACCCTCTCTATTTTCCCAGGCTCAACATTAAATTCATAGTCTTTATATTTAATGTAAATCACATGTGCTTCTGTTTTTCTAGCATTAGGAAATAAATCATCTAAGCAGGAACTTAAGCTAGCTTCAAATTCATCCAAATAATCTAGCTCAATATTCATAAAGGCTTCAGTAAAGATACTATACTCTTTAGAGTTTGATATTTTAGGACTTAAATGTTTATCATGTTCATCATAAGGTTCATCATCTTCAAATTCAGATTCCATATTTTCATCAGACATAGAGTTGGATAAATCATGAGTACCTTCTTTATCCTTATCAACATCCAAAAAATCTCTTTCATTACTAGTTGACATAATGGATAATGGAGAACTAGTATGAACAATAGCTTTCTTTTAGTAGCGGGAGTAATAGCAGATTCAGGCGAAAAATGTGGTCTAGAAGGCAAATCCGTACCTTTCCTTGTAGTGGAGGGCATGATAACCTTCTTAGAAGTTTCCTTATTCTTTCCCATGGTGAGAAACAAAATAATTGTAGCAAGTAAATGATAACAAGTTGTCTTACCAATAAAGCTAGGCTGTGGTGACCCAGCGTACCACTGCATGGTGTAGTACACAAGTGAAACACCATTACACTCATATTACATCCCTCAGAGTGGTACAACAGAAACATATGCGAGTCCAAGGTATGTCTATAGAAGTACACACGAACTTTTTACATAAGATCAACACAACCTCCTACTTTACAGTGAGGTAAAACTTCAAATAAAGCTCCAGAAGAACGACTCATAGTATAACTTATTGCTAACTCAAGTTTAAGAGCTACTTGGCTTGCTATAGAAATCTAGCTACTTAGGTGCTAGGATTAGGGAAAGGTTCCCTTTTATTGCTAGTCTAGGTTTCCATTATAGCTGATGCAGAAGTTGACTTCATTGAATTCTTTGACTGGATTCTTCATCTTGTTGCAGTTGACTCCTTTGTCTTCGAGTTCCACGGTAGTTTCTCCTTCGGTGCCTTGATCTAAGAAGGGGGTTCAAATGGGAGGGAATAAGTACGAGCGTACTCAGCAAGTTCATATTAGGAAATAGGTGTATCATGCACTAGCTACAGCCATAGACCAGAAAGTCATAGGCTAATGCAAGTTTTCATAAACAATTCTTCAAAAGGTTTATTTTATTCTGAAAACTATGCCGTCAGTCTCCACAGGTTGACCAGAACTTCATGGAGTTCCTTTCCTGCCGCGTTCGTAGTTCCCTTCCCGGAACAGGGAGTGACTGCCACAATTTGATACCCTCTGCAGAGGTGCGTTACTTTTCCCAGTGATCATCGGAATCCTTGATCGTGTCGTCACCACCGTCAACGATCAACGCCGTCGAGCAGTCCATCAGAATCACGGTGAGCTTGCGCTTCCTCCGAGCTATCTATTGCATCCTAGGATCCACCGTAGCGTTTTTCCCGAGTTCGCCGGAGTTGAGCCGCCGCAGCACATGCTCGCCGTCGCTGCTCCGGTGACCATATCGTGGTGGCGTCACCACTATCGTTCTCAGCATGACGAGACGGTTCGTTTGGCAATCTCCGCGCACTCGCGGGATGGCCAGAACGCCGACGTCGTCGTTCACCGGCGCGTCTCCGGCGAGGTTGATGTGGCAGGTGGGGCCTCAGGGTATAGTTGACTGGTCTTTGCCCTTGTGGCATTTGACCTGGTCAAAGGACCCACCTGTCGGTCACTAGGGTTAGATCCAGATCGGTACAGTTAGTATTTCTCTTTAATTTTAAAAATCAGTATATAACTGAAACTTTGCAAAATCATATAAAATTCATTTTAGCTCAGAAAAATATAAATAAGATATCAAAATGCTCACAAAAATAAACTCTATTCAAATAAAATATAAAATAAAAATGTGTGTCAAAATAAAAATTCACTTATTTTTAGCTTTATTAATTATACCTTTTCATTTGTTTTGAATACATTTTGAATTCAATAAATAGTTAAGTTCAGTAATTAAATTTTAACTATTCAGTAACTAAGTAAAATGTTAAGATTAGTTTTCTTTATCATAATTTCATCCACTTAAATATTAGTGATAATTCATAAACCCTAATTTGGAAATTACCATTTACCATTTTCTTTAAATAATAATAAAGCAACAAAATATTAAAAGTTAATATTATTTTGGTAATTCAAAACTTGTTTACTTAAGCATTTTTAGTTAACAAGTTAATTGTCTTAAAACCTAATAACAATTATTAAACCTAGGTTCTTAATTAAACCCTAACTAATATTTGTCTTAATTCTTAAACCTTTTAAAATAATTAAATGCTAAGGCTATTTTTAATTTTATTCAAAGTACTTAATCACTTTAACTCTAGCACCAATTAATATTTTAAGAATCATATCACAATTTAGGAACCTAGTTCTAAAATAAATAGAAGACCAACCTCATGATTTCATGTGGTCATCTCAAATTGTTTCAATTCTAAAACCCTAAAGATTTAGCCCATGTGATCATAAAAGCTTCACCTATACCTATAAAACCCTAGTAAGAAACAAATGAATGCATGCTTATGATCCACTAGCATAAAACCAAGTCACATGAGATTATCATTTCATGTCCCTATTCTTAATTAAAACCTATATGATTCCCTAGTATCACTTAGGAGCAAACCCTAACTTGTTAATTGGATTAGTATCATTGATCACCACTCCTATATACCATACCATTAGCATCAACCTCAACCATCAAATCCTAGTATAACCATAATAATGGACCCTAGTACCAACCTTGTGTAATAATTCACAACACATGTTCCTATCCCACTAAACCCTACTTAAGGATCATAAACCACTTAGCTTGGAAACCATTAGTGATTCCTTAGTGAAACAAATAGGAAGTTATAGTACACCCTAACCATAGTATCACCTTGAACCATCCTTTGATATGATGTCTAGGAGAAACCATAGTAATAAACCTGCCAAGACTTGCTGCATATAGACCCATTCCAACTAAGAACCAACTAGTCTCTAATAGTAAACTTAATTGAATCTAATAGTAAACCCTAGAAGTAATAGCTTCTATTTAAAGTAGTTCTTATACTTATTAACCTGTTCTTCAAAAGTTATTATTTTGATGTACAAATGTTAATCAAACCAAAGAAGCCCTAGTTTTTATTTGAAGTACTTACTATTTCTCAACCAACATGTTCTTCAAAAGTTATTCTTTTGAAGTATAATATAAGTAATCATCAACGATGTCTTGTAGGACTTAAAATTGACAACTTTTCTTTACATATTATTCCACTACAATTCTTTGTATGTATGAGTGTTATGATGCATTATATCACTTGCTTATGATACTAATATAACCCAACTCTAATAAAGACCTTGTTTGAGAACCATTCTAAAAATGTAACACACACTAAAGAAATCTTTACAACTCATAAATCGTAAATCATCGAGGTTAGGTTACGCTCGGGACGATTGCATCTCATACTATGCATTATAGCATCTTTGCCAGTTCTTTAAACATTGTCCTTACCGGACGATGATGATATTTCAGAATTTGGAGTTATCACGTATCAAAGCTTTTGCCTGCATAATCTTGCAGTCAAGAATGGCAAGTTCATCGCTTGCTCATGTCATTTGATTTTATTTATCAAACTATATGCAAAGTACTATACTTATCACTCTTGCATTAAAAAGCAAAGTTTTATTTTACAATTATGAATATGACTATGTGGTGGGCAATGGAACCATGGTATGTGTTTATGGTGGAGGTTCCATTGCATGGGTACTATTCATCTAGGACTAAGTACCAATGCCGTCCAGTGATTCTAGCGCCGTACATATCGCGTTAACCATAAGATCTACAATGGCTCTGGGGAAGTCAGCTGTATCTTTTCCCTCTCGCATATCAACGGACTAGTGATAAGGGTTGCCTGTGTCGGTCTATCTTTGGTAAAGGTGGGGACATGTGGTCCGTCACGGTCTACCATTAGATACAGGAGAGGGCAGACTTATTAAGGGTCTATGAAGGATTGTAAGGGTTGTCCGGATCGGTCTATCTATGGTGTATAGGACAAGGCACATGAGTGGTTCGGAACGGTCTACCTTAATGGTATAGGTGAGAACAAAGGCCTGGGTCGGTCTACCCATAGATAAAGGAGATGACAGACTTACAAAAGGGTGGGTATGCAAGGTCGCGGAGAAGGCAGTGATTGGCTTGGATCTTACACCTGGCCCCACACCAAGGAAGTGTGGACGAGCATGCATCTCGGATAGGTATCAAGGATAAGTTCTCTTATGGGAAAAGTAACGCACCTCTGCAGAGGGTATCAAATTGTGGCAGTCACTCCCTGTTTCGGGAAGGGAACTACGAACGCGGCAGGAAAGGAACTCCATGAAGTTCTGGTCAACCTGTGGAGACTGACGGACATAGTTTTCAGAATAAAATAAACCTTTTGAAGAATTGTTTATGAAAACTTGCATTGGCCTATGACTTTCTGGTCTATGGCTGTAGCTAGTGCATGATACACCTATTTCCTAATATGAACTTGCTGAGTACGCTCGTACTCATTCCCTCCTATTTGAACTCCCTTCTTAGATCAAGGCACCGAAGGAGAAACTACCGTGGAACTCGAAGACAAAGGAGTCAACTGCAACAAGATGAAGAATCCAGTCAATGAAGTCGATGGAGTCAATTCTGCATCAGCTATAATGGAAACCTAGACTAGTAATAAAAGGGAACCTTTCCCTAATCCTATCACCTAAGTAGCTAGATTTCTATATGTGATGACCCAGCGTACCACTGCATGGTGTAGTACACAAGTCGTTGACATAACACAAGTGAAACACCGTTCCACTCATATTACATCCCTCAGAGTGGTACAACAGAAACATATGCGAGTCCAAGGTATGTCTATAGAAGGATACATGAACTATTTACAGAAGATCAACACATACCATGGTTCCATTGCCAACCACATAGTCATATTCATAATTGTAAAATAATATTTGCTTTTCAATGCAAGAGTGATAAGTATAGTACTTTGCATATAATTTGATAAAAATAATCAAATGACATGAGCAAGTGATGAACTTGCCTTTCTTGACTGCAAGATTATGCAGGCAAAAGCTTCGATACGTGAGAACTCCAAATTCTGAAATACCATCATTGTCCGGTAAGGACAATGTTTAAAGAACTAGCAAAGATGCTATAATGCATAGTATGAGATGCAATCGTCCCGAGCGTAACCTAATCTCGATGATTTAAGATTGATGAGTTGTAAAGATTTCTTTAGAGTGTGTTGCACTTTTAGAATGGTTCTCAAACAAGGTTATTATTAGGGTTGGTGATATTAATAGCATAAACAAGTAATATAAGGTATTATAACAAGCATACATATAAAGGAATAGTGATTGCATAAGAAATCAAGAATAGTTGGCCATTTTAAGTTCTACAGGACATGGTTGATGATTACTTATATTATACTTCAAAAGAATAACTTTTGAAGAACAGGTTAAATAAGAACAAGAACTACTATAAATAGAAGCCATGGAATTCTAGGGTTAACTATTGGATTCATTTAGTTTCACTAATAGGAACTAGTTGGTTCTTAACTTGGAATGGATTTCTATATAGCAAGTATTGGTAGGTTTATTGCTATGGTTTCTTCTAAGCATCATATCAAATGATGGTTATCAAGATGGTTCTATAAGTTAACTATTAGGGTTTACTATGGTTTCTCATTTGCTTCACTAAGTAACCTCTAATGGCTTCTAAACTAGATTGTTTATTATTTCTTAAATAGGGTTGAGTTGGATAGGAGCATGTGTTGTGAATTGCTACACAAGGTTGATACTAGGGTTCATCATTATGGTTCTACTAGGGTTTGATGGTTGAGGTTGATTCTAATGGTGTGGTATATAGGAGTGGTGATTAATGGCACTACTCTAATTAACAAGCTAGGGTTTGCATCTAGGTGGCACTAATGGATCATATAGGTGTTAACCAAAAATAAAGACATGAAATGGTGGTCTCATGTGAATTGTACCTAGTTTTATTTTAGTGGATCATGAGCATGCATGCATTTGTTTCTTACTAGGGTTTTATGGTTATAGGTGAAGCTTATATGATCACATAGGCAAAACCCCTAGGGTTTTAGGATTGAAATAATTTATGATGAACACATAAAATTATGGGTTCAAGGTCTTACTTATATTAGAACTAGGGTTTCTAAATTATGGTTCAACTCTTAAAATGATAATTGACAATAGAGATGTGGTCACTAATTACTTTGAAACAAGATTAATAATGGTTTTAACATTTTATTAATTTTCACAAGAATTAATAATTAGGGTAACTCCTATTTAGGGTTTAACAATTGTTATTAGGTTTTAGAATAATTAACTTGTTAACTAAAGATGTTTAAGTAAACAAGTTTTGAATTACCAAAATAATATTAGCTTTTAATATTTTCTTGATTTATTATTATTTAAAGAAAACAATAATTTGCAATTAGGGTTTATGAATTACCACTAATGTTTTAATTGATGAAATTATGATAAAGAATACTAATCTTAATATTTTATTTACCTACTGGTTTGTTAAGATTTATTTTTGAAACTAAACTAGTTATTGAATTCAAGTTGTATTTAAAATCAATGAAATAGCATAATTAATAAGGTTAAAATAAGTGAATTTTTATTTTGACACACATTTTTATTTTATATTTTATTTGCATAGATTTTATTTTTATGAGCATTTTGATGTATTATTCATATTTTTCTGAGTTGATATGAATTTTCTATGATTTTGCAAAGTTTTAGCTATTTACTGGATTTTTAAATAACTAGCAAACACTAGACATACCAATTCATTTCAACCCAGAGAGACTGACCAGTGGGGTCAGGTCCAGCGTGGCAGCCATGTGAGCACGACCGGGTCAAAATATTTGACTAACCCGGAGCTCAACTCCGCGAGTTGAATCCCAGTGACGGCGGCGCTAGGGGGTTCCCACGAACGCGCGAAGAGGCTCATTCGACGCAGCACTTAACGCTGAGCCGAACGGTGGTGGCGCCTCCTCCGAATGGTCACCAGAGTTGGTCCGGTGAGCATCAACTGCGGTGGCGCACGGCGGCGATAATCTAATCGGAGTCCAGGAGTGATGCCGAGACGAAAGGAAGAGTCCCTGAGATGCGCACGCTCACCCTGAGGCTTGTAGACTGCTCGACGAGGTGGAGGAAAGACGGAGACGAGCTCCAATTCGCCATTTCCGATGGACTGCTACGGAAGGGAAGCTTCAAATTCTCCCCACCGCGGCCTCCCCTGGATGATATCTTCCTACTGGAGGTCCTACGCGTTGAGGCGCTCCGTCCTCCTCGACTCCCTCTTGAGCTCCAGCGTGCTCCCAATCGATGGCGTGGTGTAAGTCGCCGGCGACAGAAGGTGATGACGTTCGGGAGATTGAGAGAGTTTGAGAGAGAACGGTGAGGTGCTTCGGGTAGCTAGGGTTCTGGAGGTCTTCCTGGTGGCTTTATAGCTCAAGCAGAGCCCTGGTCGACGGCAATTTCTCGCCGACGGTCGTGATGCTGTGGAGACGAGGCTAGGGTTTCGGCACGAATCTTAGCGGGGTTTGGATCAGACGGACGCAGAGGAGCTTCTATCTGGCTTTGGCGTGGTTGAGGCGTCCGGGGTGGATCCTTATCGGCGTCGGTGAGGTGGCCGGGACGTGGCAGCAGCTGCTCGCCGGCGTGTCGTCTGCGGGGAAGAAGAAGGACCATCTTTTCTTCTCTTTGCCGAAACAGTATGGTGGGCTGGTTGTTCGTGGGCTGGGCCGGTGACACGGGCTGTGTTGGCCTGCCAGGTAAATCCTCCTCTCTCATCTTTTTTTCTCCTTTTCTATTTATATTTTTATTTCTGTTTTGAATTTGATTTGAATTCAACTCCGATCTCTATTTTGTTCTGCAGGTTTTACAAATTTTTGAATCTCAATAGAATTTAATAGTAATACTTACTGCATAATTGTTTTGTTCATATAGATTTTTAATCTTTGATTAAATTTATGTTGTTGTGAGAGGTATTCTAAATTTCAAATAGATATGGGTTTAAGTGTTTGTCTCAATTTACTTTTATTTAGAAACCAATTTATTTAGATGGTTTGAAAATTAATAACATGTGCATGGTAAACCTAATATTCGATTTTGCTAGTACTTAACAATATGGATTGTTCACAGGTAATTTTCATTATGGATAGAGTTTCATATAATTGGTCATGAGGTTGGAATTGTGTTATTATTTTATGTGGATAATTATTTCCAAGGGTTTAGAGTTTTGCATACTCTTCATTAAGTTGCAATATAAGTAGGCATGAGGCAAGGCAGGGTTATGCTTATAGTCCAAGGTGATACTTGGATTGAAATGCAAGGATGGTCTAGGGTTTTAATAGTGATCACCTAAGTGATACACAACTAGGATTAGGACTTGGGCAATAGCTAGGGTTATGTTTAATTTACTAGGGTTACTCCTCCTCACTTAAGTAGAACTCATGCATAAAGGCAATGCTAGGTTTGTCTCTAATGTTTGGATAAACAAGGTTTAGGTTTAATGCCCTTATTCCTCCATACAAGGCATGAGGATTGGTTTGGGGTTAACTACTAGTGCTATACTTATTATTTTATATGATAGATGAGATCTATTAATCATATGTGTTTAACTTATCATCTATATTTACAAGGTATAATCATGCATTAGACAAGATCCACTCATTCCTCACTAATCCCTCGTTAATATTCCTCTCATCACACTCATCCTAGATTCTTAGGGTTTATAGTTAATACCAAGTTGTGATGATTATAGAATTGGTTTCCTAAGGTATGGTTATTGGAATAGGGTTTCTCACCTCTAAGATCAAATGTTGTCTTGAACAACTAGGATTATTACTACTCTAGTATTCTTGTATGGGCATGGCTATGATTAGTATTATAACTTCTCTCACTTCTCAATGTATTGGAATATCCTAAGGTCCTACTTAAAATATGATGAAATGATCCTCTAAATATATGGTTTGCCTAGGAATTCTACCTTGGTATCTTCTGTAGCTTGTTCTTCAAGAAATCTGATAAACCTGCTTCTTGTGGTATGCCTCCACCTCCTAGCTTCTTCATCTTGATCCTAGCTAATTCACATGGAAGGTCTCAAGTGTTTGATCCTTGTATCATGCTACAAGATGATGAAATGGATGAAGGGTGTGGCTCTATTTATAGGCTTGGGCAAGCTCTAGTATCATGACACATAGGTGGTGACTCTTGTGTTGGTTTGAAGAGTAAGGTGCTTGGTTGTCATGCCCTCATCCATAGCAATCCTTTGAGCATGAGGTGGCATAGCTTGGAAAGCAAGTCATGTAGATATTTTCATCCTATGTGGCAAGATCATTATCCTCTCATATGATTTATTTTTGGATAGCCAAGTGGCATTTGCTACTAAATATCTTGTGGATGGTTTTATTATTGTTGATGAGTCACTATATCATACTTGATTGGATTTATATTATAATATTGGTCAAAAGGTCAAGGTTGAAGGTTATTCCTCAAATTTGGATAGTTGGTTTTGATTTCACCAAGGCATGATCATATGAGTTTCAAAATACTCATAGTTAGTTTTATTCAAATAGTTTGAACTATAATTCGTAATGTAAATGGATTTAGTTTTATGATATTCCATATATTTAATAAGTTATGATTTATATAAGTATGTGTGGCTTTTATGCACTTTAGACCCTGTGGTTTACCTTATTTGGTAATAAGTTTAGAAATGAATTAAATTACACACAAAGGTAGTTGCTAACTTTTAAGTGTTAATAAGTTAGAGTTTGATTCTTTAAGAATGTGTTGTTGTAAATCTAATTCCATTTGATCTAATCCATAGATCAAATCATCTCTACCCAAAATAAAGTTTTAGCAAAGATCACAGTGAAGTTTATAGCGCTTGACTTGATGATCTACTTCAATTCCAAGCAAGTCAAGTGAAACTTCAGTTACTGTGGTAAGTTTTATTTGAAAGCGCGAAAATTCCCCGGATTTTCTATGCATGAATGCAATGCACACTTTGGTGTTCTCTCATTTTGTTTCCTCTAAACCTGGGATATTACACTATAGTAAGCCAAGTAGCTCTTAAACTTGAGTTAGCAATAAGTTATACTATGAGTCGTTCTTCTGGAGCTTTATTTGAAGTTTTACCTCACTGTAAAGTAGGAGGTTGTGTTGATCTTATGTAAACAGTTCGTGTGCACTTCTATAGACATACCTTTGACTCGCATATGTTTCTGTTGTACCACTCTGAGGGATGTAATATGAGTGGAACGGTGTTTCACTTGTGTTATGTCAACGACTTGTGTACTACACCATGCAGTGGTACGCTGGGTCACCACAGCTGGTATCAGAGCAAATGCTTTGACCCTAGGATTAAAACCCTTTAAAGGAGACCTATAGGTTTGGTAGTGTCTATAGGAAGTGTCTTAGCTAAGTCAACTATGCTAAACCAACTATTCTTATGACTTGAGATGGGTATTCACTTGAGGATAATCCTGACACACTTGAGTCAACTTTTCTTATCTATTTTCTTAAGTAAAGTTAGTTAGTTATCTTGCTTCATTCCAAATAATTAGAACACAATTGGAGCTTAAGATAATGGGTGGTAGTAAACCACAGTTGGTATACAAAACATGGTAGTCCAAAGAGAGGATACAACCATAAGGAAGATATCCTATTGGAAGAAGTATACCAATGTAAGTTATAGTTAAGTAAGAGTCGTTTAAGATGTCAAATGACTGATATAAAATGAGGAAGATAAGTCATACGAGGTAGTATATACCTATGATGAGTCAATCATGAGAGGTAAGGAAGATTTATAGGAGTTACATGAGTCTACTTTTAATAATAAACTAGGTACTCCTATATGATTCACTTGAGAGTCATGATGTGCTGGAGTAGAACATCATAAGTGAATTACAAGAGTGTGATAAGGAGTAGGATTTAAGGAATAGTTCGAAAGCTTAGGCCTTAAAATCCTGGTAACTGTGCCAAGTACGCTAGAACATAGTCCTTAATTTAAAGAAGGCTTATTTAGAGCATATCGCATAGAGAAATCTTGGAGTTATAGGTGGTATGTTCTAAGAACTCTATGTTTAAAGTAGCCATGTTATAGTCTCGAGAGATCATGTGAGGTTAGTTTTCAATTGATTGGAAGGTAAGTTAGTACTTTCCAAGGAAATTGGGTGGGTTACAACTATTCTGGACCAATTTGCTCAAGTTTATTTGATTGCAATTGAGTAATCGAGGTAAATATTGAGACAAATAGTAGGAATCCATATATATGTGCTAAGTATCACAACCTAAACCTATCTTATGTGGTGTTATATACTACACATCTGAGCCTGACGTTTAGCGATGTCTTACCCAACTATTATATTCAGGCATATAAGGATGTGTATTATAAGCACAAAGCTGAATCTTCTTGGATTTTATTGGATTTTCATTGTTTGACTAGATCCATACATGAAGTTTGACTTTGATATGCAAATGCATGTTGCAATATCAAGCTCTTACTTGATATTATAGGTCTAGAGGGTAAAGGTATTCGTGTGAGGAAGTGACGAATTCTGAAGATTTTGAAGACAAGATGAAGGTTCACTTAAAGAAGGAAGTCAAATTGTGGAAAGTAACCACAATACTCTAAAGGAAGGACCAAACAAAACTCACTTTTATCCTTAATCCAGGAGTATTTCAACATAGAAGTACCATGAAAGTGAGAAAAATAGTGAATATGGAGCAGTAGAAGTGGATCCATATTCGTTATGGAAGAAGGGAATGCAAGTGAAGTCACTTACGATACTATCTTCATAGTGTAAACAAGTGGTTCTCTTGCAAAATAAACCCTGGAAGAAGAAAAATGGACAAGTGAAGTCGCAGTTGATATAATAAGACCGCAGCTGATATAGGATAATTATGAAGAGGAAGCATTGGAAGTGAGGTAGATCTTAACTAAAACCATAAAAGTATCCGCATCTGGTAGGTAGATGTTGACTGATGGCGTGTATTTCACACGTTCGTTGGGCAACCCCAAGAGGAAGGTATGATGCGCACAGCAGCAAGTTTTCCCTCAGAAAGAAACCAAGGTTTATCGAACCAGGAGGAGCCAAGAAGCACGTTGAAGGTTGATGGCGGCGGGATGTAGTGCGGCGCAACACCGTAGATTCCGGCGCCAACGTGGAACCCGCACAACACAACCAAAGTACTTTGCCCCAACGAAACAGAGTGAGGTTGTCAATCTCACCGGCTTGCTGTAACAAAGGATTAACCGTATTGTGTGGAAGATGATTGTTTGCAGAGAAAACAAGTAAAACAAGTATTGCGAGCAGATTTGTATTTCAGTATTAAAGAATGGACCGGGGTCCACAGTTCACTAGAGGTGTCTCTCCCATAAGATAAAAGCAAGTTGGGTGAACAAATTACAGTCGGGCAATTGACAAATAGAGAGGGCATAACAATGCACATACATGACATGATAAGTATAGTGAGATTTAATTGGGCATTACGACAAAGTACATAGACCGCCATCCAACTGCATCTATGCCTAAAAAGTCCACCTTCAGAGTTATCATCCGAACCCCTCCGATATTAAGTTGCTAACAACAGTACAATTGCATTAAGTATGGTGCGTAATGTAATCAACAACTACATCCTCGGACATAGCGCCAATGTTTTATCCCTAGTGGCAACAAGCACAACACAACCTTAGAACTTTCTCGTCACCGTCCCGGTGTCAATGCGGGCATGAACCCACTATCGAGCATAAATACTCCCTCTTGGAGTTAAAAGTAAAAACTTGGCCGAGCCTCTACTAGTAACGGAGAGCATGCAAGATCATAAACAACACATATGTAATAACTTGATAATTAACATGACATGGTATTCTCTATCCATCGGATCCCGACAAACACAACATATAGAATTACAGATAGATGATCTTGATCATGTTAGGCAGCTCACAAGATCCAACAATGAAGCACAATGAGGAGAAGACAACCATCTAGCTACTTCTATGGACCCATAGTCCAGGGGTGAACTACTCACTCATCACTCCGAAGGCGACCATGGCGGTGTAGAGTCCTCCGGGAGATGAATCCCCTCTCCGGCAGGGTGCCGGAGGAGATCTCCCGTAATCCCCCGAGATGGGATCGGCGGCGGCGGCGTCTCGCAAGGTTTTCCGTATCGTGGTTTTTCGCATCGGGGTTTCGCGACGGAGGCTTTAAGTAGGCGGAAGGGCGAGTCGGGGCCCGACGAGGGGCCACACCATAGGGCGGCGCGGGCCCCCTTGGCCGCGCCGCCAAGTGGTGTCGCCACCTCGTGGCCCCACTTCGTATGTTATTCGGTCTTCCGGAAGCTCCGTGGAAAAATAGGCCCCCGGGTCTTTGTTTCGTCCAATTCCGAGAATATTTCGTTACTAGGATTTCGAAACCAAAAACAGCGAGAAAACGAGAACCGGCACTTCGGCATCTTGTTAATAGGTTAGTTCCGTAAAATGCACGAATATGACATAAAGTGTGCATAAAACATGTAGGTATCATCAATAATATGGCATAGAACATAAGAAATTATCGATACGTCGGAGACGTATCAAGCATCCCCAAGCTTAGACGCTTGAGTCTTCTTATAATATGCAGGGGTGAACCACCGGGGCATCCCCAAGCTTAGAGCTTTCACTCTCCTTGATCATATTGCATCATACTCCTCTCTTGATCCTTGAAAACTTCCTCCACACCAAACTCGAAACAACTCATTAGAGGGTTAGTGCATAATAAAAATTCACATGTTCAGGGGTGACACAATCATTCTTAACACTTCTGGACATTGCATAAAGCTACTTGGACATTAATGGATCAAAGAAATTCATCCAACATAGCAAAAGAGGCAATGCGAAATAAAAGACAGAATCTGTCAAAACAGAACAGTCCGTAAAGATGGATTTTATTAGGCCACCAGACTTGCTCAAACGAAAATGCTCAAATTGAATGAAAGTTGCGTACATATCTGAGGATCATGCTCGTAAATTGGCTTAATTTTCTGAGCTACCTACAGGGAGATAGACCCAGATTCGTGACAGCAAAGAAATCTGGAACTGCGCAGTAATCCAAATCTAGTACTTACTTTTCTATCAAAGACTTTACTTGGCACAAAAAAACATAAAACTAAGATAAGGAGAGGTTGCTACAGTAGTAAACAACTTCCAAGACACAAATATAAAACAAAAATACTGGAGTAAAAATATGGGTTGTCTCCCATAAGCGCTTTTCTTTAACGCCTTTCAGCTAGGCGCAGAAAGTGTATCTCAAGTGACATCAAGAGACGAAGCATCAACATCGGGGTTTGGAGTTTTCTCAACCATGCATAGTATATTGGATACATAAGTTTCAGCGTCTCCCTTTTCATTGGTCTTGGGCTTGCTACTCTCATCGAACAAATTTTCAGGAACAAGCCAAGCATAGTTATTTTCTAGTGCATCATTCATAGCTAGGAGTCTACATGGTATTGGTGCTTTGATCTCCCCACCATCATTAATATTATTAGTGTACCTTATTCTATCCATGTCCATTTTTTCAAGGAGACCAACAAAATTAGTATGAGAACCAAGCATATTAAATTTAGCAAAGACCTTTCTAGCCTCTCTTGCTAGACCACCAAATTCTCTAAGAAGGGTTTCTAAAACAAAATCTTTCTTTTCCCCTTCTTCCATATCACCAAGTGTAAGAAACATGTGTTGGATTATAGGATTGAGATTAACAAATTTAGTTTCCAACATGCGAACTAAAGCAGCAGCAGCAATTTCATAAGTAAGAGCAAGTTCTTCCAAGTGTCTATCTTCAAAATCTTCAACGGTACTAACATGGGTGAAAAATTCTTCTATATTGTTCCTCCCAATTATAGACCCTTGTCCTACCGGTATGTTTTTTGTGGTAAAATTAAAAGGAAACATGATGAAATAAGTAAAGCAAATGCAAGTAACTAATTTTTTTGTGTTTTTGATATAGCAAGCAAGACAGTAAATAAAGTAAAACTAGCAACTAACAACTACATCCTCGGACATAGCGCCAATGTTTTATCCCTAGTGGCAACAGCACAACACAACCTTAGAACTTTCTGTCACTGTCCCAGGTGTCAATGCAGGCATGAACCCACTATCGAGCATAAATACTCCCTCTTGGAGTTAAAAGTAAAAACTTGGCCAGAGCCTCTACTAGTAACGGAGAGCATGCAAGATCATAAACAACACATATGTAATAACTTGATAATTAACATGACATGGTATTCTCTATCCATCGGATCCCGACAAACACAACATATAGAATTACAGATAGATGATCTTGATCATGTTAGGCAGCTCACAAGATCCAACAATGAAGCACAATGAGGAGAAGACAACCATCTAGCTACTGCTATGGACCCATAGTCCAGGGGTGAACTACTCACTCATCACTCCGGAGGCGACCATGGCGGTGTAGAGTCCTCCGGGAGATGAATCCCCTCTCCGGCAGGGTGCCGGAGGAGATCTCCGGAATCCCCCGAGATGGGATCGGCGGCGGCGGCGTCTCGATAGGTTTTCCGTATCGTGGTTTTTCGCATCGGGGGTTTCGCGACGGAGGCTTTAAGTAGGCGGAAGGGCGAGTCGGGGGCCCGACGAGGGGGCCACACCATAGGGCGGCGCGGGCCCCCTTGGCCGCGCCGCCATGTGGTGTCGCCACCTCGTGGCCCCACTTCGTATGTTCTTCGGTCTTCCGGAAGCTCCGTGGAAAAATAGGCCCCTGGGTCTTTGTTTCGTCCAATTCCGAGAATATTTCGTTACTAGGATTTCGAAACCAAAAACAGCAGAAAACGAGAACCGGCACTTCGGCATCTTGTTAATAGGTTAGTTCCAGAAAATGCACGAATATGACATAAAGTGTGCATAAAACATGTAGGTATCATCAATAATATGGCATAGAACATAAGAAATTATCGATACGTCGGAGACGTATCATTGACTAAAACCATAAATAGTCCACAACTGGTATCAAATAAGCCACATCTGGTACTAGGTAGTCTACAGCTGGTATCAAATAGTTCGTAGCTTAATCATCTCTTCACTCTAAAGGAAAGAGGGATTCAACAGCTGGTAAACATTTAGTCGGAGGATTCACATCGGATACCCACAATTGTGTGGATACACCGCAAAGAATTCTTCGTGAGACTTTAGAAAAGTACAAACTATAAGCTAGACCAAGACTAATCTTCTAACCTTGGAGTTTAATGATTAGAAGAAAGGAAGTTTGAAGATCATTAGTAAACTCCAAGGGGGAGAGGAAGGTGTCATAAGAAGCATTAAGATAAGATTTGTAGTATGATAAATGAAGAAAAAGGTCTGAACTGAGAGGAAGTCCGATTTTATTTTTATAAGGTTGTTGGGAAGTACCCATATAAAAGTACTCACAGGAGGTTGTCAGACCAGAAGCCGAGGTTCATATCTCGAGGAAGTAAGGGTTAGACCTTAACTTGAGTGGGTAATTGTAATTACTCAAAACCAAAAGAACTGAAGTAAGTCTTAGATGATGAAGTTGGAGGAAGAAGATATCGGAGGACAATCAAAGCCTAAGAAAACAAAAGATCGAAGGGTTTGACCATACCAAAACTGATGATTATTAGGAAGATTCCTTTCTTGGAACCTAAATAAACCAAAAGAAGATAACTAGTATAAACTAGAAGCCATGATTGGATGGACTAAATGAGTCTAATCCATTCGTAGGACTAAACCACCAGGACCATGCCTATTGTAAATACCTTACCAAGTACCATTATTATAGTTATGATAGTAAGGGAAAACAATACCTTACTTTAAACAAATCCTTTAGAACTAAAGTTTAAGCACCGCAGCTGGATTACCGCCTGGTAGAACCAAGCTTTGGGTACCCAAATAGGAAGATGTCACCACAACCATTAGTAAAGTCCATTAACATAATAAGATGTCTAATGTCTACGGGTGCTTCTATTCTTGTAGACAGTGTTGGGCCTCCAAGAGCAGAGGTTTGTAGAACAGCAGCAAGTTTCCCTTAAGTGGATCACCCAAGGTTTATCGAACTCGGGGAGGAAGAGGTCAGAGATATCCCTCTCATGCAACCCCGCAACCACAAAGCAAGAAGTCTCTTGTGTCCCCAACACACCTAATAGGTGCACTAGTTCGGCGAAGAGATAGTGAAATACAGGTGGTATGAATGAATATGAGCAGTAGTAACGGCGCCAGAAAATAGCTTGCTGGCGTGTAGTTGATGGTGGTAATATGGTAGCAGTAGTAACGCAGCAGTAGTAACGCAGTAAAACAGTAAACAAGCAGCGATAGCAATATTTAGGAACAAGGCCTAGGGATTAGACTTTCACTAGTGGACACTCTCAACTTTGATCACATAACAGAATAGATAAATGCATACTCTACACTCTTGATGGATGATGAACACATTGCGTAGGATTACACGAACCCTCAATGCCGGAGTTAACAAGCTCCACAATTCAATGTTCATATTTAAATAACCTTAGAGTGCATGAAAGATCAATTCGACTAAACCAAGTACTAACATAGCATGCACACTCGTCACCTTCATGCTATGTAGGAGGAATAATACACATCAATACTATCATAGCAATAGTTAACTTCATAATCTACAAGAGATCATAATCATAGCATAAACCAAGTACTAACACGGATGCACACACTTGTCACCATTACACCGTGCGGGAGGAATAAAACTACTTTAATAACATTGCTAGAGTAGCACATAGATAAATTGCGATACAAAATACATTGCAATCATAAAGAGATATAAATAAGCACTTCACTATGCCATTCATAACGAGTGAATAAGTATTCGTGAAATATAGCCTAAGAGACCCACACGGTGCACACACTCGTCACCTTTACACACGTGGGACAAGGAGTCTCCGGAGATCACATGAGTAAAACTCACTTGACTAGCATAATGACATCTAGATTACAAGCATCATCATATGAATCTCAATCATGTAAGGCAGCTCATGAGATTATTGTATTGAAGTACATAGGAGAGAGATGAACCACATAGCTACCGGTACAGCCCCGAGCCTCGATGGAGAACTACTCCCTCCTCATGGGAGCAGCAGCGGTGATGAAGATGGCGGTGGAGATGGCAGCGGTGTCGATGGAGAAGCCTTCCGGGGCACTTCCCCGTCCCGGCGGCGTGCCGGAACGAGAGACTCCTGTCCCCCGGATCTTGGCTTCGCGATGGCGGCGGCTGCGGAAGGTTTTCCGTATCGTGGTTCTTCGCATCGGGGGTTTCGCGACGGAGGCTTTAAGTAGGCGGAAGGGCAACGTGGGGGCCACACGAGGGCCCCACACCACAGGTCGGCGCGGCCAAGACCCGGGCCGCGCCGCCCTATGGTGGCGGCCCCTCGTGGCCCCACTTCGACTCCTCTTCGGTCTTCGGAAGC